>NC_079505.1:31974738-32574738 GCF_030052815.1 Hevea brasiliensis
CGCCACTTTGAGCCTCTCCAGCTATTTCTCTTCATCTCTCATCAATTCAAAGAGATTAGCCATCAATCTCTTGAATTAAGAACACTAGAAATTGTTTCTAGTGTCCTGTTTACATCTCTAATCTCTTAAAAGGCAGAACTTGAATTTCTAATTAATAGAAAAGGCTTTAGAAGCTGTTCAAGGGCTGCCATAGGTGTTCTTGGTGTGGACAAGCTAGAGGACAACATCCGTGTCACAAGACGAATCTCAAAGGTGCAGACACGCTGCAGCACATCAAGAGGTTAGTGTAATCGTTCTTGATTTAATCTAGGGTTCTAAAATTAATCTGATTAATTTTAAAATCTTAAATGGCAAATACATATCCAAAAACATATTAAAAGAGTTTTAATATGTTGTTTATCATTGAAATCAAATAGTTAAAAATAAATCTTGCATGGTGCATGTGACCCTAGGTGAAATTTTTTGAATTCAATGGTATAATCTTGTGTTTTTCACGCTTCCGTTCCTTCAAGCAGCCCTTGAACAGCTTCTAAAGCTTTTTCTATTAATTAGAAATTCAAGTTCTGCCTTTTAAGAGATTAGAGATGTAAACATGACACTAGAAACAATTTCTAGTGTTCTTAATTCAAGAGATTGATAGCTAATCTCTTTGAATTGATGAGAGATGAAGAAGAATAGATGAAAAGCCTCAAAGTGGCGTGACAAAGGAGAGGAGTGGCTGCTGGTTGCTTTTCTTTTTCATAACAACACTTAAATAGCTAGGTTAACACATTAAACCCTTGCCACATGTCACCCTTTGATTAGCTCTAGGTTTAAGTGACCCAATCACATTGTGCCAAGTGTCAAACCTATATTTAATCTTGATTTTAATCATCTTACATGATTAAAAAACATTTGGCAAGCTTATGTGTAATCCCATGTGTCACCATCTCATGATGCCACGTGTCACACTGTGAAATGACCAAAATGCCCCTGTATCTTAATTTTGAGTTCTTAACCCAAAATAATTATTTTTCTTCTTCCAATTAATTTATATCAAATATAAATTAAATAATTAATCTCTATTAATTAATTTCTCATTAATTAAATTCATATTTAAACACTTTAAATATAAATTTAATTTATACTACACATCCAATAATCTAGATTTGGTTTGAAGTCATGCTAGGGACTTTGCAATTTAATTGCAAACCAAACCTATTTAATTAATCAATTAAACTCTTTAATTAATTAATTAAATCATATTTAAATAGGTGATAACTTGTGTATGTGTGTGACTTACTAGGCTCATCACTAATTGGCAATGAGACATGATATCAACTCTTAATATCATCAGAACTCTTTCTTACCATAAATGATTTCTCTAAATCATTTTATGCACCTCATAGACCATGGTTAACACCTAGCATAGCATGCCATAGCCACCCAATTAGTAATAAGGTTTACCTTAAATGAACCTATAATCATATGTTACCATGCACTAGAATCTCTCTGTTACAAAATTCCAATTCAAGCTGGAGTCATAGTTTATGTTAAACTCCATTTGCTATGAATATTATGTTCTCTTTTAATTCCAGTTCTTGATTAAAAGATTTTCTCATCAGAAACTCTTTTCTGAATAAATCTATCTGTCCTGGCCAGGAACTTGAAACATCAAGAACAATTAAATGAACATAGGATTTTATCTCTATTTACTTAGAGGAACAGATTCCATCTTGATCAACACCTACCTCCATATATAACTAGTAGGAGCCAACACATGCCCATATACCCATACATAATACAAGTATGAAAGCAGTATCAAACTCAAACTACCTATATACAAGATAACTATGCTATCTCAGGTCTAAAGATTATATGCACTGATATGATTTATGACAAAACATTGACAAGAGTAAACTCCATGTGCTTGTCATAAGTGTCACTGGTTCAGCCTACTTATCATTTATAAGTGCCTATCATGTTTGTTATATGGCATGAGACTCACCATTCCATCTTATTTATATCTCATATAAATAACTTGGGAACAAATATGAATACAATCTTTCTGGGTAAGTCATGTCCTTATTATGAAGTATCCTCGATTGTGAACCTATTTATGATATTTTGTGCTAGAAATATTATCACTCATATTCTTAACAACTTAAGAATAATATTTCTAACAAAATATCAATGGACCTTTTCTATTACACATAAATATAATATGTAAACGGAAAAGTGGAAATGCCTTTTATTAATAAAAATATGTATAAGATACATACTAAATGATATGCTCTAGGGCATACTACTAACATAAACACCATTAGAAATATCAAAGAAAAATTAATTAATTAGTACAAAGAAAAGTGAGAAATCGAGAAAACGACAAAATTCGGTATTACCGAAAAATCGGGAATGCAACCCGAACAGGGGCATTGTGGTTATTTGACACCCCGAGTTGTCTTTTGACCTAAATGTCTACTAAAAATACATGATATTACACTTGGAAAATGTCATGCAAAATTAAATTGGTGGTACCTAATTTAAATAGCAAAAGATAGGAGCTTAATGTGAGAATTTGGAAAATTAAGATTAAACAACCATTAAATATCACTTAGTGCTCCACTCACCTCACTTAAGTGGACCACTACACATTTTTTGGGTAGAAACAACTCACCTTCTTCAACCTTGGACAGCCAGCCGAAAATGGTGAAGGAGAATTCCTCCATGGCCGAATTTGAAGAACCTTCATGCAAGCATGATCCAAACCATTTCTTCACTAGCTCCCTTCACTAAAATTTCTCTACACCACTTGGGCAGTAGATAGGCAGCAAGAAGATCAAGTTTAGTCAAGGTTTTGAAGAGTTTCCAAAGTGGTAAGTAGGTATTTTTTATGCTTGCTTCATTAAAGTTTGTGTGGATGTTATGGGTAGTTGAATTTGTGGAAAGATTTTTGGAGTTTGATGTTTTAAGGGAGATGTATATTTTTGGCAGCCATGGAAACTCTATAAGAACATTTTATCCTTGCATGTAAATGGTAGATTAAAGTGTTGATTAAGTGTTTATGTGTGTAGGAATAAATTAGGTGATGTATATTAGATGTATGTGAATGTACACTTGATTTTGGAAGCTTGGAAGTTAATTGAGAGAGATGTATGAATCGGCAATTTGAAGTGTGGACCGAAAAAATGTTGTTTCATGGTTGGTTTATGGAATTTTATTGTTGAATTATGGTGCTTGCTATGGCAGCTTGTATATGTGTATAAGGGTTTGAGTTTGGACATGTAAATTAGCTAGGTTATGTGGTTAAATTGTTTGTAATTTGAACTTAGAAAATTCTGGACTATAATGTGCATATTGAGTGTGGTTGTAAGCTACCAAAATGACCAAAAATGTGTTGTGAAATGTATTTATGTTATGGTACAAAACAGAAATGGCATGAATGCGTAACTTGGTAATGTTAAATGTGTCCTTTGATGAGTAATGGACAATGTGCAATAGGACAGTGTGTGTTTTGGTTTAGAACCTTAAGTGTGTGACTCCAATTGGTATGAGACCAATTGGAAGTGAAACTAGGCACAAAATTTGCCAACTTTCATGAAGGAGGCTTACCAAAATTCTGCTTGGAAGGTAACTTGAAAAATGACCAAATCCGGATTAGTGCATTTAAGGCCTGAAAATTGACTATTTGGGCAGGAGTTAGTGTTTTGGCCATAACTCACTCAAAACAGGTCTAATTGACCTGAAATTTTTACCATGAATAGTTGAGACATATATCTACAAGTCTTATGAGACACCAAAGCCCCAAAATGACCATAAGCAAGTCCAATAGCTTGCACAAGTTCGGGTCAAAAAATTGGCCGAACCTAAAATGACCTAAAATGACCTAAAGTGATCAATTTTAGTACATTCTGACCAGCAATAGTAAAATGACCATAACTTGGTCTAGTAAACTCAGAATGACCTAAAATTTTGCCCTGCATACAATAAGACATAGATCTACAAGTTTGTAGTTTTGACCGAAACTCGAAAACCAAGGAAACTAGGTCGTCCAGTTAGGTCAAATTTATATATCGGAATCAGACAAATTGCAATAAAACGCAATATACATGGAAATGAATTTGGTAACATGTACCAATACTAAAAGGCTACAAATGTGACATATTGATAACATTAAAACCTAATTCACCTAGACTGCATCGAGGGTCAACATCTTAGGTTGACTAAGGAAATAATAGAATTCAATAAGTTAATTATTAAGCTTTATTCTTAGAGATAGTTTAAATGAGTACTGAAACACTTCAAATTGTGTGTTTCAATTAGCAAAGACTCAGGGAAGGGGAAGGAAACAATGAGTCAGAGCCAAGAGACAGTTATCAGAGGTTTGTGCACAACTAGTTTTTAACTGATTTTGTTCTGAATATTTCATATGATTAAATGACATATTTTTCTTATGTATTATGTTTAACAAGCATTGGATTTAATTTAATGATTATTGAAATTATTATAGTATGTATGAATTTAGCTTTTTGAAATGGTATTTCCACAAGTGTTAAGCATTGTTGCAAATTGAATAAATTATGTTTTGGAAAATTATGATAGAACATGTTTTGAATTGTGATGGGAAATTTGCATGGAAAAATGTAAATTTATGATTTGAATTGTGATGAGCATAAAAATTATTGGATACTGGAATTGACTTTGAATCGAATTGTATTGTGATTAATGCTCACTAAATGGATTGTGATATTGTTTTATATCTCACTATAGATGCTTGACTAGGTTATTACCCGTCTCTCTCATTTGTTGAGAAGACAATGGAGTGAGTTGTGTTTTGATTACCATGGTACGTGCACAGGCTTAGATTCTCCTCTTATTAGAGGTTAGATCTAAGTTTTTTATGTTATGGCCCTTTCGGAAGATTCATTATTGTGATGTGTACAGTGCACGATGATTCGACCTCCCCGACCATAGGGAGTTAGAATCCGATTCGACCTCCCCGACCATAGGGAGTTAAAATCACCCCGAAGATGGCCCTTTTGAATTAGTCTTGCATAGTTAGTGAGATACAGAATGGTTTTTGAGATACAGAATGGCTTTTGAGATACAGAATGGTTTTTGAGATTCATAATGTTTTTGAATAGTAAAGAATTGTGATTTCAATTATGATTTATGTATAATTGATTTTGTTAGAATTACCTTAAATGGTTAGTTATGATTTGATAAATTGAATTTCGTGATCAAAGTCATTTTATACAAATGATTCACATTATTGGCAATGAATATTTTGAGTTTTGGAATTTGATGAGTATTCAGATTTCTAAATTATTTGCTGTAAATTTTGTCAATGTATATTGTACTATGTTTTAAATTATAGTTGTGCACCACTGAGTTCACTACTCAGCGATAGCTTTGCATGCTGTCGCAAGTGAAAAGAGCATATTGCAATTGAGTAAGCTTCTTTGAGGACACATTCAGATCAGCTCCAGGTTTACCCATATACACCGGTTTTGATGTATGCATGTAATAATATGTATGTAAATTATTTGAGCAGTTGTATAAAAACTCTTGTAAAACATTTTGGTATGTAATTAAATGTAAATTATTATAAATGTAAATTTGAGATTTCATTTACTTGAATAGTTTTGTAATATAAATTTTGAGTCTTGTAATCAATGAAATGTTTCTTTATGATGAGATTAGTTTGAAAATGAATAGATTGTTTATTGAGATTTGAATTATGAATTGAAATGAAGTTATTGGAGTTGTATTTGAAAAAACATATTGGAAGCATTTTCTTTTGTAGGATTGAAGAACTGTTTTCTCAAAATTCAGCCGGCACTTTGCCGAAATTTTGAAAAAAATTTTATAACACCAGATTTTAATCGATGATTTAAATTTTACGAAAATTGTTTTAAAATCCCTTGTAGTATATCTAATGGGTTATCGGTAGGTGAAGTACGGTAATTCATTAGGTGTACTACGGGATCATGTTCCATCTTATAGGGGAGTAGGGTGTGACACGAACATTTAAGGAGTGAAGTTTGTTAACTTTAAACACTAGAATTTTAAGCTTAAAATGAAGTAATCTATTTTTGGAACAATTCTAGAGTTAAAATTTCACACTTGAATCTTATTAGGGATGTTATCTCGTTTATTTACTGAATTGAGAATCGTTTTCCTTGATGGAAATAATCCCTAAGTTATCCTAAATCCTCTCTCAAGGCATCTAGGGTGTATTTTAATTATCCCAAACCCTATTTTCGTGATGATCAAATTAATTAAAATCTTTTAAGACCTTTGACCAATTTTTAGGTTCCACAAAGGTATCAGCCTATGTCTAGGTTAGAATTCCTAGGTTCAAGATCTTGATTTTCTAATGTTAATCTTCACCTTTTAGTCCTTTAATCAACATCTACAATCATGTCTAAGTGGGTACCATCACATAGCATGCATTAGGATCACAAGAAATTAAATCAAGAAACGAATCTCAAATCCAGTAAATAAAACTTAATGTTAATCTATAATAATAATTACAAGCATTACTCTCCTAAATCCAGAATAAGGAAACTACTCGCTCATGGTGAGTTCAGCAAACATCATGATAAAAAAAAGGTTAAGACAGTAAAAAGAAAACCATGTAAAGAAATAAAACAATAAAAATTTGTCTAGGGAGATGAAACGAAGAAACCGAAGATATTTTGCAGCTTTGATCTTGTGGAACTTCAGCTAGAAAACTTCTTTTGGTACTGATGCAGAGCATGACAGCAGCAGCCTTCAGCAACACTCCCGACAACAGTCGTCTTTTTTCAAAGAAATTTTAAAGGATATTTATGTTGCGCACAAACCTTATACAAGTCGCCTCTTAGCCTTGACTCGATGCCTCGGGTTTTTTTCCGGTATTCTTTTCAACTGAAACATACCATTTTATAGTGTTTCAGTATCACAATTTATCATAAATTCAAAAATAAATTCAAATCTATTTATACCTAGCTTTAATATGCTAAACATGATATTCATTAATTTTACACTTCGGGTTACTATTCATGATACTATTTAAGTCAATTTGTTGACTTTCTAATGCTTAATAGGTATGGGAATTCTAATTTCACCCACATACCACATTTTGGTTACCTAACTTGTTGGTTTTGGTTGTTTTCTCAAACTTTAAGTTTCTTAGATGAAACTTTCAAATTTTCAGATTTAGTGTCCTATTTTTCACTATTCCATTAGTCAATTTGCTGTGGTAATTTGGCTAAGGTTTCTTCATAGAAGTTGTTCCTTATTGTCTTAACTTTATTTCTCTTTTTGAATCACTCCATTTGGAGTTTTGTAGCCCTAGTTATTGCTATTTGAACATGGCTGGCCGGATTTTGATGTTACCCAGAATTCTAGGCATTTTCTAGATATTGGCCATTTTTGTGTGTTGACTACAGGTAGGTTTTTGGATAGCTTATGGTCAAATTTTGGGATTGTTTTCTTCATAAAAAGTTGTAGGGCTATGTTTCAGCTTTCTATCGGTATAAAATTCAAGTCATTTGGACCTTCATAGACTAAGTTATGGTCATTTACATAACTACTGTTCATTTGATCATATTTGTACAGGTCAGTTTGCCCAATTTTGGATTTAGCCTAATTGTTCACTAAGTTATGGTCACTTTCTGGGCATGATTTCTAAATGGAAAATGTGCCATTTTGTGTCTAGTTTTATTCCCAATTGGCCTCATACCAATTGGGTTAGTAAATTTTCAGTTTTGATCCCTGAAAGGGACCTAGGTCAAGCTGCCTGCAGATTGACCCTCACCAATCCAAATTGGAACATGTTTCCAAAAATTCATACACACCACAAATGGTCACAATTGACCATTACTCAACTCAAATAAGGTTAACTACATTATTTGGCCAATTCTCAAATTTTCTCTAATTTCTTCAAAATGCCCAAACCCTAACTACACATAAAGTTCAATCTAATGCATTTCAAAGTGTACATTCATAATCTACACACCTAATTCACCTCAAATAACCATTCAAAACCATCAAACTCATTCATATCAAACCTTAACCCTAGCCGGCCAAAATTCATGTTTGGTCCCTCAATAATTGTTTTGTTATGATTTTAAGTTACTTTCTAAGTTAATTAAACTAAAACATAAACATTTGACTTAAATTTTCAAGTTTAGATTACTAACCTCAAACTTTGATTTTCAATTTCTCTAAATCTTCAATTTCTCCCTTTCTTTCCTTCTTCACTCTTCTTGTCTAGGTTAATTTAGAAGCTTACTAGGGTTTGAGGTTAGATTTTGTGAGAGAAAATCAAGTTATTCAAGGTTGAATAACTCTTCAATGGTGGACATCAATGGAGATGTGAGGGAGAGGAAGTGGACATCAATGGAGATGTGAAGAAGAGAGTGATATTTTCTTTTCTTTTTTTTCATTTATGTCTTTTAATTATCTATTTGACTTAGTCCAAATTTGTAGGAAAAATTAAATTAATTTTGACATCATCCATGATGTCATCCAAGTGATGTAATAACACTTTTCCTTTTTTTTTCTTTTTCATTTATTTTTTCATTAGTTCTTTAATTTAATTCTTGGTCCCAAAATTTTCTTTTCTCCAATTTTATTAGACAGTTAGGTTAGGAGTTAGCTCTAAGCGTGAATTGACCAAATTGCCCCTTGCTGGTTCAATCCAGTTTATAAGTTATTCGATATTTCTTCTGGATCCCTGACCTAATTATTTGACCTGCTTGACAATTCTTTTCTATGATTTTCTCTTTTCCACTGTGTTTGCAATAGTCCTAAGGACAGCGGTGTCACCTTTTACGGTTCAAAATTTGAGTTTAAACTGACCTCGTAGTCATTCCCGAGAAGGTCACCCATCGCTGTGACTTTCGGCTCATTTAACTTTTTGTGTTCTGTTTTTCTTCTTTATACTTAACTATTTGACAATTACTAATTATTTGTGTTCAGAGTTTATCTAGGTGTCTTAGATGTGATTCTAATTCTCTTAATTATCCGGACTGACACCGGTCACCGGAACAGCAAAATATGCCAGGCTATACAAATAAGGGTGTTACAATTCTCTCCCCCTTAAAATAAATTTCATCTCAAAATTTTACCTAGTATCGGTCTCTGAACAGCTGTGGATGCTGTCTCCTCATGTCCTCCTCTCGTTCCCAAAGTAGCCTGCTGGCCCAAATGATGGTTCCACAGCACTTTTACCAATGGTATTTGCTTGTTCCATAGCTGCTTCACCTCATTAGCCAGAATCTCTATGGGTTCTTTCTCATATGTGAGGTCTGGATTCACTTCAATTTCTTCCACTAGTAGTACATGAGATGGGTTTGATCGATACCTCCTCAACATCGACACATGGAAGACATTATATATCTTCTCCAACTCTGGAGGTAATACAAAACGATATGCCAAAGGACCCACTCTTTCCAGAACGTCAAATGGCCCGATGAAACAAGAACTCAGTTTCCCCTTTCTGCCGAATCTCATAATTCTCTTCCAAGGGGAAAGAATACTTTCTCACCCACTGCATATTCAATGTCTCTTCTCTTCAGATCAATATAGGACTTTTGACGGTCTGATGCAGCTTTGAGTCGATCCTTAACCAATTTGATTTTCTCTTCAGTCTGTTGAACAATTTCTGGCCTAATCATCTTTCTTTCACCTACCTCATCCCAACACAATAGGGTTCTACATTTTTGCCATACAAAGCTTCATATGGAGGCATCTCAATGCTTGATTGGTAGCTGTTGTTATAAGCAAATTCAATCAAAGGCAAGTGTGTGTCCCAACTGCCCTCAAATTCAATCACACAAGCCCGTAGCATGTCCTCCAAGATCTGAATTACTCTCTCAGACTGGCCATCTGTCTGTGGGTGGAATGCCATACTAAAGTTCAATCTATTTCCTAGGGCTCTTTGTAGACTACCCCAAAATCTAGAAGTGAACTTAGGATCTCTATCAGATACGATGGATACTGGCACTCCATGCAGTCTTACTATCTCATTAATGTATAACTTGGCTAATCTTTCTAAACTGTAGTCCATCCGGATAGACAGAAAATGAGCAGACTTGGTTAGTCTATCAACTATGACCCATACTGCATCATGACTCTTCTGTGTCCTCGGAAGTCCCATCACAAAATCCATAGTTATTCTCTCCTATTTCCATTCTGGTACTGGTAATGGATGTAACAAACTAGCTGGTACTTGATGTTCTGCCTTTACTTGCTGACAATTCAAGCATTTGGACACAAATTCTGCTACATTTCTTTTCATACCCATCCACTAGTAGTGCTCTTTCAGTCCTCTATACATTTTTGTGCGATCAGGGTGCATAGCAAAAGGAGACTCATGTGCTTCCATCAAAATGATCTGCCTCAAATCAACATCATTAGGAACGCACATTCTACCCTAGTGAAGCAATAGACCGTTATCTCTTACTGAGAATTCTAGTTTCTTACCCTGCTGGACTTCTTCTAACAGCTTCTGATACTACTGATCATTCTGAGAAGCCATTTTGATATGATCAATCAACACTGGCTATACATGCCATGCAACTATTGTCTGCCTCTCATCATTAATCTCTAAGCTGGCATGCAATACTCTCAACTCATGTACCATAGACAAAGGATAAACCCGTAGACTTGCCATAGTCTTGCAACTTAAGGCATCAGCCACAACATTAGCTTTCCCTGGCTGATAGTTTATCAGATAATCATAGTCTTTTATCAACTCTAACCATCTCCTCTGTCTCAAATTCAACTCCTTCTGAGTACCCAAATACTTCAAACTCTTATGATCTGTGTAAATGTAGCACTTCTCCCCATACAAATAGTGTCTCCAGATCTTAAGAGCAAACATAATAGCTGCAAGCTTTTAGTCATGTGTCAGATAATTTCTCTCATGCAGTTTCAGCTGGCGTGATGCATAGGCAATGACATTCCACTCTTGCATCAGTACACAGCCTAACCCATTGTGAGAAGCATCGTTATAAACTATGTATTCTTTACCCGGGATAGGTAAAGTAAGGACTGGAGCTTCAGTCAAACATTTCTTCAACTCATTAAAACTCTATTGGCATTTATCTGTCCACTGAAATTTTACATCTTTTCGAAGTAGCTTAGTCAATGGAGATGCCAACATGGAGAACTCTTTCATAAATCGGAGGTAGTATCCAGCTAAACCTAGAAAACTACAAATTTCAGTGATATTTCTGGGTGGTCTCCAATTAAGGACAGCTTCTTTCTTACTTGGATCTACCTTGATGCCCTCAGCCAATACTACGTGCCCCAAGAAGGATATTTCCTTCAGCCAAAATTCACGCTTCGACAATTTGGCGTATAGTTGTTTCTCCCTCAAAGTCTGCAATACAATCCGCAGATGTCTATCATGCTCTTCTGCACTCCTCGAATAAACCAATATATCATCTATGAATACCACAACAAACTGGTCGAGGTATGGTCTAAAGATAGTGTTCATTAGATCCATAAAAGCAACCGGAGCATTAGTTAACCCGAAAGGCCTGACCAAGAACTCATAATGGCCATAGCGGGTTCTAAAGGCAGTTTTAGGAATACTCTACTGTAACACTCTTACTGTAGCAATTCCGCACATTTTATTGTTTCGGTGACCGGTGTCGATCCAGACAGCTAGAACGTCTGGAAAAATATTTAAACTAAAGTGAAGAACTATAATTAACTCAAATATTAACAAGAAAAATGTAGGAAAAATTTTAGAAATAAAATACAACCAAGTTAAATGAGCCGGTGCCCTAGCGATGGGTAACCTAGTGGAAAGTTGCAGTTCCTGCAACTAGGAGCCCTAGACCCGAGAGAAAATTCATAAAATAATATTTAGGACTCCAGAGAAGAGTCATTGAGATTTCTATGGCATTAGAATGCCAAGAAAAGACTTAGAAAAATTTTTAGATCGGTACAAACAATTTTAGTCTGTTAAGCCAAATGAAGGGCATTTTGGTCATTTCGCCTTCAGAGACGATTTTTTGCCGACTTGTCCAGTTAAGTAAATAATTATTATGACATAAAATATAAATAAATATTGCTAAAAATTAAATTGAAAATGAGTAGAAAAGAAAAGAAAAAGAAAATGAATTAAATGGGAAATATGACATCACATAATGTCATTAGTTAGGTCTCACACAATCACCTTGCAACAAGCCACTAAAAACAAATTAAAAAGGAGATAAAGGAGAAAAATTAACAAACTAATTTGCATCTTCACCATGGGCAGCCGTAACAAGAGAAAAAGAGAAAGAGAGAAGAGAGAAACCTCCATTGGAGCACACTTCAAGCTTGAATTCCCACCCTTCCTCACCCTAAAAGCCCTAACCACCTTCCCTAAAAATTACACCCACACCAAGGAGAAGTGTTTGGCTGCCAAGAAATTTGAAGAAAGTGAAAAAAATTCTAAGGTTTCAACAAGCCAAGAGAGTGGTTAAAGAGGTTAGTGCACTAACCATACCCTTTATCTTTCCTAAGCATGAAAAGCATTCTTGATTAAGTTGAAATGACATGAAAAGAAAAGAAAACTTGGAATATGTTGAAGTTTCAATTTGTGGAAGCCCTAGGAAGTAAATGAATTTGATGGTTTTGATGATTTTGTTTTAGTTAGTAAAGTTGATTAATGAAGTTTAAGGCATTAGAAATCAAATTGCATGGATGTATGATTGAGATTGAAATTATAAGTTAGGGTTTTGACCTAACTTAGTTTTTGTATTATTGCTTGGAATTTGATGATGTTGAGATGATTTAATGACCATTATAAGTGCCAAATATGTCAAATGAAGTTTGTGGAGTTGGGAGAATTGAATTTGGGAGTGCTGATTCTTATGCAGGAAATTCGGACCTTTGAGCCCAATGTATTGTTTGAGCCATAAATGGAGTTGTATAGGTTCAATTGGTGCAAAGCCAATTGGAAATGAAACTAGACACATAATGGCTGTGACACCCCTTACCCGTGTACAGTATACCCGAGTAAGTATTGCCACACGGTGTACTGGCATACTCTAATTTACCTTACTTAATTTATATCATGCTTTTGAATATAATTTATGAAATATAATTTATTTAAGCTATTTATCGAAATTATTATTTATTTGAGGTTCTGAAAATTTTAAAGAAAATCCGGCATAGTACCGGCTAAAAATGGAGAAAACAGTTCTTCGGAACCTGTTAAAAACACTTCCAAATAATTTCCAAACAATCCCAACTTCAATTCATCAATAGAGTCTCAATATCAAAATCTCAACCTTGTTCAGTTTCAGTTCTCAATCATCATTTCTCAGGGTTCTCATATATAAACAACAATTAAATACTCAAATTACTTCCATACATACCCATAAATCTTTATTATTTACATGAACCTCAAAATACATTACATAAATCCAAATACATATGAGAAAATAAAAATTTTAGTTACAAAATGCCAAAATGACACCTAGTGTCCTACTAATGCACTGCAGAAGTTGAGGTGACACGGACACTGTGCAGAACTGCAGGATGGACTCACCCAGTCTGCGGTCTACTGGGCTCACGATCTGTGTCTCCAGTACCTACGCGTGGCAAAAGCAACGCGCTAAGCAATAATGCTTAGTGGTGCAATAATAAAATAAAAGAAAATAGCAAGAAAATAAATATGTAGTGAATGTATATGTTTCATTTGGTTTGAATTTGTATATCGTTAACTTTGTCCACTTTCATTCATTTGGTTGCCCAAGTAACCTATACTAGGCAGTAATTTGGATAAGCAATTAAGCGCCTTTGGGTATCTAGTACCTCGGGCGTCACACCATCGATCGCATATGCATCTCCGGTGTGTGTGAGCGACTAATAAGCTGTAAATAACATCAGGCACAAGGCCAAATCTCAATGCAAGGTCAGAATGGCTAAAAGCCATAAAATCACCGAATGGCATATTGCCATGTGCAGTACTACTAACTGAACCCTATTGGCATGCCAAACTATCCAAACCAATCTTGTTAGGTATACTAGGGCATTTGAAACTTTTAAATTCTTCAATTTGTGAATTTCAAGTTTTGGTGTCACTATTCACCTCATTGGTCAACAAAAATATTGACTTTTGGATAGAAAATATGTACATTGACTTTGGCACTCCCAACATACCACATTTGGCATTCAAAACTTGTTGGCATTAAGCATTTATACCATTTCAAAGTTTAAACCAAAGGAAGCAGAATTTTCAGTTTTTGAAGCCTAAGTTTACTGTTCCATTAAGCACTGTTGCAGTGGGAATTTGAAGAAATGGCAAACACGAAAGTTGTTCCTTATTTTGTCTAGTTGAATTTTCTTTTTTGAATCACTCCATTTGGAGTTTTGTAGCTCCAGATATGGTCCAAAAACCACAACTGGCCGGATTGCCAAAACTGCAGAATTACCAAATCTACAGTAACATGAACAGTGACTGTCATTTGGGTTAGGTTTTGGACATAATTTGGGGTAAGTTTCTTCATGAAAGTTGTTTTTCTATGTCTTAACTTATTGCTGTAAAAATTTCAGGTCAATTGACCATATCTACAGTGAGTTATGGCCAAATGAACAGTTACTGCTCATTTGGTCATTTATGCAGGTGCTGTTGCAGGGTATCCAGATTGGGGCCAACTTTTGGTCCTCTTGCTTTGGTCTTTTGGGCATGGTTTCTTCAGAAAAAATGTGCCATTATAAGCCTAGTTTCATGTCCAATTGGCCAAACACCAATTGGACCAACACAGCCAAAGATATGGCAGTCCAAGTGGACTGAAATCTCAGTCACTCTGCTGTTGTCCTTAGGCAGCCTACACACTCACTTTGCCATGCTATATTTCAGTCCAAATTGTGGTCAACTTACCTAAAATGGTCACTAATTGACCATTAAAATGTTCTCTATCAATTTCCTAAGCCAAGTCAAATTTTCACTTCTCAAAACCCTAGTTCCATGTGAGTTTTCACAACATGCTTTAATTAACTAACTCATTCACTAACCACATGCATACATAGTTTAAACATAATCTCTAATCCACTTTAAGCCCATCAAAACACTCCATTATTGTTCCTTCAATAAGGCTGCCGAAATTCATGTGCACATACACATGAATTTTTGTCCATTTAGATTACAATTTCTTAGTAAATTCAAGTCCCTAATCATGAAATTAAAGAATTTTAGGGATATAGATGCACTAACCTGAATTTAGCCAATCTCCAAGAGTTGAAAAACTCCACTCTTCTCTTCCTAATGGCTGCCTAGAGGTTGTTTAAGGTGTGGGGTAAAATTTTAATGAAGAGAGGTTAGGGTTTTGTGGTGAAACAAAGTAAGAATCAAGCTTGGGAAGTGAGGTTTAATGGAGGTTGAGAGAGGGAGAGAGAGGCTGCCATTTGATGAAGGAAGAAGAACAGATTTTTTTTATTTCAATTTTGCCTCATTTTCCCTTTTTAATGAAATTGCTTGATTGTCATTGGCGGAGAGAAATTTTAATGACATCATGTGATGTCAAAAGTCCCATTTTTTCATTTTTCTTTTCTTTTCTTTTCTACTTAATTTCAATTCAATTTTTAGTAATGTTTATTCATATTTTATGTCATATTAATTATTTACTCAATTGGACAAGTCGGCCAAAAATCACCTCTGAAGGCGAAATGACCAAAATGCCCTCCGTTTAGCTCAACGGGTCAAAATTGTCTATACCGATTGAAAAATTTTTCTAGGTATTTTCTTGGCATTCTAATGCCATAGGGACCTCAATAACCCTTCTCTGGAGTCCCAAAAATTATTTTATAATTTTTCCCCCGGGTCTAGGGCTCCTAGTTGCGAAAACCGCAACTTCCCTCTGGGTTACCCCTCACTAGGGCCCCGGCTCATTTAACTTGGTTGTATTTTATTTCTAAAATTTTTACTAAATTTTTCTTACCAATATTTGAGTTGATTATGGTTCCTCACTATAGTTTAAATATTTTTCCGGACGTTCTAACTGTCCGGACCGATACTGGTCACTGGAACAGTAGAATGTACGGAATTGCTACCGGGAGGGTGTTACAATGGCACAACTTTGGTGAAGAAACCCTGCCCAGAAAACCAAAACAAGTTGACCTAAAAACTGCCTAATCCGGGTGACTTGCTTTCTGCCTGGGCAAAATGACCAAATGAATAGTATTTATTCATTTAGTCATAACTCAATGTAGAAGAGTCCAATTGACCTGAACTTTTACCAGAAGATAGCTGAGACATAAACCTACAACTTTCATGAAGAATACAAATCCAAATTCTGATCATAACCTAGTCACATTGCCAACCAAACCTAGGTTACCAAATATGGCAGAACTAAATTGCCCAGAAATTCTGGGTACAGGTCAATCCAGCCAGTTATGGTAAAATGACCATAACTTGAGCTACAAAACTCCAAATGGAGTGATTCAAAAAAAAATGTAACTAGACACAATAAGAAACAATTTTCATGAAGACAATTTTATTAAATTCCTACTGTACAAATGACCAATGGAACAGTAAACCTAGGGTATGAAATTTGAAAATTTTGAATAATATAAGATAAGCTTTGAAATGGTATTGGAAATCAATACCAACAAAAATAAAATGCAAAATGTGGTATCTTGGAGAACTTAGGTTCAATAAATTTATTATGTATTAAAAAATCAACAATTTGATTGAATTGTAGTACAAAGACACAAAGTGTAAAAACTAAATTGGTAGAGGAAATTAAGGTATGAAATTTGGAATCCATGAAATGTTCATAGATTACTTGGAATAGAAGTAGTAATTTACCTAAATGACTTAATGAACATTTAAGTTATGTGAATATATAATTAAGATTTGTATTCCCATTACTAGTAGGTCTAATAAAACATGAGTGATACCACTGGAATATGAAATGAAATTAACCTTGATGGATTATTGAGACTTATACTCCCAACACCAATGTATTCATAATATATTAGCAAAATAACTTAAAGTATGAAATGTTCTTTATATGAATGGATTGTTGAATGTATAAATGAGATAAAAGTGCCATTTGAGATTTAAGTGTCCATCTAGAGAAAAAGGAAAAATGTTTTGAATACAATGGTACATGTGAATCATTGTTTAGAATTGTGATCATATAAATGATCAAATGAATGTATAAATTATATTTGAAATTTATCATCAAATAATGAAGTCATAAAACACAATATATTAATATTTAATGATATTATGTGCCCTTGTATTGCCTAGACATATGTGTCAGATTGGATAGTTTGGCATGCTAATGGGGTATTGTTTTAGCAGTACTGCGAAAGGCTTTATGCCTATATTCATAGTTTTATTCCCGTATTCATGGCTTTATGCCCGCACTCATGGCTTAATGCCCAATTATGTGATATCATGGCTTTTTAGCCATACTGACTGCATACGTGGTTGACGTTCTGCGTCCCACGGTATGACGGCCCGAGGCACCACGGTTTCCAGTGCCAACGACCCATTATCCAGTTTAGTCAGCCTGTCATAGGTTACTTGGATAGTCTAATTTATTAAAATAAGTTACGAATATTAGTAATTAAAAATGCTAGAAAGCAAATAAATGAGTAAGAAGTTCTGAAATAAATTAGATTAGCTCCAAAAATTTGTTGCTTAGAATGGTCTGAAGTAAATGAAATTAGTTCCAAAAAAATTTTGAATATTACGAAATGATTGTAAACAACTTAGAAAGTATCAAGCAAGTGATAAAAAGACTAGTAGAAGAATTATAACTTAAATAACATTACAAATGTGACTTACATAAGAATATAAGTATAAGTTTAAATTCTAGATTATTCGCATCTGGTACATTATTAATGCAAATTTCTGAACTAAGCACCTCCAAAGAAGAATATGGCAGGATAGAGGATAGTTAATATTAGAAACTAAATTAATTATAGATCTAAATTATTTGAATTATGGTTTATTTCTACATTTATTTGTATATTATTTTCTTGTTATATTATTGCACCACTAAGCAGCAATGCTTAGCGCGATGGATTTGTTTCCTCGCTCAAGTACTGAAGGTAAAGCCCACTGAATATTAAACAGAGATTTTAGAGTTCTGATCTGCAGAAGTGTCTGAAGCATTCAAGGTTGTCACCTCCTCAGCAATGCATATAGATAGGGCCCATATAGATCATATTATGTATTTTGTATATTATAATTAGTTATTATTTGTAATGTAAACTATGAATTGTATGTTGAAATATAGATTATAGAACTGTAATCATTCTGTAAATCATGTAAATTAATAAAACTTGAGAACTTATATATATAAATTATGCATGAATGGAAATGCATGGGAATGAATATGAAATTATGATATATGAATGAGATGTGAATTATGAGAATAATTGATGAGATTTTTATTGTAAAATATTATTGAAAATTTCAAGCAGGTGAATAGTGAAGTATGCCAGTTGATAATAAAATAGGGAAAACTCTGCTGGTTTCTCCGTCTAAAAATAATTGATATTAAAATATAACGAGAACAAAATTTTTAAAGAAATAAAGTAAGATAAGTTAGGGTGCTCCGACACCGAATGTAGCACACTTTGCTCGGCTACACTGTAGTCGGGTGAGGGGTGTTACATCTACTCTTATACTTTTAGCTGATAATAAGCTGATCTCAAGTCAATCTTGGAGAACACAGTTGCACCCCTTAATTGATCAAACAAGTCATCAATGCGGGGCAATGGGTATTTGTTCTTTATTGTCACCTTATTCAACTATTGATAGTCAATACATAAGCGGAGAGTGTCATCCTTCTTCTTAATAAACAATACTGGCGCTCCCCAAGGTGGCACACTAGGGTAGATAAAGCCCTTACCAAGCAGCTCTTACAACTGCACTTTCAATTCTTTCAGTTCTGCTGATGCCATTCTATATGGTGTTATGGAGATTGGGTCCACACCAGGCATAACATCAATCTCAAACTGCACTTCTCTTTCTGGAGGTAATCTTGGCAATTCATCAGGAAACACATCCGGAAAGTCACATACAGTAGGGATGTCCCTCAATGCCGGACTCCCCACTTGGGTGTCTATCACATGTGCCAAGTATGCTTCACACCCCTTTCTAATCATCCTTCTGGCTAGTGTAGCCAAAATGATGTTTAATGGCAGTAACTGCCTCTCCCCATGTATTACCACATCACCGTATAGAGGGAGACCAAAAGTGACTATCTTCAATCTACAGTCAATCATAGCATGATGCCTGGCTAACAAATCCATGCCCAAGATGATATCATAATCTCTGAAGGGCATTTCAATCAAATCTGATAGAAAAGTGTGTCCTTGGATCACCAAAGGACAATCTCTATACATTCTATTAACTTGGACCTCTTGTCCTAATGGACTAGTTACTAGCACTTCAAAATCCATTTTGGCACATGGAACAGCAAGAGAACTATGCTAGCACTAATATATGAATGGGTTGAACCTGGATAAAACAGTACAAATACATCTTGATCAGAGATAAAGAATGTACCGGCTATAACATTGGAAGTCTCAGCCTCTTCCCGCTGTCTCATCGTGTAAACCCTGGCTGGAGCACTCCCTTGTGCTGACTGGCTAATGGTACCCTGACTGCTAGAAGCATTGCCTCTACCTCTGCCTCTTCCTCTGCTAACCGGTTGTGAACCTCTGGTAGCAGGACTCTGAATGGATCCTTCTATAGTAGTAGAAGCTAGACCAAATCTAGGGGCACTGGTGCAGTCCTTAGCAAGATGGCCCTTGCCTCCATAGTTAAAGCAAGCTCCTATTACCCAATAACATTCTCCCCCATGAATCTTGCCACGTGTCTCATAGGGGCAGGGAGGATATGAACCCCTGGTCGACTGCTGACCAGATCTAAGGGGTCTCTGTTCGGAGAATCTGCCCCTTCCAAACCTTCTACCTCTACCTCTGCTTGGTCCCCCAAATTTTTTCTTCTTTCCAGATGTACCACTAGGACTTTGCTCTACTGATTTTTCCCCTTTATCTTTCTCTGATTTTTCCCCTTTATCTTTCTCTGATTTTTCAGTCTTCTCATATTTCTCTTTCACCGGTGTCGCTTCTAATTCAATTCTTTCTAATTGAAGTACCTGAGAGATGAGCTCAGAGAAGTTACTGTGTCTAAATCCCAATACTTGCATCCTCAAACTGGGCTTCAAGCCAGTCTCAAATCTCTTGCACCTTTCTTTGCTGGTAGACAGGAGACTCCCAGCATAGTGGCTTAAGCAGGAGAACTCCCTTTCATACTCTGCCACTGATCTGTTGCCTTGCTTCAGACTTAGAAATTCTTGCAATTTTTTATCCACATATGTATCTGGGACATATTTCTATCTGAACTCTCTGATGAAGTCATCCCAGGTCAATACTAGCGATTTTGCCAAGCTGTGGGGGATGGTCTTCCACCAGTCATATGCATCCACTTACAACAAAGACACTGAATACTCGAATTTTAGTTCATCCGAGCAGTGCAGTTTCTTGAACACTCGATCCATCCTCTCTAGCCACTGCTCTACCTCTAAAGGGTCTACTGTGCCCTTGAATTCTGTCGCCCCATACTTCAACAGCTTATCATATTGTCTGACTGGAGCTTGAGGTTGCACCACAGAAGTCTAGGGTGGAGCTTGAGCAGGCATACGCCCAGCCATCTGTTGAAACATTGCAGCCATCTACTGGGCGAATTGTGCAGAAAACTACGGCATTTGTGGGGCTGGTGCCACCGACCCACTAACATTTTGGAGAGTTGGGGCTTCCCCTTGGGCCTCAGCCTCTACAGACTGCTCAACAGAGTGATCCCCTTCTTCCATTTCAGTCTGGAGTTAGGATATCTCCTGAACAAATAACACAAGGAGATTTCCCTCCATTAGTTCATATTTATGATGTAATGCACTGTATTTAACAAATAAGGACATTGAGCAGTTGCACTTATCAAAGAAAAGACACAAAATTCACAAGTTAAAACATACTTCAAAAATTACGCTCTGATACCACTAAAACATGTCACACCTTACCCCTCTGTAAGGCATAACATGATCTCATAGAATACCTAATGAACTACCGAACTTCACCTACCGATAACTCATTAAGTACCCTACAAGGGATTTTAAAAACCAGTTCAAATTTTTGTCTATTTTATTTTTACACAAATTTTTGGAAACATTTTAGCAGAGTGTCGTCTATATTTGGGAAAAATAGTTCTTCAAATACCTACAAAAACACTTCCAATAATTCTTTAAATCAAACTCACTACTACCACCACAAACTTCAACATCATTTCTCAACTCAATTATCATCAAATATAGTACTCAATAATTCCATTCATTTTTCATTAAAGTAAAAACAATTTATATTCATCGATCAAAATTTACATTAGCAAAACCAAAATAATATTATTACAAACTCTATACAACTGCTCATGACCAGTTATTACATGTACATACATTTACATACATCAAACTAAATATTACAATCAGGGTATAAAATATACCCGATAAAACTTCAGGGATGTGGCTCGAGCTCACTCTGCTGCTCCTCTAGTCTCTATATTTGCGACAGTAATAACAGCCATCGCTGAGTACTATGACTCAGTGGTGCACAACATACTAAAATAACATTTATGCATAATTCAAAATACGTTTATTCAAATACAGTACTGAAAATGAAAGACAGATACAAAACATGATTTATAAATTTTTAGTCCAAACAATCTTATTTAGGAAATCTCAAAATGAATTTCATAAAAACTCATAGTTATATCATGCCATTCGAAACAATATTCGTCTCAATAGCCAGAGGCTTATGAGAAATCACAAGGCTAGCTAGCTCAAATATATGGGTACCCATTCAAATTTCTTCCTCTACTGGCACACACCTCAACACTTCAGCCAGAGAGGGAATCAAAATTCAAAACTATTTCCTCCCACTAGTTATGCTAGTGAGGTATTCAAATATATGGTCATGACACTGTGGTTTCAAAACTATCTTAACAATTTATCAAACATTTACTGACAATTACACATATCATCAAATTTCTAACAATTTAGATCAAAAGCATAGTGTACATTTCAATCATCATTTTGCAATATGAGTAAACCACAAATCATTTCATGCACTTTGCAAAGAAATTTTAAAGGATATTTATGTTGTGCACAAACCTTATACAAGTCGCCTCTTGGCCTTGACTCGATGCCTCGGGTTCTTTCCTGACATTCTTTTCAACTGAAACACACCATTTTACAGTGTTTCAGTATCACAATTTATCATAAATCCAAAAATAAATTCAAATCTATTTATACCTAGCTTTAATATGCTAAACTTGATATTCATTAAAATTTACACTTTCGGTTAATATTCATGACACTATTCAAGTCAATTTGTTGACTTTCTAATGCTTAATAGGTATGGGAATTCTAATTTCACCCACATACCACATTTTGGTTACCTAACTTGTTGGTTTTGGTTGTTTCCTCAAACTTTAAGTTCTTTAGTTAAAACTTCTAAAATTTCAGATTTGGTGTCCTGTTTTACACTATTCTATTGGTTAATTTGTTGTGGTAATTTAGCTAAGTTTTCTTCATAAAAGTTATTCTTTATTATCTTAACTTTATTTCCCTTTTTGAATCACTCCATTTGGAGTTTTGTAGCCCTAGTTATGGCCATTTGAACATGGCTGGCCGGATTTTGGTGTTACTCAGAATTCTAGACATTTTTTGGATATTAGCCATTTTTGTGTGTTGAATGCAGGTAAGTTTTTGGATAGCTTATTGTCAAATTTTGGGTTTGTTTTCTTTATGAAATTTGTAGGGCTATGTCTCAACTTTCTATTGGTATAAAATTCAGGTCATTTGGACCTTCCTAGACCAAGTTATGGTCATTTACGTAACTACTGTTCATTTAGTCATTTTTGTATAGGTCAGTTTGCCCAATGCCAGATTTGGCCTTATTGTTCACTAAGTTGTGGTCACTTTTTGAGCATGATTTCTAAATAAAAAATGTGCCATTTTGTGTCTAGTTTCATTCCCAATTGGCCACACACCAATTGGGTTGGTAAATTTTCAGTTTTGGTCCCTAAAAGGTACCTGGGTCAAGCTACCTGCAGATTGACCCTCACCAATCCAAATTAGAACTTGTTTCCAATAATTCATACACACCACAAATGGTCCAAATGGTCACAATTGACCATTAATCAACTCAAATAAGGTTAACTACATCAATTGGCCAATTCTCAAATTTTTCTCTAATTTCTTCAAAATGCCCAAACCCTAACTACACATAAAGTTCAATCTAATGCATTTCAAAGTGTACATTCATAATCTACACACCCAATTCACCTCAAATAACCATTCAAAACTATCAAACTTATTCATATCAAACCCTAACCCTAGCTGGCTGAAATTCATGTTTGGTCCCTCAACAATTGTTTTGTTATGATTTTAAGTTACTTTCTAAGTTAATTAAACAAAAACATAAACATTTAACTAAAATTTTCAAGTTTAGATTACTAACCTCAAACTTTGATTTTCAATTTCTCCAAATCTTCAATTTCTCCCTTTCTTTCCATCTTCACTCTTCTTGTCTAGGTTAATTTAAAAGCTTACTAGGGTTTGAGGTTAGATTTTGTGAGAGAAAATCAAGTTATTCAAGGTTGAATAACTCTTCAATGGTGGACATCAATGGAGATGTGAGGGAGAGGAAGTGGCTGCCGGCTTGGATAAGGAAGAAGAGAGTGATATTTTCTTTTCTTTTTTTTTGTCATTTATGTCTTTTAATTATATATTTGACTTAGTCCGAATTTGTAGTCAAAATTAAATTAATTTTGACATCATCCATGATGTCATCCAAGTGATGTAATAACACTTTTTTTTTCCTTTTTCATTTATTTTTCCATTAGTTCTTTAATTTAATTCTTGGTCCTGAAATTTTCTTTTCTCTAATTTTATTGGACAGTTAGGTCAGGAGTCAGCTCTAGGGGTGAACTGACCAAATTGCCCCTCGCTGGTTCAATCCGGTTTATAAGTTATTCGATATTTCTTCCAAATCCCTGACCTAATTATTAGACATGCTTAACAATTCTTTTCTGTGATTTTCTCTTTTCCACTGTCTTCGCAATAGTCCTAAGGACTGCGGCGTCACATTTTATAGTTCGAAATTTGAGTTTATACTGACCTCGCAGTCATTCCCAAGAAGGTGAAGGAGTGGAAGCGTGAAAAACACAAGTTTATACCATTGAATTCAAAAATTTTCACCTAGGGTCACTTGCATCATGCAAGATTTATTTTTATCTATTTGATTTCAATGATAAACAACATATTAAAACACATTTAATATGTTTTTGGATCTGTATTTGCCATTTAAGATTTTAAAATTAATCAGATTAATTTTAGAACCCTAGATTAGATCAAGAACAAATACACTAACCTTTTGATGCGCTGCAGTGTATTTGTTCATTTCGAATGCGTCTTCAGAACACCAGATGTTGTCCCTCTAGCTTATCCACACCAAAAACACCTATGGTAGCCCTTAAACAGCTTCTAAAGCTTTTTCTATTATTTAGAAAATCAAGTTCTGCCTTTTAAGAGATTATAGATGTAAACAGGACACTAGAAACAATTTTTAGTATTTTTAATTCAAGAGATTGTTTGCTAGTCTCTTGGAATAGTTGAGAGATGAAGAAGAAGAGGGGGAGAGCTTCAAAGTGGCAGCACAAATGAGAATAGCAGCTGGTTGTTCTTTTTTCTTTTCATAACAACATTTATATAGCTAGGTCAACACATTAAACCCTTGCCACAAGTCACCCTCTGATTGGTTCTAGGTTAAATTGACCCAATCACATTGTGCCAAGTGTCAAACTTATATTTAATCTTAATTTTAATCATCTTACATGATTAAAAGACATTTGGCAAGCTTATGTGTAATGCCATATGTCATCATCTCATGGTGCCACATGTCACCCTGCGAAATGACAAAAATGCCCCTGTGTCTTAATTTTGAGTTCTCAACCCAAAATAATTATTTCTCTTCTTCTAATCAACTTATATCAAATATAAATCAATTAATTAATCTTTATTAATTAATTTCTCATTAATTAAATTCATATTTAAACACATTAAATATAAATTTAACTTATACTGTACATCCAATAACCTAGATTTGGCTTCAAGTCATGCTAGGGACTTTGCAATCTAATTGCAAACCAAACCTATTTAATTAATCAATTAAACTCTTTAATTAATTAATTAAATCATATTTAATTAGGTGATAACTTGTGTATGTGTGTGACTTACTAGGCTCATCACTAATTGACAATGAGACATGATATCGACTCTTAATATCATCAGAACTCTTTCTTACCATAAATGATTTCTCTAAATTATTTTATGCACCTCATAGACCATGGTTAACACCTAGCATAGCATGCCATGGCCACCCAATTAGTAATAAGGTTTACCTTAAATGAACCTATAATCATATGTTACCATGCACTAGAATCTCTCTGTTACAAAATCCTAACTCAAGCTAGAGTCATGGTTTATGTCAAACCCCATTTGCTATGAATATTATGTTCTCTTTTAATTTCAATTCTTAATTAAAAAGATTTTCTCATCAGAAACTCTGTCTGAATAAATCTATCTGTCCTGGCCAGGAACTTGAAACATCAAGAACAATTAAATGAACATAGGATTTTATCTCTATTTACTTAAAGGAACAGATTCCATCTTGATCAACACCTACCTCCATATATAACTAGCAGGAGCCAACACACGCCCATATACCAATACACAATACAAGTATGAAAGCAGTATCAAACTCAAACCACCTATATACAAGATAACTGTGCTATCTCAGGTCTAAAGATTATATGCACTGATATGATTTATGACAATGCATTGACAAGAGTAAACTCCATGTGCTTGTCATAAGTGTCACTGGTTCGGCCTACTTATCATATATAAGTGCCTATCATGTTTATTATATGGCATGAGACTCACCATTCCATCCTATCTATATCTCATGTAAATAACTTGGGAACAAACATGAATACAATCTTTCTAGATAAGTCATGTCCTTATTGTAAAGTATCCTCGATTGTCAACCTATTTATGATACTTTGTACTAGAAATACTATCACTCATATTCTTAACAACTTAAGAATAGAATTTTTAACAAAATATCAATGGACCTTTTCTATTACACATAAATATATTATGTAAACGGAAAAGTGGAAATGCCTTTTATTAATAAAAACATGTACAAGATACATACTAAATGATATGCTCTAGGGCATACTATTAACAGAAGGTCACTCATTGTAACACCCCCGTTGTATAGCCTGGTATATTTCACTGTTCCGGTGACCGGTGTCGGTCCGGACAAATAAAGAGATTAGAGCCACACTTAAGACAACATGAGAAGCCATAAACACAAATAATTAGTAATGTTTAATTAGTTAACTATAAATAAGAAAAACAGAACATAAGAGGTTAAACGAGCCGAGAGTCACAGCGATGAGTGACCTCCTCGGGGACGACTGCGAAGTCGTTTTAAACTCAAATTTCGAACCGTAAAAAGTGACGCTGCAGTCCTTAGGACCCTTATGAACACAGTGGAAAAGAGAAATCACGAAAAAGAACTGTTAAGTCAGTCAAATAATTAGGTCAGGGAGCCAGAAGAAATATTAGATTATTTGCAAACCGGGATGAACCGGCGAGGGGCAATTTGGTCAATTGACCGAGAGGCGACTCTGACCTAATCACAAATAAAATCGGAGAAAAGAAAATTTTGGAATCGAGAATTAAATTAAAGAACTAATAGAAAAATAAATAGAAAAAAAAAAAGAAAGGAAAGAGGTTGTTAAAGTCTAAGTTGAGACATCACTATTGATGTCATAATCATATTTTTTAAATACTTATTTAAATTGTTATTTATGGTCTTCCAAAGCTAACTACGTATAAGGAAAGAAAAGAAAAAGAAATTTATTAGAAAGCTCTTCTTCTTCCATCAAGTGCCGCCCCACTCCTCCATGAAACTCCATGAAAGCTTCTTCCACTTAAGCTTACTTTAAGCTTGAATTTCTTCATCCAATCAACATCACTCCCCTAGAAACTTCATTAGACCTTGCAATCTCAACCTAGGAACAAGAAAGAAAGAGGAAAGGAAGAGAGAAAGTGAAGAATTGGCATTTAAAGTTAAGGTTAGTATGTTAAACTTCTTATTTCTTCACTTAAATGCATGATTAATGGTTGAAATGAACTTAGGATTAAGGAAATGAAATAAAAATATGGGGGAAGGACAAACTAGAATTTCAGCTAGCCATGGATGTGGGAGAGTTTGATGTATTTTGAATGAATTAAATGTGTTAGTAAGCTTGCATGAGAATGGTAGTAAGTTGGAAATGCATAAATGGGAGTAAATGCAACATTTTAGTGTAGTTAGGGTTTGAATATTAGGGTTTGTGAACCAAAAAAATTGGAGAAATGCATAAATGATATTTTTGACCAATTGTGGACTGAAAAATGGTCAATAATGACCAAATGAATTGTGTGGGAATGGTGGAAAATTTAGCTAAATTCGTAGGTCAATGGTCATCTTCTGGCGACATGACCAAACCTACTTTGAAGGACCAAAACTCAAATTTTACAAGCCTAATGGATATGCCACCAATTGGAGATGAAAATAGACATAAAAGAGCACAACTTTCATTAAGGAACCATGACCAAAAACTGACTAAAACTTGGTGAAACAATTGACCAAAGTGAGTTGATAGCGGCTGCCTGCGCAAGCGACCAAATGAGCGATGGCTTGTTCATTTGGTCATAACTCGAGCTAGGTAGGTCAAATTGACCTGAAATTTTACCAGCAATTAGATATGATATAGACCTAAAACTTTCATGAAGAACACCACCCAAATTAGGCCATTAACTCATTCAAATCATTGAGCAAAGTTAAAATTTATGTACTGAAATTCTGTAGATTTTTAGTTGAGCAGCAATGTTTGGATAGCTATAACTCTCTCTAGAAAACTCGGATTTAGGCGATTCTTGAACCAATGGAAACCTAAGACATAGTACAACATTTCATATGAAGAAAGTGAGACCAAATTATGAACTTAACTTGATCAAACAATTGACCAAAGTTGGACCAAAAATCTGCGACACCTAAATTGCGGTATGAGCGATTGCATGTGAGCGATAAACTTATTTTGGCCAGAACTTGAGCTACAAAACTCCGATTGAGGTGATCCAAAAATGAGAATACACTTAAGACAATAAGGAACATTTTATATGAAGGAAGTTTTGTCAAATTCCAACAGTAGATCGACCAATGGAATAGTGCAACTTCGGAGAACCAAAACCGAAAATTGGCAATTTTGCCAATTTGACCTAAGCTTTAAACAAATGACCAAAACCAACAAGTTTGGTGACCAAAATGTGGTATGTGGGTGAAGTTGAAGTTCCCATACCTATTAAGCCTTAGAAAGTCAATAATTTGACTTGAATAGTGCGATGAATAGTAACCGAAACACAAAATTTCGAGAACGTCGAATTTAACACGTTAGAGCTAGCTAAATGTGAAGTTAAGTTTATTTTGGATTTATTTTAAGTTCTAGTACTGAAACATTGTAAAATTATGTGTTTCAGTTGAAAAGAATATCGGGAAGGAACCCGAGGAACCGAGTCGAGGCTAAAGGACGACTCGTTTGAGGTTTGTGCACAACGTATACTTTTATAATCATCTTTTGCATATTGTTTTGAATAATGTGAAATATTGGATTATGGCATTCTTATGATGTTTGATTTAAATTGTGAAAGTTATTGTGTATATTTGAAATGACAATGTTTAGCAAATTGTTAAGATAAGTTTTGAAACCACAATGTCATGACCATATATTTGAACACCTCACTAGCACGACTAGTAGGGGTAATTAGTTTAATTTTGATTCCTTCTCTGGAGAAGTGTTGAGGTGTGCAGTAGAAGAGGATGTGAATGGATATCCATATATTTGAGCTAGCTAGCCTTGTGATATGATTTCTCTTTAGCCTCGGCTATTGAGATTCATGTGATTTCTCTTTAGCCTCTGCTATTGAGATTCTATTTGTTTGAATGGCATGATCTATTGCCGTGGGTTTTATGAAATGTGTTTTGATACTTTGAAACGAACTTGGTTTACATGTAAAACCTTACAATGCATGATTGTATTTAATTTTCATGTTTAGCCAAATTTTTGAATGAATGTGCTTTAAGTTTTGCATAAAGATTATTTTAGTATATTGTGCACCATGAGTCCTAGTACTCGTGATAGCTTTATTCTTTATCGCAGAATCTGAGACTAGAGGAGCGTGGTAGGCTTTGAGGTGTGAAGCTACTGACCCTAAAGTTTTCGGGTATAATTTATACCCTAACCGTAAATATTTCTTTTGATGTATATATTGCACATAAATGTATGGACATGTACATGGGTCTTGAGCAGTTTGTACAAAGTTTGTATAAAAGTTGTAATAAATTTTAATTTGGACTTTTTGAATGTAAATTTTAGTATGATGAATATATAAATTGTTTATCTTGAATGGAATATGAATAAATGATATTGATGGACAGTATTTTGAAGGAATTATTGAACTTGTGAATTTGAGAAATTGATTGAGATTGAGTTTGAAATTGAAGTAGTGGTTGAGAAAAACTTTTAGAAGTGCTTTTTACAGGTATTCGAAGAACGGTTTTCTCAAAATACAGAGGAAACTCTGTCAAAATTTTTATAAAATTTGCGGAAAACTAAAATGGCCAAAAATATTAATTAGTTTTAATTTCAACTAAATGTTTTAAATACTTATTTGAAATGCTCACCACTTATCAAAAATAGGAAAATTGTTTTAAAATCCCTTGTAGGGTACTTAATGAGTTATCGGTAGGTGAAGTGCGGTAGTTCATTAGGTATTCTACGGGATCATGTGATGCCTTCTGAGAGGGTAGGTGTGACATGTTTTAGTGGTATCAGAGCAAATTTTTGAATTATGTTTTAAATTGTGAATTTGTGTTTTTCTTTGTTAAGTACAACTGCTCAATGTCCATAATTGTTACATACAGTGCATTACATCATGAATATGAACTAACGGAGGGAAATCTCCTTGTGTTACTTGTTCGGAGATACCCTAACTTCAACTGAAATGGAAGAAGGGGATCGCTCGGTTGAGCGATCTGTTGAAGCCGAGGCACAAGGGAAGCCCAGCTTTACGAATGTCGGTGGGTCGTGACACCAGCCCCACAAATGCCACAAATTCTGCACGATTCGCCTGAGATAAGCGGCAATGTTTCAACAAATGGTGAGGTATGCTGCTCAAGCTCCACCCCAACCACTGTGGCACAACCATCGCCTCGGCCGGACAATATGATAAATTATTGAATTATGGGGCTGCAAAATTTAAAGTCTGATAGACCCACTTGAGGCGAGCAATGGCTTGAAAGAATGGGCCAGTATTTAAGAAGCCTTGCCAAGATGAATTAAAGTTTGAGTATTTTGTGTCTCTCTTGCAAGGGGATGCGTATGGTGGTGGAAGACCATCCCCACGGCTTGCTGAACCACGGTGCTAACACAGGATGACTTTATCGAGAGTTCGCATGAAATACATCCCAGACGCATATGTTGATCGAGAAATTGCAAGAATTTTTGAGTTTGAAGCAAGGAATAGAGCGGTGGCGAGTATGAGAGGAGTTCTCACTTTGAGTCACTATGCGGAGAGTCTCCTTACTACCGATGGGCAAGGTGCAAGAGATTTGAGGCGGGTTTGAAGCCCGGTATAAGGATGCAAGTTGTGGGATTCAGACACAGCAACTTCTCAGAACTTATGTCCCAAGCACTTGAACTGGAGAGAATTGAAGCAGAAGCAACCCTAGTGAAGGAAAAAGCTGAAAAATCAGAAAAAGACAAGGGGGAAAAATCAGTTGAACAGAGTTCTGGTGCTACCTCTGGAAAGAAAAAGAAGTTTAGTGGACCCAGCAGGTCGAGGTGGAAGATTTGGTAGGGCGATTCTGCAGGCAGAGACCCCTAGGTGCAGTCGTGATCGGCGAGGGTTCACATTACGCCGCCTGTGAGACTTGTGGCAAGATTCATGGGGAGTGTTATTGGGCCACTGGAGCTGTTTTAGCTGGAGGCAAAGGCCATATAGCTAAAGAGCGTACTATTGCTCAGAGATATGGTCAGCTCCTACTACTGTGAAGGATCTATTGAGTCTTGCTCCCAGAGGTTCACGATCATTTGGCGAGGAAGAGGCGGTAGAGGCACCTTTGCTTGAGCGATCGAGCACGATTGGTCAATCGGCCAGGAAGTGCTTGATCGGGGTTTATTCAATGAGACAACGAGAAGAGGGTGAGACTTCCGATGTAGTAGCTGGTATATTTTCTATCTCTGGTCAAGAAGTATTTGTATTGTTTGATCGAGTTCAACCCATTCATATGTTAGTGCTAGCATAGTTTGTTCACTTAACATTCCATGTGTGCAAATGGGTTTTGAAGTGCTAGTAACTAGTCAGTTAGGACAAGAGGTCAGTCAACAGAATCTATAGAGACTGTCCTTTGGTGATCCAAGGACATGTTTTCCTGTCAAACTTGATTGAAATGCCCTTTAGAGAGTATGATATCATCTTGGGCATGGATTGGTTAGCCAGGCATCATGCTATGATTGTTGTATGGCGAAAAGATCACTTTTGGTCTCCCTTTATGCGGTGATGTGGTAATACACGGAGAGGCATTTATGCCATCAAACATCATTTGTTTGCACTAGCCGGAAGGATGATTAAAAGGGTGTGAAGCATACTTGGCACATGTGATAGACACCCGGTGGGAGTCCGGCACTAAGGGACATCCCTACGGTATGTGACTTTCGGATGTATTTCTGATGAATTGCAGGATTACCTCGAGAAAGAGAGTGCGATTTGAAATTGATGTTATGCAAGTGTGGACCCAATCTCCATAACGCCATATAGAATGGCACTGCGAGAATTGAAAGAGTTGAAAGTGCGATTGCAAGAGTTGCTTGACAAGGGCTTTATCCGCCCTAGTGTGTCACCTTGGGAGCGCCGGTATTGTTTGTAAAGAAGAAGGATGGCACTCTCGGTTATGCATTGATTATCGTGATTGAATAAGGTGACAATAAAGAATAGATATCCATTACCCGCATTGATGACTTGTTTGATCGGTTGAAGTGCGGTATGTTCTCCAAAATTGACACGAGATCGAGTTATTATCATTTGAAAGTACAAGAGCAAAGTATTTCTAAAGCGCCTTGAGAACCGCTATGGCCATTATGAGTTCCTAGTTATGCCATTCGGGCTAACTAATGCTCATTTGCTTTTATGGATCGATGAACACTATCTTGAGACCATACCTCGACCGGTTGTTGTGGTATTCATAGATGATATATTGGTCTATTCGAGGAATGCGAGAAGAGCATGATAGACATCTGCGGATTATCTTGCAAACTTTGAGAGAAAGCGACTATATGCCAAATTGTCGAAGTGTGAATTTTGGGTGAAAGAAATATCTTTCTTGGGGCTTGTAGTATCAGAAGAGGGCATTAAGGTAGATCCAAGTAAGATTGAAGCTGTCCTTAATTGGAGGCCACCCAGAAATGTCACAGAAATTCGTAGTTTTCTGGGTTTAGCTGGATACTACCGTAGATTTGTGAAGGGATTCTCCATGTTGGCATCTCCATTGACCAAGCTGCTTAGAAAAGATGTAAAATTTCAGTGGACTGACAAATGCCAGTGAGTTTGATGAATTGAAGAGATGTTTGGTGAAGCTCCAGTCCTAACTTTACCTACCCCGGGTAAAGAATATACAGTTTATAGTGATGCTTCTCACAATGGGTTAGGCTGTGTGTTGACGCAAGATCGAAATGTTATTGCCTATGCATCACGCCAGCTAAAACCGCATGAGAGGAATTATCCAACACATGACTTGGAGCTTGCAGCTATTGTGTTTGCTCTTAAGATCTGGAGACATTATTTGTATGGGGAGAAGTGCTACATTTACACAGATCATAAGAGTTTGAAGTATTTGGGCACCCAGAAAGAGTTGAATTTGAGACAGAGGAGATGGTTAGAATTGATAAAAGACTATGATTGTCTGATAGACTATCAGCCAGGGAAAGCTAATGTTGTGGCTGATGCCTTAAGTCGCAAGACTATGGCAAGTCTACGGGTTACTCCTTTGTCTTTGGTACATGAGTTGAGATTATTACATGCCAGTTTAGAGATTAGTGATGATGGGCAGACAGCAGTTGCATGGCATGTACGGCGGTGTTGATTGATCGGTCGTAATGGTCGCTCAGAATGATGAAAGGTATCAGAAGCTGTTGGAAGAAGTCCGACAAGGCAAGAAACCAGAATTCTCAATTAGAGATGATGGTCTATTGCTACACCAGGGCAGAATGTGTGTTCCTAATGATGTTGATTTGAGGCAGATCATTTTGAAGGAAGCACATGAGTCTCCTTTTGCCATGCACCCTGGTGGCACAAAAATGTATAGGGGGCTAAAGGAGCATTACTGGTGGATGGGTATGAAGAGAGATGTGGCAGAGTTTGTGTCCAAATGCCTAACTTGTCAGCAAGTGAAGGCAGAGCATCAAGTACCCACTGGGTTATTACATCCACTACCAATACCAGAGTGGAAATGGGAGAGAATAACGATGGATTTTGTGATGGGACTTCCGAGGACACAGAAAAGTCATGATGCAGTTTGGGTCGTTGTTGTGGTGACTAAATCTGCTCATTTTACGCGATTCGGATGGACTACGATTTAGAAAGATTGGCTAGGTTGTACATTGATGAGATTGTGAGACTACATGGAGTGCGGTATCCATCGTGTCGAGACGAGATCCTAGGTTCACTTCTAAATGCAGGGTAGTCTTGAGAGAGCCCTAGGAACTAGATTGAACTTGATCGCATTCCACCCACAGACGGATGGCGATGCGAGAGGGTAATTCAGATCTTGGAGGACATGCTACGGGCTTGTGTGATTGAGTTTGAGGGTAGTTGGGAAACACACTTGCCTTTGATTGAGTTTGCTTATAACAACAGCTATCAATCAAGCATTGGGATGCCTCCATATGAAGCTTTGTATGGCAGGAAATGTAGAACCCGTTGTGTTGGGATGGCGTGGGTGAAAGAAAGATGATCGGACGAAATTGTTCAACAGATGAAGAAAATCCGGGTGATCGAGATCGACTTAAAGCTGCATCAGACCGTCAAAGTCCTATGTTGATTTGAAAAGAAGGGATATTGAGTATGCAGAGGGATAGAATGTTTTCCTCAAAGTTTATCCTAGGAAGATAATAATGAGATTCGAGAAAGGAAGCGAGTCCTCGTTTCATTGGGCCATATGAGGTTCTGAAAAGAGTGGGTCCTTTGGCATATCGGTTGGCACTACCTCCAGAGTTGGAGAAGATACATAATGTCTTCCATGTGTCTATGTTAAGGAGGTATCGATCAGACCCATCTCATGTACTACTAGTAGAAGAAATAGAAGTGAATCCAGACCTCACATATGAAGAATAACCCATAAAGATTCTGGCTTATGAGGTGAAGCAGCTACGGAATAAGCGGATCTTTGTTGGTAAAAGTCTTTGTGGAACCATCATTCAGGCCAAGAAGCTACATGGGAATGAGAGGAGGACATGAGGAGACAACACCCACAGCTATTCAGAGATTGATACCAGGTAAAATTTCGAGACGAAATTTATTTAAGGGGGGGAGAATTGTAACACCCCCATTGTATAGCCTGGTATATTTCACTGTTCCGGTGACCGGTGTCGGTCCGGACAAATAAAGAGATTAGAGCCACACTTAAGACAACATGAGAAGCCATAAACACAAATAATTAGTAATGTTTAATTAGTTAACTATAAATAAGAAAAACAGAACATAAGAGGTTAAGCAGTAGAGAGTCACGGCGATGAGTGACCTCCTCGGGGGCATCGCAAAGTCGTTTTAAACTCAAATTTGAACCGTAAAAAGTAGCTGCGGTCCTTAGGACCCTTATGAACACGATGGAAAGAGAAAATCACGAAAAAGAACTGCTAAGTCGGTCAAATAATTAGGTCGAGGAGCGGAAGAAATATTAGCTTATTTGCAAACGGGATGAGCCGCGAGGGCAATTTGGTCAATTGACCCCGAGAGCTGACTCCTGACCTAACTGTCAAATAAAATCGGAGAAAAGAAAATTTTGGAATCGAGAATTAAATTAAAGAACTAATAGAAAAATAAATAGAAAAAAAAAGAGAAAAGGAAAGAGGTTGGAAAAGTCAAAGTTGAGACATCACTAATGATGTCATAAACAAATTTGTTAAATACTTATTAAAATTGATATTTATGGTCTTCCAAAGCAAAAAACTTATAAGGAAAGAAAAGAAAAAAGAAATTTATTAGAAAGCTCTTCTTCTTCCATCAAGTGCCGCCCCACTCCTCCATGAAACTCCATGAAAGCTTCTTCCACTTAAGCTTACTTTAAGCTTGAATTTCTTCATCCAATCAACATCACTCCCCTAGAAACTTCATTAGACCTTGCAATCTCAACCTAGGAACAAGAAAGAAAGAGGAAAGGAAGAGAGAAAGTGAAGAATTGGCATTTAAAGTTAAGGTTAGTATGTTAAACTTCTTATTTCTTCACTTAAATGCATGATTAATGGTTGAAATGAACTTAGGATTAAGGAAATGAAATAAAAATATGGGGACAGGACAAACTAGAATTTCAGCCAGCCATGGATGTGGGAGAGTTTGATGTATTTTGAATGAATTAAATGTGTTAGTAAGCTTGCATGAGAATGGTAGTAAGTTGGAAATGCATAAATGGGAGTAAATGCAACATTTTAGTGTAGTTAGGGTTTGAATATTAGGGTTTGTGAACCAAAAAAATTGGAGAAATGCATAAATGATATTTTTGACCAATTGTGGACTGAAAAATGGTCAATAATGACCAAATGAATTGTGTGGGAATGGTGGAAAATTTAGCTAAATTCGTAGGTCAATGGCAGCATGACCAAACCTAATTTGAAGGACCAAAACTCAAATTTTACAAGCCTAATGGATATGCCACCAATTGGAGATGAAAATAGACATAAAAGAGCACAACTTTCATTAAGGAACCATGACCAAAAACTGACTAAAACTTGGTGAAACAATTGACCAAAGTGAGTTGATAGCAGGCTGCCCTGCACCAAACTGACCAAATGAACAGTAACTGTTCATTTGGTCATAACTCGAGCTAGGTAGGTCAAATTGACCTGAAATTTTACCAGCAATTAGATATGATATAGACCTAAAACTTTCATGAAGAACACCAACCCAAATTAGGCCATTAACTCATTCAAATCATTGAGCAAAATTAAAATTTATGTACTGAAATTCTGCAGATTTTTAGTTGAGCAGCAATGTTTGGATAGCTATAACTCTCTCTAGAAAACTCGGATTTAGGCGATTCTTGAACCGATGGAAACCTAAGACATAGTACAACATTTCATATGAAGAAAGTGAGACCAAATTATGAACTTAACTTGATCAAACAATTGACCAAAGTTGGACCAAAAATCTGCCAGCACCTAAATTGCAGTATGAACAGTGCATGTGAACAGTAAACTTATTTTGGCCAGAACTTGAGCTACAAAACTCCGATTGAGGTGATCCAAAAATGAGAATACACTTAAGACAATAAGGAACATTTTATATGAAGGAAGTTTTGTCAAATTCCAACAGTAGATCGACCAATGGAATAGTGCAACTTCGGAGAACCAAAACCGAAAATTGGCAATTTTGCCAATTTGACCTAAGCTTTAAACAAATGACCAAAACCAACAAGTTTGGTGACCAAAATGTGGTATGTGGGTGAAGTTGAAGTTCCCATACCTATTAAGCCTTAGAAAGTCAATAATTTGACTTGAATAGTGCAGTGAATAGTAACCCGAAACACAAAATTTCGAGAACGTCGAATTTAACACGTTAGAGCTAGCTAAATATGAAGTTAAGTTTATTTTGGATTTATTTTAAGTTCTAGTACTGAAACATTGTAAAATTATGTGTTTCAGTTGAAAAGAATATCGGGAAGGAACCCGAGGAACCGAGTCGAGGCTAAAGGACGACTCGTTTGAGGTTTGTGCACAACGTATACTTTTATAATCATCTTTTGCATATTGTTTTGAATAATGTGAAATATTGGATTATGGCATTCTTATGATGTTTGATTTAAATTGTGAAAGTTATTGTGTATATTTGAAATGACAATGTTTAACAAATTGTTAAGATAAGTTTTGAAACCACAGTGTCATGACCATATATTTGAACACCTCACTAGCACGACTAGTAGGGGTAATTAGTTTCGAATTTTGATTCCTTCTCTGGAGAAGTGTTGAGGTGTGCCAGTAGAAGAGGATGTGAATGGATATCCATATATTTGAGCTAGCTAGCCTTGTGATATGATTTCTCTTTAGCCTCTGGCTATTGAGATTCATGTGATTTCTCTTTAGCCTCTGGCTATTGAGATTCTATTTGTTTCGAATGGCATGATCTAGCTGTGGGTTTTATGAAATGTGTTTTGATACTTTGAAACGAACTTGGTTTACATGTAAAACCTTACAATGCATGATTGTATTTAATTTTCATGTTTAGCCAAATTTTTGAATGAATGTGCTTTAAGTTTTGCATAAAGATTATTTTAGTATATTGTGCACCACTAAGTCCTAGTACTCGTGATAGCTTTATTCTTTATCGCAGATCTGAGAGACTAGAGGAGCAGACGGTATTCTTGAGGTGTGAGAAGCTACCAGCCTAAAGTTTTCGGGTATAATTTATACCCTAACCGTAAATATTTCTTTTGATGTATATATTGCACATAAATGTATGGACATGTACATGGGTCTTGAGCAGTTTGTACAAAGTTTGTATAAAGTTTGTATAAAAGTTGTAATAAATTTTAATTTGGACTTTTTGAATGTAAATTTTAGTATGATGAATATATAAATTGTTTATCTTGAATGGAATATGAATAAATGATATTGATGGACAGTATTTTGAAGGAATTATTGAACTTGTGAATTTGAGAAATTGATTGAGATTGAGTTTGAAATTGAAGTAGTGGTTGAGAAAAACTTTTAGAAGTGCTTTTTACAGGTATTCGAAGAACGGTTTTCTCAAAATACAGAGGAAACTCTGTCAAAATTTTTATAAAATTTGCGGAAAACTAAAATGGCCAAAAATATTAATTAGTTTTAATTTCAACTAAATGTTTTAAATACTTATTTGAAATGCTCACCACTTATCAAAAATAGGAAAATTGTTTTAAAATCCCTTGTAGGGTACTTAATGAGTTATCGGTAGGTGAAGTGCGGTAGTTCATTAGGTATTCTACGGGATCATGTGATGCCTTACAGAGGGGTAAGGTGTGACACTCATTGCTGTGACTCCCAGCTCATTTAACTTTTTGTGTTTTATTTTTCTTCTTTATACTTAACTATTTGACAATTACTAATTATTTGTGTTCAGGGCTTATCTAGGTTTCTTAGATGTGGTTCTAATTCTCCTAATTGTCTGGATCGACACCGGTCATCGGAACAGCAAAATGTACCAGGCTATACAAATAGGGGTATTACAGCTATAATTATTATTTAAATAGGTGACTACTTTTAATAGGGTAATTGTTAAATAAACAGAGAAAACTCCGTCAGTTTCTCTACATGAAAATAAATTGAATAATTAAGTAAAGTGGCAAATAAGTTAATAGGGAATAAAATAAGATAAGATAAGGTGATCCGGCACAGAATGTAACATTCCTTGCTCGGCTACATTGTAAATCGGGCAAGGGGTGTTACAAAAACTTAGGGGAAGCAACCTATATTTTGGGAATTCATAACTATAGAGATAGATCGAAAAGAATGATAGGTTTATGCCAAAGTCTATACTTGAAAAAGGTGTTAAAGAGGTTTAAGATGCTTGATTCCAAGAGATGATTGTTACCTATAAGACACGGTATCTATCTTTCCAAGGAAATATCTCCAAAGACACCTGAGAAATGAGAGAAGATGGTAAGAATTCCATATGCCTCAGTAATTTGAAGTCTTATGAATGTCATGTTGTATACAAGGCTAGATATTGCTTATGCCGTTAATTTGATTAACATGTTTTAATTTAAGCTAAGTTTAGAACACTGAGCTGCTACCAAGAATATCCTTAAGTACTTGAGAAGAACTAAGGATTTACTCTTGATACATGGAGGAGGTGATTTGCAACTAGATGGATTTATAAATTCTGATTTCCAATCAGATGTGGATGATAGAAAGTGTATCTCAGGTTTTGTGTTTATTTGTAATGGAGGCACAGTTAGCTGAAAAAGTTTCAAGCAGATAACAATTACAGATTCTGAAAGAAAAATCCACTAAAATAAGCCTTAAGGTGCAAAGTTAGCAATTCTAAAATTTATAACCCTAGGTTTCATGCAACATGCATAAACACTTTATACTATTGCAAAGCACATAGTTTTGGTCATAATCAATTGCTAACATGCCTAATTAGCCATTAGGAAATAAAATCCCCAAATTACCAAAGTTAGGGTTTTAGAGAAAATGCAACACCTAAACCCTATCTGCAGCTAGAGTAGTATGTACATGCCTCCGAGACACTTAAGAATATATCTCAAGGGTTAACACTCTCTCAACAAGGTGAAGCTTGGTTTACTTTAATTCCCATTTATGTTCCAATTTAAGAAAATAAAGGGAGATTTACAAATTGTCAATTTATTTAAATCATAAGTAAATTAATTAATATTTGTTTCATTTATTTGAAATTTCTCAGTTAGTGAAATTTAATTTAAAATTTCTAACAGAAAATGGACAGAGTTTCCCTTAATATTTTAATAATTGTAAGTGACCTGTGAATATCCCTGTTCACATTTGTCATATCAATCCACTACACATGTGAAACCTATATGGTTTCATTCACAACCTACATCACAATACTATTAAGGTATATAGCATCTCATCCAATAAATTAATTTAATATACTTGGGAAATTCTCCTTATATAATATATGAAAATATTTACAAACACAAGACTTGTTTTTCACATCCATTTAATTTACACAATTTAAATAATTACACATTGGAGGATTACATTCCCAAGTCAAAATGTCCAGTACAATGTAATCTTCTAATGTGTACAAAATCATATCATGTCTTCTCTTGTCTTGAGTAAGATATCTCTCTTGCCTTCACCCCCAAGTCAGTTCTTGATCTTTACGTTTATTACCTATGAAAAGTTCAAACAACTCTCCGCTAAAGCAAAATGCTTAGTGGTGTTATAACTTAAAAATAACACATCATGCTATATGTGTGCAAGCTAAACATACATGGTCTCATGAAAATTTTTCTACTAGCTTTAGTTCAATGGTACTAAATGCACTCCCACACAATCAATGGAATATGACATAGTAATTAATCACATAAAACTATTATAATTATAGCCCATAGTGTCATGAATAAATCTTTGCATACCTCTTTTAATTTGTTTCATTAGCCCAATTACAATGCCTAGATGACACAAGTGACAAGTAATCATATAATGGGATAAAGTTAAGTAACCATATCATGGCATGAAGCTAAGTAATCATATCATGGCATGAAGCCAAGTAATCATCTCATGGTATGAAGCCAAGTAATCATCTCATGGCATGAAGCCAAGTAATTGTGCACTAGTTCAAGCATTGACTAGTCAATTTCCTCATCATGCCACCTAGCTCTAGGCTTATAATGGGCATAAATATTTTAAACATTTCATGAAATTTATTCAGTCAATCATGCTCACCGATTTCCTTTCTCATTCACAACTCATATACAATAACTACATGAAAATCACAAATTTTCCCAATCCTAGTCGAACTGGACAACAAGAACAGTCACTTTGAAATTTCACTAAAAATCATAGAAATAGGGTATCATCATCATATTCTCCAGAATTCAACTTTCATATATCCATTTCAATTTCCAATTTGAATCATCTCAAAATCAAGGCTACAACTCAAGTTATAAATGAAAATGTGCAAAGTGTTTTGGACTCTAGTCACAGTCAAAATAATAACAGGAAATGTAAGAATTTCACTATGCAGCTAAGAAAATCAATTTTTGGTCATAACTAAAAAGTTGTAGAGCATTCAATAAGCTTTCCAATGGTTTAAGAATCACCCTATTTCAAGTTTTGTAGCTCAAGTTATGAATTTTTAAAACCAGGTGTCCTGTTCTAAAAAATTTTTAGGGCAGTTTTCCAATTTCGAGCAACAAAAAGTTTTGCCCTAAAACCTCATCCTAACAGAGAAATTAGGGTTTGCACGAAACTACAAAGTTTTAGGGCACTATCTAAAGTTTCCATTGACATAATGATCACCAAAATCCAATAATCCTAGCTCAAGTTATGAATTTTTAAGTAATCTGGTTCTGTTATCCCCTACTAGCATACTAGGGTTTTTAGCACCCCTTTAAGTTCCAATTCACTTCCAGCCTAGTGTATCCAAGAAACTTCTACCAAACTTGATGAAAGAAAAAGGTTATAGCACTAACCTTGATGAAAACCAGATGCTACCCTTTCCTTCCTTCAGCTCACCACCAAATCTTTCAAGGAAAGTCTTCTTAAGCTTGAATCTCTAAGTTTTCCTTGCTCCCTTCACTTAAATCCTCAAAATTGGGATGATCTATGGGTTGGTTTGGTGTCTCCACCTCAGATTTTTGAGAGAATTGGGTGTGGAAAGGAAGAAAAATGAAAGAGAGAGTTAAAGGGAGGCTGGCCAGCTCAAATGAAGAAGTAGAAAGAGTTTGTTTTTCTTTTATTGGATGCTACATGTTGTGTTTTCAAATTTTGATTGGTTGCCATATTTATTTATCTATTTAATTTTTTTTTTTTCATCTTTTACTTATTTCTAATTTTTACCTCTTAACTTATTAATTAACTCAAGTAAGTCCCTTAGTCCACTCTCTCCTAATTTACCCCTCCACTTTCTAACTTATTCAATTTAGTACCCAATTCCCTTTATGGCCAAATGGCTTGTTATAATATTGGGGGTAATTTCATACTAACATTTACTTGGTACATTTCATGATTAATGCCTCCATAATTAAATTCTAATTTCCACATAATTAGTTATGCCAATCTTATGGATAGTATTTTAGGGTGAATTTGAGGATGTTATAGAAAAACTCACCCAACAAGGCGCATAATCAAATTCTAACCACCTAATTCGAGGAGTGAGACCACCAAGTGTTGGCTCTCTAACTTGTCCACACAAGCCCCTTGATCAAAGAACCTTAATCCAAGAAAAATTCCTCCTTTGGTTCTCCCTTTGTTTTGGCCAAAATAGAAAGGAGATGAAGGAAAGAATTTCTTGATCTTATGTATGTGGAAGTGGAGAGAAACACTTTCTCTAAGACTAATTCAAGTGTCTTAACTCTTAACACCCTTGAATCAAGTAAGGAAAAAGAAGAAATTTTCTTTCTTTGGTGGAAGAGATGGACAGCACAAAGATGGAAGAACAAAGATTAAAATTATCTTCTCTTTTCTTCTTTTATATTTATGTTAATTTCCTTTAATTAAGATTATAATGACAAGTGTTAAAGTCTCATTCAACTCTTGAATGAGTTTTCATCCCATGATTGGTCTATTTGTCATTCCTTAATCTTAATTAAGAAAATTAAACTTTAATTAATTATTATTCTAAATACTAATTAAACTACTTAATTAACCATTAATTAATGAGAATTTTCCTCCCATTCTGGACGAAGTCAAAATGGTCAAATTGTCAAAATTTGACAAGTCAAACTTATATAAATTTTGGCCAAGTCCATAATTTTCATTTCTTCCATAAGCTTAACTCTTCAAGTTTATATTTAAATACTTTAAATATTAACTTGAACACTTCCATTGGTAAATTTAGTTTTAAGTCATGCTAGGGACCTTATAATCTAATTACAAACTAAATTTATTAATTTAATTAATTAATTAAACCATTTAATTAATTAATCAAATTAATTTTATTTTGATCAAGTTACTCTTATGTGTGTGACTTACTAGGTTTATTACTAATTGGCAATGACAATAATATTAACTCCTTAATATTACTGGAACCATTTCAAACTTAAAATGAAATTCTTTTTTTTTTCATTTAAGATCTCATAAATCATAGTTGACATCTAGCATAATGTACCATGACTATCCAATTAGTTCTGAATTAATTCTGCTTAATTCATGACCTTGATCATACATACCATGCACTAGAATCTTTCTATTACAAAATCTCAATTTCAGCTAGAGTCATGATTCAAGTCAAACTCTTTTGCTTGGAATCATATGTCATCTTTTAATTATAATTCTTGATTAATAAGACTTTCCTGCCAGAAACTCTTTTTTGACTACGTTTATCTGTCCTAGTCAGGAACTTGAATTCATCAAGAATAATTAAATGGACATAGGATTTTATTGCTATTTACTTAGGGTAACGGATCCCATCTTGACTAACACTTATCTCCATATATAACTAGTCGGAGCAACACATGCCCATATACTCATACATAGTACAAGTATGAAAGCAGTATTAAACTCAAACTACCTATATACAAGATAGCTGCGTTATCTCAGATCAAGGGATTATATGCACTATTATGATCTAGATGACCTTGTATTGATAAGAGTAAACTCCATGTACAAGTCATCTTGTATCACTGGTTTGACCTACTTATCTAATAAGTGCCCACCATGTTTGTTATATGGCATGAGACTCATCATTCTATCCCATTAGTATCTCATAATAATCCATGGACACAAACATAAGTGACAATCAATCTAGATAAATCATGCCCGATGAGGTATCCTTAATTGTAAACCGAATTTATAATACCTTGTACTAGAATATTCTGTCACTCATATTCTTAACAACTTAATAATAAAATATCTAATAAGATATTAAATGACTTTTTCAATTAAATTCAAACCATTCAAATTTAAAAGAAAAGTATAATTGCCATTAAATGGGAATAAAGGTTTACATGATACAATACAATGATATGCTCTAGGGCATACTAGTAACAGTCTCTCACTTGCACTAGAGCCATTCATTATAAAATCTTAGACCCATCTTCTCATGATGTTGGTTCAGCTAGTTTTGTGTCATGGCCTTGGTGAAGGGATCAACAAAATTATCAACTGATGCTATTTTCTGCACTGCTACATTGCCTCTCCCAACTATTTCTCTGATAAGATAATAATGTCTTTCTATGTGTTTGGATTTTTGGTAAGATCAGGGTTCAATTTTGAGAGAAATTTGTTGTTGAAATGAAAAAAAAAAAAAAAAAGAAAGGAGGAAAAAGATGAGAATGGCGGGCTGAAAATGGGAGAAGAAGATAAGGATGTTTTTATTAACTTTTAACCATTGGTTCTTCATCCTTTACCCATTGGTCCATAAGGTATTTTCTATTATTTTTAATTTTTCTCCAAAACTTCATAATTTATTCAAGTTAGTCCTCCAATCTTTTGTTTGCCCCTTAACTTATTAATTAATTCAATTTGGTCATCTAACTTTTGCTAGCCTGATTTCTAGGTATGCATGGAGACAATTTTATGCACAAATAAATTTTGAAATTTATATGAATACTTTTTAGGGTAAATTGAGGATGTTACATCTTATATATCTATGTGTGGTGTAAATCCTTCGTATAGTGGTAGTATTATGAGAAGATAGTACTTAACAGTATACTCGATTCTATGAAAATTGTATAATTGTATATCTAAGAAATATTATATAAGAAGGTGGTACTTAAGTGAGACTAATGTGATTCCACCATTTTTCTTGTGCATTACCTAGTGCACTTTATGGGATCCCAATAGATAATCTTTCACCTCATACTACATGACCCCCTATAATGGGTTAGGATCCAAAACCATTAAAAGTCTATTTTAGGAAGAATTTGAAAAGAAATGAAGAATCCATGAGTACAACTGGAAGGGAATATTGTGGAGCCTGTACAATTGTGGATGGAAGGACACATGGGCTAGGAAGAATATTCTAGCTTATAAATAAAGTTGTTGTTGCAGAGGAAGGCATTGGGGGTTTCTATCTTCTTATTGTATTCAACTATGGCTGGGACTTGCTGATGCTAGTTCGAGCATTATTCTTTTAATTTTATTTCAATCATCTTTATCTTTTTCTTTATTGTAAAGCTAAGAGTATTGGGAATTGTACGAAACTTTGAGCTAAAGTTGTTGTCATTTATAATATTAATTCAATATAAATATCCTTTCTTTTATTAATTATATTATTAATTCCTCACTTTATCATATTATCTTAATATATCAAAGAAATATAATATATTCAAATATTATCTTTATTTAGTAATATTAATAATATCTTGAAAAATAATTTAATAATCTAAAACGGATAAAAGTAGTGCAAAAAAAAATTATATGTATATACTATACAAAATTATAGATAGATGGAGTAAATATATGTTAATATATTATAACTTACCTAATAATAATAGCTACTTATTATAGTAATAAGAGGTAATTATTAAATAGTACATGATTAGATAATTAATAATTTATTCATAATTTAAAATATTTGAATAACTAATTAATAAAAATAAAAAAAAATTAATGAAATTAAATATAAATAAATTGCCACTTGGCATAACTTCACACACACACATATATATATATATATATATATATATATATATATATATATATATATATATATATATATATATATATATATATAATTGAAGATATGTCTCTATTGAATGTATATTAATATAAAAATTATAAAAGTAAAATAAATTAAGTAAATTAGATTTGGTTAAATACATAAAAAGGAGTAGGCAAAACTTTTAAATACTCAATGTTTCATTTTCTTTGAATGCCACGTGACAAGTTCTAAGAAAGGTCTAGCCATATGGCAAGCTCTTAAAAAGTATATATACACACACACATGGAATAATTTATAACTTTTATTTTCTAAATTTAATTTTTAATTATATTCTAAATAATGATAAGTTATTATTATTAAATTAATTTCCATCCAAATTTCTCTCTTGTTTAATTTAATTTTAATAAATTGTCACTTGTTATAATAGTAATTTTTTAATTAATTTGCGATGTACTCAATTAAAATACCTTATTTAATTCTTTTTATACATATATTAATAATAGTTTCTATGGTTATTTTATTTAAAATGTAATAAAATTACTTTATTCACAAAAACAATTTAAATTTTATGAAATTTTTATATTTTATCTCATAATTTATGTAAATTGATTTTATTTTTTGTGGATTATACAAAATATATTAAATTAATGAGAAAAATAATGTTATTTCACAAATATATGAATATAATATTATTAATTAATATATTAAATTTGAATTGAATTATTTATTTTTTAATAATAAAAATATATAACATTATTATTAATTAATTAATATTTTATTATATTAATTTTAAAATGCTATATCTTTCAATTTTTGTAGAGTAACTTTTTATGTTAATTTGATATATTGTCTTTTACAAAATAATTCTTTCACAAAAATGATTATCGCTTTCTATAAATTTATGACATAAAATACAAACATTTCATAAAAATTAAATGTTTAAACAAATATAAATATATGCATATATAATGAAATATCATCATTTTCTATTAACCTAATAAATTTTCTAAAACACAGGCCATTTTTCAAAAGATAACTCCCATAATTTTGATACTGTAACTTTAATTTTTCAATCACATTTACTTATAGTAAAATTTTCGATATAATCATATCTGCTATTTATCTTTAGATTTACTGTTGTATAAAAATATAGTTGAGAAATATAGCTATAAAAATGTTGTTGTATAAAAATATAGTTGAGAAATATAGCTATTTCTGTATAAAAATATAGCTATTTAACTAAAATCGAAAAATAATTATGTTAAAAACTAATGATGTAACACCGCTTACCCGATATACTGTGTAGCCGAGCAAGGAATGTTACATTCTATATCGGAACACCTTATCTTATCTTGCTTTATTCCATATTGATTTTTATTCCCATCGTTATTTTAAATTCAATTATTTAAACGGAGAAACTGACGGAATCTCTCTTGTTTTATTTACATTTGTCGTGTTAACATATTCACCTATTTAATATCTCATCAATAATCATGAGTTCAACTTATAATCTCAACAACATTTTCTAATTCAAATCATACAATCATTTCTATTCACATTAATCTCATACTCAATCCATACATAAAATTTCCAAAATTTATTAATTTACATAATGTACAAAATTATTATACAAATTCATAATTTACAATACGAAATTTATGAATATTTACAATGTACAAAAAAAACTACTATGGCCTAGCGGACCCTACTAAAATGCACTGCGGAGTGAGGTGACACGCTGGACACTGGCTGCAGATCCAAACTCCCAAAAATCTCAGTCTGATGTCTACTGGGCTTTATCTTCAGTACCTACGCAAGGGAAAAATCCATCGCACTAAGCATAACTTTTAGTGGTGCAATAATAATATAAAAATAAACTAAAAAACTAAAAATAATGAATTCATGTTCATATTGTCATGGAAGATACATTTTTAATAAATATTTGAATTACATTGATTTGTTGATCCTTTCATTCATTTAGTTATTATTTACTTTTCAATATCTCATTTCAAAGCCCAAGTCAACTAGGACAAATTGACTGAACTGGATAAGCGGGTAAACTAGCACTGAACACATCTGTGCCTCTGACCGTCATACCATGGGATATATAATGTCGACCAGGTATGCAACAGAATAACTAAAAAGTCATAATAGCAAATCGGGCATTAAGCCATATATATCACAGTGCAACAGAATGGCTAAAAACTATAATAGACAAAATGGCATAAAAGCCATGATAACAGAATGGCATAAAGCCATAAGCAGTACTGCAAATCAAAAGCCATCTTGGCATGCCAATCTATCCAACCCATACAAACATGTGTAGGCATACATGGGCAATTTATATTCTTAATGTTAGTAGTATGCTCTAGAGCATATCATTTAGTATGTATCTAGTACATATTTTATTAATAAAAGTCAATTTCACTTTTCCGTTTACATAATGTATTTATGTGTAATAGAAAAGGTCCATTGATATTTTGTTAGAAATTATATTCTTAAGTTGTTAAGAATATGAGTGACAGTATTTCTAGCACAAAGTATCATAAATTTATTCACAATCGAGGATACTTCACAATAAGGATATAACTTATCCAGAAAGATTGTATTCATGTTTGTTCCCAAGGTATTTATATGAGATATAAATAAGATAGAATGATGAGTCTCATGCCATATAATAAATATGATAGGCACTTATATATGATAAGTAGGCCGAACCAGTGACGCATATGATAAGCACATGGAGTTTACTCTTGTCAATGCATTGTCATATATCATATCAGTGCATATAACCTTTAGATATGATATAACACAGTTATCTTGTATATAGGTGGTTTGAGTTTGATACTGCTTTCATACTTATACTGTGTATGGGTATATGGGCTTGTGTTGGCTCCTACTAGTTATATATGGAGGTAGGTGTTGATCAAGATAGATTCTATTACCCTAAGTAAATAGGAATAAAATCCTATGTTCATTTAATTGTTCTAGATGTTTCAAGTTTCTAGCCAGGATAGACAGATTTAATCAGAAAAGAGTTTCTAACAAGAAAATCTAATTAATCAAGAACTGAAATTAAAAGAGAACATAATATTCATAGCAAATAGGGTTTGACATAAACCATGACTCCAGCTCGAATTGGGATTTTGTAACAGAGAGATTCTAGTGCATGGTAACATATGATTAAAGGTTCATTTAAGGTATTCCTTATTACTTATTGGGTGGTCATGGCATGCTATGCTAGGTATTAATAATGGTCTATGAGGTGCCTAAAATAATTTAGAGAAATCATTTATGGTAAGAAAGAGTTCTGATGATATTAAGAGTTAATATCATATCTCATTGCCAATTAGTGATGAGCTTAATGAGTCACACGCATACACAAGTTAATCACCAAGTTAAATATGATTTAATTGATTAATTAAAGAGTTTAGTTGATTAATTAAATAGGTTTGGTTTGCAATAAGATTGCAAAGTCCCTAACATGGCTTGAAATCAAATCTAAGTTATTGGATGTATAGTACAAGTTAAATTTATATTTAAAGTGTTTAAATATGAATTTAATTATGAGAAATTAATTAATAGAGATTAATTAATTAATTTATATTTGATATAAATTGATTTGAAGAGGAGAAATAATGATTTTGAGTTGAGAACTCAAAATTAAAATATAAGGATAATTTGGTTATTTCACAAGGTGACATGTGGCACCATGAGATGGTGACACATGGCACCATATAAGCTTGTCATTTGTCTTCCAATCATGTAAGATGATCAAAGTCAAGATTAAGTCTAGCTTTGACACTTGGCTTAATGTGATTAAGTCAATTAAAATTAAGATGCAATATGTTGATGACATGTGGCAAGGGTTTTAAGTGATGACCTAATTATAAAAGGGAAAAGAAAGAAAAATAAAATACACTCTTCTTCGTCTCAAAGGTGCCGCCACCTTGAGCTCTCCCTATCCTCTTCTTCTTTTCTCATCAATTCAAAGAGAATTGCCCAAATTCCTTTGAATTAAAATTGCTAGAAATTGTTTCTAGTGTCCTATACACATCTGCAACCTCTCTAAAGGCAAAAACCTAGATTATAATTGGTTGGCAAAGCTTGAGAAGCTGATTTAGGGGCTGCCCATTAGTGATCTTGGTGTGGACAAGCTAGAGGGGCAACATTTGTGTAATACCCCTATTTGCATAGCCTGGTATATTTCACTATTCCGGTGACCGGTGTCGATCCGGACAATTAAGGGGATTAGAACCATACTTAAGACAACTAGATAAGCCCTGAACACAAATAATTAGTAATTGCTAATTAGCTAAGTATAAATAAGAAAAACAGAACATAAGAAGTTAAACGAGCTGAGAGTCACAACGATGGGTGACCTTCTCGGGAAGGACTATGAAGTCAATTTAAACTCAAATTTCAAACCGTAAAATGTGACGCTACGGTCCTTAGGACTATTGCGAACACTGTGGAAAAGAGAAAATCACGAAAAAGAAAACTAAGTCAGTCGAATAATTACGTCAGGGAGCCAGAAGAAATATTGAATTATTTGCAAACCGGGTTGAACCGGCGAGGGCCAATTTGGTCAATTGATCCCGAGAGCTGACTCCTGACCTGACTGTTAAATAAAATCAAAGAAAAGAAAATTTTAGAATCGGGTATTAAATTAAAGAACTAATGAAAAATAAATAGAAAAAAAAAAGAAAAAGAAAAAGTGAAAAAAGTGATGACATCATGCATGACAAAAAGAAAAAGTGAAGAAGGTGAGGACATCATGCATGATGTAATAAACATAATAATAAACAATTAAATTTTGGATAAATTATGGGTCTTCCATAAGGATAAGTTTTTAAAAAAAAAGAAAGAAAAAAAAAAGTAAAAAGAGTTGTCTTCCTCACCATTGTCGTCTCTCTCTCACTCTCTCCCTTACTCTCACTTAAACCTCCATTGAAGCTCACTTTGAGCTTGGAGAAAACTTAAATTCAGCCATAGAGATAGTAAACTCCTTATTTAAACCTTGTGTATGAGATTTGGAAGGAAGATTGAAGAAACAAGGAAAGGAAAGAAAGAAGAGAATTGAAGAAATTAGAGGTAAGTAATCTAGTTTGAGAAATTTAGTTTCTTAGTAATGTTTTAAGTTTAACTAACCTAGAACTCAACTTAAAAATGAAAGTAAACACCTATTAAGGGACCATAGGAAATTCAGCCAGCCTAGGGAGATATTGGATTTGATGGAAAATATTGGAATTAAAGTGTTAGAGAAGTTGGGTTAAGTGTGTATATGTGATTTGTGTAGTTGGATTGCATGAATTGTGATGATTAGACAAATTAGGGTTTTGGCACCTAGGGTTTTGGAAGCCAAAAATGTGAGAATTGGTAAATTGGTGTGTTTGACCTTGTTTGAGATGAAAAATAGTCATTTGTGACCAATTGAGATGTGTTGGAAGTGTTGGAAGTGAGTTTGAATTCGGATTGAAAATGGTCATGCTGCAAGTAGCATGACCAAGGTCCCTTTGAGGGACCAAAACTGCAAATTTACAAGTCCAATTGGTATGAGACCAATTGTGAATGAAAATAGACACAAAATGGAATATTTTTCATTTAGGAATCATGCCCAAAAAGTGACCATAGCCTAGTGAACAAATTGACCAAATCTGGATTTTTGTAGTTTGACTTGTACAAAAATGACCAAATGAACAGTGTTTGTTCATTTAGCCATAACTTGGGTTAGGTAGGTCTAAATGACCTGAAATTTTACCAGTGGACAGCTGAGATATAGACCTAAAACTTTCATGAAGAACATAAACCCAAATTATGCTCTTAACCAAGTCATTTGGCCACCCAAAGTTGGTAACCTAAAACTGCCAGAACCAGTTTGGTGCCCAGAAATCTGGGTTAAGTCCAATTCGGTAGTCATGATTCAAATGGCTATAACTTGAGCTACAAAACTCCAATTGGAGTGATTCAAAAAGGAGAATAAAGTTAAGACAATAGGGAACATTTTCTATGAAGAAACTTTTGTCAAATTCTAACAGCAAAATGACTAATGGAATAGTGCAACCAAAGACACCAAATCTGAAAATTTGCAATTTTGCCTAAAAGACCTAAGTTTTGAGAAAATGACCAAAACTAACAAATTTAGTGACCAAAATGTGGTATGTGGGTGAAGTTGGAATTCCCATACCTATTAAGCTTTAGAAAGTCAATAAATTGACTTGAATAGTATAGTGAATAGTAACCCCGAAATACAAATTTTAAAGAACGTCAAGTTTAGCATATATAAGTTAGATAAAAGTGAATTTGAATTTATTTTTGGACTTATACTAAGTTATGATACTGAAACACTATGAAACTGTGTGTTTCAGCTGAAAAAGGCTCAGAAAGTCTAAGAGACTGAGTCAAGGCCTAGAGGCGACTCACATCAGGTTTGTGCACAATAACTCTATTTCAGCATTTTATCCTTGAAAAATTGATTTAGTACGCATTATGAGTTTAAGAATTTTTGTGTTGCCACTTTGTGATGAGATTATAACTTTAGAAATTGATTTGATTTTTGTATGCAATATTTGAAAAAAATGTTTGAAGTGGACTTTTGATTCACACTTAGCATGACAGTGCCTTATTATTCCTCCTCCATTTATGGGGTTGATATCGATTATTTTCCTCCCTCTCTGGTTTACCAGTTGAGGTTGTAAATCGGATGAGTACTCATTAGCTAGCTAGCCACCTCCCTCATTGATTTCGATTAGTGAGGTTATAGATTGCTTTGTCTTGATGTACAATGCGGCATTGATCGAAAATTTTGTCTCATGGCTTAAGTTGTGTATGAATTGGCAACACTGTGTTTGATAAATTATTTGACCCAAAATTTTTTTATAATGAGCTTTGATAATTTGTGAAATGTAATGGTGCAACATTTAAATTGTGTTTTGTCAATGATTGATTTATGTATTATATTTTAAAATTTTTATTGTGCACCACTGAGTATTTTTATACTCAGCGATAGCTTATTTTACTGTCGCAGATAAGAGCAAGGAGAAAGATGCAGAGTGAGCTGTTACTGATATTGAGGACTTTACTGATCCTTTTTGTACGGGTATTTATTTATACCCTTGTAATTAATTGATGTAAATATTGTAATGTTTATGTATCAATGTAAAGTTGAGCAGTTGTATAATAAATTGTAATAATATTATTTTTGTATTTAATATCTGTAAATTAAACTTGTGATTGTAAATTAGCTTTATTGAATGAAATGATCAAATATTTTGAGATGACAAACTGGGATTAAAATGTGGAATTATTTTGAAGTGGAATTGACTTTAGTTATGTTGAATTGAGATTATTTGGAGGTTGAGAGTTGTGGAAAAATTTATTGAAAGTGTTTTTACAGGTTTTTGAAGAACTGTTTTCTCCAAATACAGACGGCACTCTACCAAAATTTTTATAAAATTTGCAGAAAAATAAAAATGAACAAAAATTTTTACTAGTTTTAAACTTTGAATAAATGATTTTAATTTCTACCAAAACGCTCACCACTTCCAAAATGTAAGGAAATGGTTTTAAAATCCCTTGTAGGATACTTAATGAGTTATCGGTAGGTGAAGTTTGGTAGTTCATTAGGTATTCTACGGGATCATATCATGCCTTACAGAGAGGTGAGGTGTGACATGTTTAGTGGTATCAGAGCATGGTTTTCCAATAAATTTTGACTATGTGTATGAATATTTCTTTGATAAGTACAACTGCTCAAGTGTATTTAATTGATACATATGACATATTTACATCATGAATATGCACTAACGGAGGTCAACCTCCTTGTGTTTGATCTCAGGAAGTAGAAATTTTGGGAAAATGGAATGGAAGAAGGAGATCATTCCGCGGAACAATCTGTTGAGGCTGAGGTTCAAGGGGAAGCCCCAGCACTCCAGAACGTGAGTGGGTCAGCCACTCGAGCTCCTACTCCAGCGCTGCAGTTTCCAACTCAGTTTGCACAGCAGATGGCTGCGTTTTTCCAACAAATGACAGGAAATGTGTCGCCCCAAGCCCAGATGCAAGCACCTATAGTACAACCACAGCCCTCGGCTCGACAATATGAGAAATTGATGAAATTTGGGGCCATCGAGTTTAAGGGCACTATGGATCCACTGGAGGCAGAACAGTGGTTAGAGCGAATGGAACGGGTTTTCAAGAAGCTGCAGCGTGCAGAAGAGCTGAAGTTCGAGTATTCTGTTTCTTTGTTGCAAGGGGATGCATATGAATGGTGGAAGACCATCCCCTACAGCCTGGTTGAGCCACCTGTATTGATTTGGTCAGACTTTTTGAGGGAGTTTCGACAGAAGTGGGTCCCTAATGCTTATGTGGATATGAAGTTACAAGAATTCCTGAGTTTGAAATAAGGGGACAGAACCATAGCAAAATATGAGAGTGACTTCTCTTGACTGAGCCACTATGCTGGAAGCTTAGTCTCCACCCCCAGAGATAGATGTAAGAGGTTTGAGGCCGGGTTAAGGCCGAATTTGAGAATGCAAGTTATGGATTTCCGACATCAGAATTTCTCTGAGTTGATCTCACAGGCCCTGGAACTAGAAAGGATAGAATCAGAAGGGGCAGTGAAGAAGGGTACACAAGAGAAAGAGAAGATTGAAAAGACTACTAGTCAAGCACCTGAAAGTGGTTCAGGGAAGAGGAAACAGTCTGGGGGATCTAGCTCTCGCAGATCTGGTAGAGGCAGATTCTCTGGCCAAAGACCACCCCGGTCTGGTCAGCAGGCCCAACAAGCTTCTCGAGGATCTTTATCAGTCCGGCAGTGTGAAACCTGTGGTAGAACACACGGTGGGGTGTGTTTCAAGGCCATAGGTGCATGCTATAACTGTGGAGGGAGCGGACATTTCGCTAAGGATTGTACTAGTCCGTGCCGGTCTGGACCTTCTGCTACTTCTTAGGGATCAGCCCAAGTCTCTACACCTAGAGGGTCACAGTCAGCTAGTAGAGGTAGAGGCAGAGGTAGGGGTCCTGGTAACACTCCTGGAAGTCAAAGCACATGTTAACGATCGGTGCCAGTGGCGCACGGTCAGTGTATACCATACATCAGAGGGAGGAGGCTGAAACATCAGACGTAGTAGCTGGTATTTTCTCCATCCTTGACCAAGATGTATATGTGTTATTTGATCTTGGCTCCACACATTCGTATGTTAGTGCTAGTGTGATGTGCTATACTGCTATTCAGTGTGTACCAATGGACTATGATGTGCTAGTAACTAGTCCATTAGGCCAGGAGGTCAGGGTAAATAGACTATATAGGGACTGTCCTTTGGTGATCCAAGGACATACTTTTCTATCTAATTTGATTGAAATGCCCTTCAGAGATTATGACATTATCTTAGGCATGGATTGGTTAGCCAGGCATCATGCAACGATTGACTGTAGACTGAAGATAGTCACTTTTGGTCTTCCTCAGTATGGTGATGTAGTAATACATGGGGAGAGGCAGTTATTTCCTTCAAACATCATTTCAGCTGCACTGGCCAGAAAAATGATTAGGAAGGGGTGTGAGGCGTACTTGGCACAAGTGATAAACACCCAAGTGGGTAGTCCAGCATTGAGGGACATCCCCACTGTATGTGACTTTTCGGATGTGTTTCCTGATGAATTGCCAGGATTACTTCTAGAAAGAGAAGTGCAGTTTGAGATTAATGTTATGCCTGGTGTGGACTCAATCTCCATAATGCCATACAGAATGGCACCGGCAGAACTAAAAGAATTGAAAGTGCAGTTGCAAGAGCTGCTTGACAAGGGCTTTATTCGCCCTAGTGTGTCACCTTAGGGAGCGCCAATGTTGTTTGTAAGGAAGAAAGATGGCACTCTACGATTATGCTTTGACTTTCGACAGTTGAATAAGGTGACAATAGAGAACAGATACCCATTGCCCCTCATTGTTGACTTGTTTGATCAGTTGAGGGGTGCAACTGTGTTCTCCAAAATTGACCTGAGATCAGGTTATTATCAGTTGAAAGTACAAGAGCAGAGTATTTCTAAAACTGCCTTTAGAACTCGTTACGGCCATTATGAGTTTTTGGTTATGCCATTCGGGTTAACTAATGCTCCGGCTGCTTTTATGGATCTGATGAACACTATCTTCAGACCATACCTTGACCAGTTTGTTGTGGTATTCATAGATGATAAATTGGTCTATTCGAGGAATACAGAAGAGCATGATAGACATCTGTGGATTGTACTGCAAACTTTGAGGGAGAAACAGCTATACGCCAAATTGTCCAAGTGTGAATTTTGGCTGAAAGAAATATCTTTTTTGGGGCACATAGTATTAGCAGAGGGTATTAAGGTGGATCCTAGCAAGATAGAAGTTGTCCTTAATTGGAAGCCACCCAGAAATATCACAAAGATTCGCAGTTTTTGGGGTTACCTGGATACTACCATCGATTTGTGAAAGGATTCTCCATGTTGGCATCTCCATTGACCAAGCTGCTTAGGAAAGATGTGAAATTTTAGTGGACGAACAAATGCTAGCAGAATTTCAATGAATTGAAGAGGTGTTTGACTAAGGCTCCAATCCTGACTTTACCTACACCGGGTAAAGAATATACAGTTTACAGCGATACTTCTCACAATGGACTAGGTTGTGTGTTGATGCAAGATCGAAATGTCATTGCCTATGCATCACGCCAGCTAAAACCGCATGAGAGGAATTATCCAACACATGATTTGGAGCTTGCAACTATTGTATTTGCTCTTAAGATCTGGAGAAATTATTTGTATGGAGAGAGTGCTACATCTATACAGATCATAAGAGTTTTAAGTATTTGGGCACCCAGAAAGAGTTGAATTTGAGACAAAGGAGATGGTTAGAGTTGATAAAAGACTATTATTGTCTGATAGACTATCAGCCAAGAAAAGCTAATGTGGTGGCTGACGCCTTAAGTTGCAAGACTATGGAAAGTCTACGGGTTACTCCTTTGTCTATGGTACATGAGTTGAGATCATTACATGCCAGCTTAGAGATTAATGATGAGGGGCAGACAGTAGTTGCATGGCATGTACAGCCAGTGTTGATTGATCGGTCGAGAATGGTCGCTTAGAATGATCAGTATCGAGGTCATTGGAAGAAGTCCAGCAGGGCAAGAAACCATAATTCTCAATAAGAGATGATGGTCTATTGCTACACCAGGGCAGAATGTGTGTTCCTAATGATGTTGATTTGAGGCAGATCATTTTGAAGGAAGCACATGAGTCTCCTTTTGCCATTCACCTTGGTGGTACAAAAATGTATAGAGGGCTAAAGGAGCATTACTGGTGGATAGATATGAAAAGAGATGTGGCAGAATTTGTTTTCAAATGCCTAACTTATCAGCAAGTGAAGGTAGAGCATCAAGTACCAACTGGGTTATTACATCCACTACTAGTGCCAAAATGGAAATAGGAGAGAATAACTATGGATTTTGTGATGGGACTTCCAATGACATAGAAGAGTCATGATGCAGTTTGGGTCATTGTTGACAGACTGACCAAGTCTGCTCATTTTCTACCATTTCGGATGGACTACAGTTTAGAAAGATTGACCAAGTTATACATTGATGAGATAGTAAGACTGCATGGAGTGCCAGTATCCATCGTATCTGACAGAGATCCTAGGTTCACTTCTAGATTCTGGGGTAGTCTGTAGAGAGCCCTAGGAACTAGATTGAACTTCAGTACCGCATTCCATCCACATACAGATGGCCAATCTGAAAGGGTAATTCAGATCTTGAAGGACATGCTACGAGCTTGTGTGATTGAGTTTGAGGGCAGTTGGGACACACACTTGCCTTTGATTGAGTTTGCTTACAACAACAGCTACCAATCAAGCATTGGGATGCCTCCATATGAAGCTTTGTATGGCAGAAAATGTAGAACCCCATTGTGTTGGGATGATGTGGGTGAAAGAAAGATGATTGGACCCGAAATTGTTCAGCAGACTGAAGAGAAGATCAGGGTGATCAGAGATAGACTTAAGACTGCATCAGACCGTCAGAAGTCCTATGTTGATCTGAAGAGAAGGGATATTGAATATGCAGTGGGTGATAAAGTATTCCTCAAGGTTTCCTCTTGAAAGAGGATTATGAGATTCAGCAGAAAAAGGAAACTAAGTCCTCGTTTCATTGGGCCATATGAGGTTCTGGAAAGAGTGGGTCCTTTGGCATATCGGTTGGCACTACCTCCAGAGTTGGAGAAGATACATAATGTCTTCCATGTGTCCATGTTAAGGAGGTACAGATCAGAACCATCTCATGTACTACTGGTAGAAGAAATTGAAGTGAATCCAGACCTCACATATGAGGAAGAACCCATAGAGATTCTGGCTTATAAGGTGAAGCAGCTACGGAACAAGCAGACACCATTGGTAAAAGTGCTGTGGAACCATCATTTGGGCCAAGAAGCTACTTGGAAACGAGAGGACGACATGAGGAGATAGTACCCACAGCTGTTCAGAGATTGATACAAGGTAAAATTTCGAGACGAAATTTATTTTAAGGGGGAGAGAATTGTAACACCCCTATTTGCATAGCCTGGTATATTTCACTATTCTTGTGACCAGTATCGGTCTGGACAATTAAGAGGATTAGAACCATACTTAAGACAACAAGATAGGCCCTGAATATAAATAATTAGTAATTGCCAATTAGTTAAGTATAAATAAGAAAAACAGAACATAAGAAGTTAAACGAGCTGAAAGTCACAGCGATGGGTGACCTTCTCGGGAAGGACTGCGAAGTCAATTTAAACTCAAATTTTGAACCGTAAAATGTGATGCTACGGTCCTTAAGACTATTGCGAACACAGTGGAAAAGAGAAAATCATGAAAAAGAATTGTTAAGTCAGTCAAATAATTAGGTCAAGAAGCCGAAAGAAATATTGAATTATTTGCAAACCAGATTAAACCAGCGAGGGGCAATTTGGTCGATTGATCCCGAGAGCTGACTCTTGACCTGACTGTTAAATAAAATCGAAGAAAAAAAAATTTCAAAATCGGGTATTAAATTAAAGAACTAATGGAAAAATAAATAGAAAAAAAATAGAAAAAGAAAAAGTGAAAAAGGTGATGACATCATGCATGATGTGATAAACATAATAATAAACAATTAAATTTTGGATAAATTATGGGTCTTCCATAAGGATAAGTTTATAAAAAAAAAAAAGAAACAAAAAAAAAGTAAAAAGAGTTGTCTTCCTCACCATTGCCGTCTCTCTCTCACTCTCTCCCTTACTCTCATTTAAACCTCCATTGAAGCTCACTTTGATCTTGGAGAAAACTTAAATTCAGCCATAGAGATAGTAAGCTCCTTATTTAAACCTTGTGTATGAGATTTGGAAGAAAGATTGAAGAAGCAAAGGAAAGGAAAGAAAGAAGAGAATTGAAGAAATTGGAGGTAAGTAATCTAGTTTGAGAAATTTAGTTTTTTACTTATGTTTTTAGTTTAACTAACCTATAACTCAACTTAAAAATGAAAGTAAACACTTGTTAAGGGACCATAGGAAATTCAGCCAGCCTAGGGAGATATTGGATTTGATGGAAAATATTGGAATTAAAGTGTTAGAGAAGTTGGGTTAAGTGTGTATATGTGATTTATGTAGTTGGATTGCATGAATTGTGATAATTAGACAAATTAGGGTTTTGGCACCTAGGGTTTTGAAAGCCAAAAATGTGAGAATTGATCAATTGGTGTGTTTGACCTTGTTTGAGATGAAAAATGGTCATTTGTGACCAATTGAGATGTGTTGGAAGTGTTGGAAGTGAGTTTGAATTCAGATTGAAAATGGTCATGCTACAGGTAGCATGACCAAGGTCCCTTTGATGGACCAAAACTGAAAATTTACAAGTCAAATTGGTATGAGACCAATTGGGAATGAAAATAGACACAAAATGGAATATTTTTCATTTAGGAATCATGCCCAAAAAGTGACCATAGCCTAGTGAACAAATTGACCAAATCTGGATTTTTGCAGTCTGACCTGTACAAAAATGACCAAATGAATAGTATTTGTTCATTTGGCCATAACTTGGGCTAGGTAGGTCTAAATGACCTAAAATTTTACCAGTGGACAGCTGAGATATAGTCCTAAAACTTTCATGAAGAACACAAACCCAAATTATACCCTTAACCAAGTCATTTGGCCACCCAAATTTGGTGACCTAAAACTGCCAGAACCAGTTTGGTGCCTAGAAATCTGGGTTAAGTCCAATCCGGCAGCCATGATTCAAATGGCTATAACTTGAGCTATAAAACTCCAATTGGAGTGATTCGAAAAGGAGAATAAATTTAAGACAATAGAGAACATTTTCTATGAAGAAAATTTTGCCAAATTCTAACAGCAAAATGACCAATGGAACAGTGCAACCTATGACACCAAAACTGAAAATTTGCAATTTTGCCTAAAAGACCTAAGTTTTGAGAAAATGACCAAAACCAACAAATTTAGTGACCAAAATGTGGTATGTGGGTGAAATTGGAATTCACATACCTATTAAGCCTTAGAAAGTCAACAAATTGACTTGAATAGTATAGTGAAGAGTAACCCCGAAACACAAATTTTAAAGAACATCAAGTTTAGTCTATATAAGTTAGATAAAAGTGAATTTGAATTTATTTTTGGATTTATGCTAAGTTATGGTACTGAAACGCTATGAAACTGTGTGTTTCAGCTGAACAAGGCTCGAAAAGTCTAAGAGACTGTGTCAAGGCCTAGAGGCGACTCACGTCAGGTTTGTGCACAATAAACTCTATTTCAGCATTTTATCCTTGAAAAATTGATTTAGTACGCATTATGAGTTTAAGAACTTTTGTGTTGCCACTTTGTGATGAGATTGTAACTTTGGAAATTGATTTGATTTTTGTATGCAATATTTGAATAAAATGTTTGAAGTGGATTTTTGACTCACACTTAGCATGACAGTACCTTATTATTCCTCCTCCATTTATGGGGTTGAGATCGATTATTTTCCTCCCTCTCTGGTTTACCAATTGAGGTTATAGATCGGATGAGTACTCATTAGCTAGCTAGCCACCTCCCTCATTGATTTCGATTAATGAGGTTGTAGATTGCTTTGTGGTGATGTACAATAGGACATTGATCGAAAATTTTGTGTCATGGCTTAAGTTGTGTATGAATTAGCAACACTGTGTTTATTAAATTATTTGACCCAAAATTTTTTTATAATGAGCTTTGATAATTTATGAAATGTAATTGTGCAACATTTAAATTATTTTTGGTCAATGAATGATTTATGTATTATATTTTAAAATTTTTATTATGCAGCACTGAGTATTTTTATACTCAGCGATATCTTATTTTGCTGTCGCAGATAAGAGCAAAGAGAAAGCAGCAGAGTGAGTTGCTACTGATATTGAGGACTTTACTGATCCTTTTTGTATGGGTATTTATTTATACCCTTGTAATTAATTGATGTAAATATTGTAATATTTATGTGTCAATGTAAAGTTGAGCAGTTGTATAATAAATTCTAATAATATTATTTTTGTATTTAATATCTGTAAATTAAACTTGTGAATGTAAATTAGCTTTATTGAATGAAATGATGAAATATTTTGAGATGACAAACTGGGATTAAATTGTGGAATTATTTTGAAGTAGAATTGACTTGAGTTATGTTGAATTGAGATTATTTAGAGGTTGAGAGTTGTGGAAAAATTTATTGAAAGTGTTTTTACAGGTTTTTGAAGAACTGTTTTCTCCAAATACAGACGACACTCTGCCGAAATTTTTATAAAATTTGTGGAAAAATAAAAATGAACAAAAATTTTTACTAGTTTTAAACTTTGAATAAATGATTTTAATTCCTACCAAAACGCTCACCACTTCCAAAATGTAAGGAAATGGTTTTAAAATCCCTTGTAGGATACTTAATGAGTTATCGGTAGGTGAAATTTGGTAGTTCATTAGGTATTCTACGGGATTATGTCATGCCTTACAGAGAGGTGAGGTGTGACAATTTGGGGTCCTAGGTGCTTCCTAAAGGTGCCAATTACATCAATATTGCATCATAAGGTTAGTGCACATTTTCTTCTTTCAAACTAGGGTTCAATTGAATTAATTTGTTAATTCAAAAATCTTAAATGGCAAACATAGATCCTAATATATATTAAAAGTGTTTTAATATGCAATTGAGCCTTAAAATTAATTAGGCACATAATGGATGTGGCATGATGCATGAAACCCTAGAAGAAATTTTTGAAATTCAATGCTCTAATCTAACAATTTACATACTTTCACTCCTTCAATTGGTATCAGAGCCACTATATTTGCCATTTAGATTGTTTAATATGAGATTTAATGGTGTGATTTGATCAAGTTTTGAATGATTCATTGCTGGTTGCATTCAATCAAGAGGTGGCGGCATGTTTTTGTGCTCATGTGGTGCGCATGGTTTGAGCACCTCCATGGTGCACATGGTATTGGACTTCAAATGTACAATTGTTATATATTTTTAAGGTCCATAACTAATTAAATTGTTTAATTAGGAATTATAATCACACGATTAAATTTTATAAATTATTTTTAAGGTATTAAATTTGGAAAGAGTTTCTAAATTTAATTTGTTTGAATGAGATTCAAATCTAAATTTTTAAATTTGGTTGAATGAGACTCAAATATGAATTTTTAAATTTGTTTGAATAGGATTCAAATTTGAATTTTTAAATTTGTTTGAATGAAATTCAAATCTGAATTTTTAAATTTGGTTGAATGATATTCAAATCTGAATTTTTTAGTTAAATTTGAGATGTTCAATTTAATTTCTTAGGATGCATATTTTGTTTAGTTGTTAAATTTTAATATGCATGATGGATGGTCATGGACAACAAAAGACCAATGTGATTGGATTTATTTCTTTTATTTTTCTTTGGGTTATAAATTAATTAATTTATTTTGGTGGCATGTATTATAAGTGTTGTAATAATTTTAGGTTGCAATTTCATTTATTTGAGGACTTTAATGTCTATGTTCTTGTAAATTCACCTTGGTATACCAAGGATTATAATGTAATTGGAATGCAAGAAGATTAAGGAGGTCAAGAGCATTGGTGGGACCAGTGGGAGGAATTCAAGATCAAGTGTTGATTATGTACTCCTTCAGCAACTCTTGTAATATGAATGAATGAAATGCATCTAGGAATGCCCTAACTCAATTCTTGATGGCTCAAAATTGAATCCCTTAGAAAGTCCATGGTCATACCATATTATATGTTTATCCATGTATGCATAAGATGTATGGGAATGTATGCAAGTATATGATATATGCATGCTAATTGGATAATGTGCAAAGTGAGACCATAATAGTAATTAAGCCGACCACTAAATCTTCCAAATAAATGATTAAGTTGGAAATGGTATAATTAAGGTAATTATATCATGGGCCCTCCATTGAGGCAATTATTTTAAGAAATTTTAAATACTTGCATATGATGCAATTAATTTAAGAGATTTTTTTAAGAATAATTATTAAGCATGAGATGTTGTAAATATGTAAATGGTTTGGTGGCCAATAATGGATGTGCCTGAGTACATTAAAATTATTTGCATGTTTACTGGCTCAATGGGATCAACTTAACTAATGCAAGATAAGTCAATAATGGATGTGTTTGAGATTTTGGGCATTAGGGGTGTGACACCCCTTACTCGTCTACAGTGTAGCCGAGCAAGATATGCCACACAGTCTGCCGGAGCACCATATCTTATTTCATTACAATTTACTCTTTCTTAATTTATTTATTTATTCATTTATTAGTCACTAAGTGAAATTTATGCCATTTCATATATTTATTGAAATTATGAATTAATTTAAGGTTTCGAAAATTTTTCAGAAAATCCGGCAGAGTGCCGGCTAAAAATGGAGAAGACAGTTCTTCGGAAAATGTGAAAAACACTTCTAATAATTTCCAATCATTCTCAAACTCCATTTGTATCACATCAATTTACACAAATTTCTTAACAATTCCTCCATTTGTCATTCATTCATTTCACATCATCATCATGCTCAAATCATAAATAAATTCACATATGTTTTTTATAAACATAAAGTTATAAATACTTACATTAATACAAAATTATATTACATATGTTTCAAATATACATGATAAATAAGAGTTTAATTACAAAACTCACAAAAATCACAAAATACAAAATGAAACCTAGTGTCCTACCAATGCACTGTAGTCTGTGAGGTGACACAGACACTATGCAGAACTGTAAACGGCCTTACCCAATCCATGGTCTACTGGGCCCTCTGTCCAAATCTTCAATACCTACGCGTTACAAAAGCAACACACTAAGCATAAAACTTAGTGGTGCCAGTAATACAAGAAAATATAATATGCAAATAAAAATAATAATTTCCTAGTTATTGTGTTCATAAGAAATGAATAATTACTAACTTATTGTTTAGTCGAGGGCTAATTACATTTTATGATATTAACTTCTTTATGCATTTTGTTAATTATTTTCTTGATGATTTTGAGCTTCTTTATATTTTATTGTAATCATTCTTGATCTTTATCTTGATATTTCTTTTCCTTATTTTCTTTAATAATCAGTTCAATTACAGTTATACTTTTCCATGCCCAAATAACCTATACAAATTGATTAGACTGGATAAATGGGTAAACTAGCACTGGGTACTAGGTACCTCGGGCCGTCATACCATTGGTCACAATGTGTCTCCCGGTGTGCAAACAGAATGGCTAATAAGCCATAAAAGCAATAAGACATAAAGCCAAGTATAACATCATAATCAGTATAGCCATAGGCTATCATCACAGAATGGCAATGAAGCCATACATCATATGCAGTACTGCTATCAGAACCCTATTGGCATGCCAACCTATCCAAAGTAATCACATTAGGCCTACTAGGGCATATTACAAAGTCATTTCTTGAATATTTGTACTTTATATGTAAGGTTACTATTCATTTCATTATTTAATTAAAATATTTACTTTTTCATAGATAATAGGTATATTGGTTCAAATATCATCAATATACCATATTTTGCATTCTAAAGTTGTTGGCATTAGTTGCCAATTCCATTTCAAAGCTTAGTGTTAGTTATTCACAATTTTCAAATTTCAAGCACTAAGTTTATTGTTCTATTGGCCATTTGTACAGTAGGAATTTTCCAAAATTGTCTTCATGAAAGTTGTTCCTTATTGTGTTTAGTAACATTTCTTTTTTTGAATCACTCTATTTAGAGTTTTGTAGCTCAAGTTATAGCCTAAACACCATAACTGGCCGGATTGCAATTTTTCAGATTTTCTAGACTGACTAAATCTATAGTGTTTTGTACAATGAATTCAGGTCACTTTTTGAACATGTTATGGTCACAATTTGGGTTAGGTTTCTTCATGAAAGTTGTAGGTCTATATCTCAGCTTTCTGCTGGTAAAATTTTAGGTCAATTGGACCTTTCTACACTGAGTTATGACCAAATAAATAGACACTGTTCATTTAGTCATTTTGCCTAGGCAGAATGCAAGTCACCCAGATTAGGGTAATTTTTTTGTCAACTTGGTATGGTTTTCTGGGTAGGGATTCTTCACCAAAGTTGTGCCGTTATGTGTCTAGTTTCATGTCCAATTAGCCTTGCATCAATTGAACCTCTATAACTCCATTTATAACTGCCCAAACCTGCTGGACTCATGCTCAGTCCTCCAAGTCAGCCAAGGCAGCTCATCCATACACAAATGCCAAGCCTCAACTCACTTTATTTCCTCATTATACACATTCAAATGGTCACTAATTGACCATTACAAGGTTAATGAACCATTACATGAGCAAACCCTAATATTGTTAAGTGTCCATATTTTTCCATGTTTATACATACCTAATCCTTGTATTTCACCTACACAACTAAGTTCAATCATGCATTTAGCACTAAGGGCTGCTCTTCAACACTTTTCTATCAAGAAAAATCACTAACCCTAACTAATCCTAGCTGCCTAAACTTGTAGGGTGCACACACACACTTGTTTGTTTCATTTTCTTACATTTCCTACACATATCATGCCATTAAACATGAATTAAACTAAAAAGAGCAAGAGTTTGGTCACTTACCACAAGTGAGTAGAATTTTCTCCCTTCACAAACTTCAATTTCTTGGCTTTTCTTGGCAGCCAAACACCTTGCCAAGTTGTGCAGACAAGTTTTGTTGAAGTGGACTTAAGGTTTAGGGGAGTAGAATCAAGGTTTGGAAGAGGTGTGGAAACTTCTTCAATGGAGAAAGGGAAAATGGGCAGCTGGCTGGTTGAGGAAGAAGAGATTAATCTGATTGCTTTTGTTTATTTTTGTCTTAATTATCCCTTTTTAATAGGTTAGGTTAATTGTGATTGGTGGGGAAAGGGTTGATGACATCATGTGATGTCAAAATTGTCATTTAATATCATTTTCTTTCTTTTTCTTCTCTACTCATTTTTAATTTAATTTTTAGTAATATTTATTCATATTTTATGTCATAATAATTATTTACCTAACTGGACAAGTCGGCCAAAAATCATCTCTGAAGGCGAAATGACCAAAATGCTCTCCGTTTGGCTTAACAGACCAAAATTGTTTGTACCGATTGAAAAATTTTTCTAAGCATTTGCTTGGCATTCTAATGCCATAGGAACCTCAATGACCCTTCTCTGGAGTCCCACAAATTATTTTATGAATTTTTCCCCTAGTCTAGGGCTCCTAGTTGCGAGAATAGTAACTTCCTATTAGGTTACCCATCGCTTGGGCACCGGCTCATTTAACTTGGTTGTATTTTATTTCTAAAATTTTTTCCAAATTTTTCTTATTAATATTTGAGTTAATTATGGTCCTCACTTTAGTTTAAATATTTTTTCGGACGTTTTAGCTGTCCGGACCGACACTGGTCACCGGAACAGTAGAATGTACGGAATTGCTACAAGGAGGTTGTTACAAGGGGCTAGGTAAATGATTGAACCTCACATGAAATGTGATGGGCAAGGAGTTGCTCACTTATAGTTTATTGTAATTCCAGTAATGGATGTTCCTGAGGATGATTAATAAGACTATAAGAATTCAATTACCCACTAGAAATCCATATAACTAGGATTTCTGTTTCCTACTTTAGAAGTGTAGGATTCGCTAAGTTAGTGGGAGGACTAATTTGATTAAAAGACCATAATCATTTTGGTTAATTACATGATACATTTACTAATTAATCTAGTTATTTTCTGCAGTTATTCTTCTGTTAATAATGAGCACACAATAACCACCACTTTCCAATATCCTTGTGAGCATACTTGATCTCAATAGGTTGACAGGACATAATCTTTCTGATTGGCTAAGAAATTTAAAACTTGTCCTGAACTTAGAACGTATTGGATATGTTCTAGACTCAAAGGTTCCTGGTCCCTTACCTCCAGAGGCTACTCAAGAGGAATATGACACTTTGGACAAGTGGAAGGAGCATGATATGAGAGCCAAGTGTTACATGCTTACTTCTATGAGTAATGAGTTACAGAAGCAACATGAAAATATGCAATATGCAAGTGAGATCCTCCTTCACCAGCAAGAGTTGTATGGTGAGCACAGCAGGAATGCTAGGTATGAGATATCTAGACAGCTATTCCGTATGAGGATGTCTGAGGGACAGAATGTTGGGGATCATGTCCACAAGATGATTTGGCTTATTGAGCAGCTAAAACATCTTGATTTTCACATGGATTTCCAACTACAAACGGATTTAACCCTTTTCAGTCCCTACCTGAGTCATTTAGGAATTTTGTGACAAATTTCCATATGACTAAGCTGGAATACACCTTGGTTGGTTTACTTAACATGCTGGTTATTGCCCAAAAGAATATGCAGGGCAATAAAGGAAAAGCATATTTGAGGTTCAGGTTAGTCTTTTAAATTCATATTTGAGGTCCTTATGCTCAGAATTTGAGTAGGATTTCTAAACCAAAATTATAGCTCAATTTCTTAAGTTTTTAGATCAGTTTGGCTCATCCCAATTGGAGTTTTCTACTGGGAGTTATAATTCATTTACTATCCCGGTGTCAAATGACCAATTACTTCAAATGTAGGAATTCTGGGATTGGAGTTCCTGATTTATCCTAACAATTTCCCTAAGTTCCTTTAGGATCTAGGTTCTAGCCAAAATATCAAAGTTATAGTTTTAGGTCTTATGATGATTTTGGCTTTTGAATCACTGCATTTGCAGTTTTGTAGGCTGAGTTATGACATTTTTGCCTCAACTGGTTGGGTATCCTATAATTTAGGATTTCCAGGTCAAGTTTGGTCCAGGCATATTTAATGGACTAAATTTGCTTAGCAATTTGGTTGAGTTAGGGTCAAAACTAGATCTCCTAGTCCTCATGCAAAATGTTCTCCTATGTCTCAGAATTTCATAGGTTCAAGAATCAGGTCATTTGGAGTTTCCTAGAGTGAGTTATGCTCATTTTACTAAACACTATTCATATGCTCATTCTATCTAAGTCCAGAATGCTACATCCAAATTCAAGCCAATTTTAGGGCAAGCTATGGTCAGTTTCTGCGTAGGCTTCCTTCATAATATTTCTAGCATTATGTCTAAGGTTTAATCTTCAATTAGCTTCACACCAATTGGAGCTATATAGCTCTACTTATGGCCACATAAATACACTGGACTCAGGGGTCCAAAATCCCTGCACAAAAGTCACACTTTCAATTGCTCAATTCAATCCAACAACCAACTTCAAAACTCAACCAATTCTCATAAATGGTCAATATTTGACCTCAACAACATCAATTGAGCATCATATCATTAAACCCCCAAATTGCCCTTCAAAACCGTAACTACATAATCTCAATTCCATGCAACCACGTGCAATTCAACTCATAATTCATATATACTCATCCAACAACACTAGTAGACAAGTTAAATCAAAACAAATCATAAAAATCCCATCTCCCCTAAGGCTGGCTAAAATATAGTTTCTTCCTTTCATGCATCAATTTCAGTCTTTTCCATGTAAATTACTCATAATTAACATTGATTTCAAAAATAAAAAAGGAAAGAGGGGTGGAGTTAGCACTAACCTTACTTGACTAAATCTCTAAGCTTGTCAACTTCAAGTTCTTCCAAACTTTTTGCTTCTAATCATTCTACCAAGAAGAAATATCAAGATTTAGTGTTGGGAAGTATGGGAATTATGGTGAGAAGGTCATGAAATTAGAGTTTTGCAAGATGAAAATGGAGGAAGAGCCATGGAAGGGAGGTTCGGCCACTTTGGTAGGAAGAAGAAGATAAAGACTTTTTGGGTATTTAATTGTTTTGTCTCTTATTTATAGGTGTGTCTAATTATAATTAGTTAAAATAATTAATTAGAATTAATTAATATAATTATAATTATATCAATTCTTTTAATTCCCTTTATGTTCCAATTTATTTTTCCATAAACACTTTAAATTTTTAATGCATTTTCAATATTTTAATGTCACTCATTTTTATGGACATTTAGGTTAAAAGTCAACTTTAAGTGTCAAATAACAAAAATGCCCCTCATCGGGTTATAATCAATCTTTTTCGATAATGACCATTTAGTCCATAACCCGATGGTTACTTTAATTTTTATATTACTTATTTCAATTTATTTTCATTTCATTTTGAGTCCTCAAACTGACTTGAATAGTAGTATTCATAGATTGAAAATAGTACTGTTCAGAGTTTAGAAGTTCAGGACGTTACAAATGATAATAAAATGACGGATAATTAAAATATTAGTCTGAAGTGTAATGATATAATTCTAACCAAGTTAATGTCCTTTAGAATTCAATGAACTTTTCCTAACATTATAGGAAATTAGAAATTGATAGAAATATAAATAAGTTTCGAGAATTAAAACCAATAAATTTTGAATAAAAATAATAAAATTAGAGCAAATCAAAAAAAGAATTTGAGAGTAAAATATGAGAAGAAAAATTTCTAGTGATTTTTTTTTTGCTTGGAGGTGTATCCCAAATGCCATAAGATATCAATTATTTATAAGTAAGGAATAATAAGCCATTTAAATCAAAATTTTAATTTTATTATTAGTCAACGTCAGCCAAAGAATTTGACTATTTAAAACAACATATACAGCAAATTATCAATTCAATGACCATAATTCAAACCAAATAAAAAGAAAATATAGAAAAAGAACTATTATTCCATTGTAGTAAAAAATTAAAAGGTAGTTCTCAATTTTTTTTTTGAAAAATATTGCATTGATTATATAGAGTGAGTAGCTTGTTGTTTTGGTGAATTCTAACAATATATATTTCTTTTATAAGGTTATTATAATTAATAATTAAAATTATTTTGTGAGAAAAGTCTCATGATATAATATAATAAATATAATGTATAAATACAAAATTTTAAATATTAGTTATAATTTAATATCAAATATAATAAATATTTAGTCAATTTTAAAATAGAAACTATCAATTGTTATTTACTTTATATTATAGATACATAGAGTATTACAATTAATAAATAAATTCCATTTGAGATTATAATAGGAAATTTAAATTAATTAAAAATTAATATTTTAACAAATATTTATTTTAATGTGATTGAAAAATATTTAGAAAATAGTTCATTACTTTAAAATTAAACTAAATAATTAATTACATTAAATTTAAATTTTTAATAAATAATTTCAATAATATAGAATAGAAATTAATATGAGCTTAATGCTTATATTTGTAAAAATAAAACTAAAAAATACTTTTATAATATTAATATATCGTGCTATATATAACGTAATCTAAATTAGTAAAATTTGAATGAATAAAAAACTTTTATTTTAACGAAATTAAAGTGTAATAATGACATTATATTTAGTATTGAAATTTTAAATAATAAAGTAATAAATTAATATTCTTAAATGATATAAAAGTTATATATTTTTAATTTTATTTTATTATATATCTCATATATATCAATACATAATTATTAGAATAAAAAAATTATATTTAATTTAATATTATATGTTAATAATATAACATATAACTTTTATAAAAATATGATTGAATAAAAAATTTTAAATTGATAAATATTTTCGTTTATGTAATCAATTAAAATAATATTAAATTAATACTTTAACTTAAATAATTAAATATAATATTTATAATATAATAATATATATAATATATAAAAATTAATAAAAAATTATATAAAAAAAATTAAATCATGAGTTTTTATAATGCGTATATTAATGCGATGCACATTTTGCAAAAAATAATAATTATATAAATGTGGATAAAAATCATGTTTACATAGGTTTTTTTTTTAAAGGGAAAATGTTAATTTTTATACATTATGTTAGTTATGAATATGTTGTTTTATATAATTAACGGGATATAATTTTTAGATGTAATTTATATTATTTACATAATAAATTTACTGGTGGTGTCAGACAAGGGAATTTGGTTCGCGTTGGTGGATGGGTTTAAGCCCCGTTGGATTGCAGCCCCCAACCGTTGTGTTTTCATCCTGACCGCTCCTCGTAGGATGGTCCCCTACGCAAAACGTGGGTAGGTTTACCTAAACGGGCCTAGCACACTAATCGCGTGTTTGTGCAGTGACGTGTTCTCCGTTTAACTACCTACCCAACCAGAAAAATGCAGCCTCCTCTCCACCTTTCCCCCCTTTACAAATTTCGTGCGCACTTTAACCGTTACATCGCTTTCTCTCTCTTCACTCCCTTGTTACTAGCTCTAGGGTTTCTGCTCCTCACAATGCTCCCTCCTCTACTCTCAACCCTCCTCCGCCATCGCCGGCACTCTCTCCGCCGCTTCGTCCTCCACCTTCATTATCAACCTTGCAAACTCTTTTCTACCACCTCTTCATCACCACTGCATTTTCCACTCTCCCATCCAACCTACATGATTTGGGGCTCCAACACTTCCCTTGGCAAAACTTTGGTTTCCACTGGCCTCGCCTCTTCCTTCCTTTTCTCTCCGCCTCCGCAATCCTCTAGCGGAAGCAGAAGGCGTAAATTTGTTTACCTCAAACCCGTTCAAACGGGTTTTCCTTCCGACTCTGATTCCCATTTTGTCTTTGCGAAACTTTCCTCTATCGCTTCCCGCTGCAATCTTCCTTTCTCTCTCGTTGCCTCCAATTCCGTTCTCAAATCCTCTGTTTCTGCAGCCAAATCCGTCCTTAGCGTTGGCGGACATTTCGAGACCAATGAATTCCAATTTGGAATGTACGATTTGAACTCTCGTGAGACGAATACGGTTTTAAGGGATGGGGAAGCGGTTTCGGAATTAGTTTCCAAGACGTTGTATGCATGGAGGGAGGCCGTTTCGCCTCAGTTGGCGGCACAGAGGGAGAATGGAGTTGCGCAGGATTCCGCGGTGGTGGAGATGTTGCAGCAGTGTTTGATAAATGAATTGGAAGTTGAGGGTGAAAATGAGAAAATGAATATTTTCTGTGTGGTTGAGACTGCAGGAGGGGTTGCCAGTCCCGGTCCGTCAGGAACCTTACAGTGTGATCTGTACCGGTAAGTGATCATCTTTTCTTTCTCTTTTACTTATTTTTGTTGCCTTTTCTTTTCTCTGTCCTTAATGTGAATTTCACTTCAATAAACTTGAAATGGTAGTACTGGAAAATTTATGAAAGTCATGGAAATAAATGAGGTGTGGAGAGTAGTACCAGATGCTGGGAATGAATTTTGAGCTTCCAGCTTACACGTTGTCAGTCAAATTATGAAGATTTGTTTCATGGTGGTTCCCGTTCTTTCTCGAGGGACATGAATAATCTGATTACTTGTCCATTTGAACTTTGTAGACTTTCTTTTGCATTTGTAAAAGTACATATGGAGCAAGAACTATACTACTACTCTTCTTTTATTAATTTCTTTCTTAAACGTGTCTACAGGCCTTTCCGCTTCCCTGGTGTTCTTGTGGGAGATGGGCGGCTGGGTGGTATTTCGGGAACCATTTCAGCTTATGAAAGTTTAAAGCTTCGAGGTTATGATATTGTTGCTGTTGTTTTTGAAGATCATGGCTTTGTTAATGAAGTGCCATTACTTTCATATTTGCGAAATAGGTTGTTTTGATAATATCTCTTCTCTTGATGTAGATCATTTTGAAGCAATAATTTCCTTATGTGTTCTTGTTATGCATTTAATCTCTCCATAACCACCTTCCCTCCCCCCAAAAAAATTCTGCCTCTTTGTTATTTGTTACTTCTCTTGTAATTAAAGGATACCACTGTTTTCTTTATAATTTATGTCTTATTGTTTGCTTTCTCTTTAACATTTAACTAGGGTGCCTGTCATTTTACTTCCACCGATCCCACAAGATATGTCAAATGACCTGGTGGAATGGTTTTGTGATTCTGAGGAAATATTTGATTCTCTAAAGCAAATAATGATATCAGCATTTTCAGAAAGAATGCAGAGATTGAATGACATGCCAAAGAAGGCAAGAGATGTATTCTGGTGGCCTTTTACTCAGCACAGGCTTGTACCAGAAGAAACTGTTACAGTTATTGATTCAAGGTGTGGGGAGAACTTTGCAGTCTACAAGGTTAACATTGTAACTTGCAGCAAATGCATCATCACAAACATACATATTTTGAACTTTTATTTGTGATATTCTACACCCCCTCCCCCCTTCTCTTCCTTCTCTTTTCACTTGCTGATCCATAAAAGAAAACATTTTGTACTGTGCTATCTTATGATTAAGTCCTTGGTTTTTAGGTTTAATTACAAATCATTGACGGTTCTTAGTTCTTTCTGTCTCTTTTACACTGTTGATGTAAAGCAGCTGTTTCTCTAACATCCAAGCTGATTTTGTTTTGTTTTTGATTACAGGCCCAAAATAATGAGTTCATGACTGAACAATTTGATGCATGTGCTAGTTGGTGGACCCAAGGACCCGATGCTACTCTACAGGTCCTCTTTATGACATTTGAACATTTCTCAATGCTCTTTAACTCTATTTAATATATGGTCAATTGACAACTAGGCTTAGATACTATTTTACAATCTTTATTGCTGTTCTTTATTTTCTATTTTTATTATCTATTTAATCTCTTTTTCTAGCTTTTTATTTATGTTGTCTCTTTTCATTGAATTGTCTTAATTTTGTTGATACTGGTGTCTATATGACATCGTGAGTGAGATGAACCTAAAATTCTGTATGCTAAATATTAAAATCACTCATAGAGTATAATTTATGCATTTGAAAATTATTATTTGTTATTAAAAGTTAACTATGCATATTAAAAATTTCTAGGACTTCCCAAACCATATCGATGAACAAAAAAAAGGTTGTATTATTCAAGGAAACATCATATTATAATAAGAAAATTTGACAAATATTGGCATTGCATGAATTAAATCTACATAGTAGGTATCCTTGATGGCTGAAGAAATTTCATACCCTTGGTCTTGGGAGCTTATTTGATACACCTGATGCACTAGAAAATATTGTGCCCTCTCCTGCATTTAAGCGCAATCCACTTTTCACATTTTTTCAAATGGACCCATGCATTTGACCCAGTGCACTCAATAATTTCACCTTGATCTTTGGCATAATCCCTTCTTCCCCCCTCCCCAATCATTTTTGGTTGAATCTTCATGCTTAGCATGCATTCGTTTGATCTACACTACACTAATCACATTTGAAGTTCTTTAATGTGGTTATTTGTTTAGGTGGCTTCAGATTGAGCTTGCAAGAGATATGGGCTATGCTGCTGGAAGATTTGGTCATGTAATGTTTCCTGAGAATGTTTATGAGCCGGCCTTAAAATGTGCAGAGCTTTTGCTTGAGGGTGTGGGCAAAGGTAAGTAATTATTTGGCCAACCATTGTGTTTGATATTTTCTCACACTTGTCTAGTTGATGAAATTACTAGAATTTTTCCCTTCTCAATAATTCTGTTTAATTAACAACATCCTCAAAGGCAAAAAGTTTTGGTTATTAGTTGGCGAAGTCATACTTTTTATGCTTCCTTGTTTTGCTTGCTCTGATAAATGTGATAAGGCATTTAGCATTCTTACATAAACTATAACTTCTAAATAATGTTACAGTTACATTATGGACTGCATCCTGTTATCTATTACTGATTTATGTTAGATGCCAATAGTTAAGATAGACTTACTTCTTTGGCAGGCTGGGCTTCTAGGACATACTTTTCAGATAATGGATCAACAGCAATTGAAATTGCCCTGAAAATGGCATTTCGCAAATTTTCTCTAGATAATGGAATCCTTCTTGGTTATGCTAAGAATGACACAACTGAAAGATGCATTGAACTAAAGGTTTGCCTCAATAATCTTTTTTATTTTTTTATTTTTTTATCTTTGACCATGTACTTTTATGTTGTCTGCTAAGTAATGTTAGAAATTTTGATTTCATAAAGAAACAGTTTTGAGGTAAGTAAATTCATGGCCAAAAAAGGATGTTTCATCTTTTCTTTCAGATTGGTAGTCAGCAGTAGGGTGAGGACCGTTTTCGTTAAACTTTAAACAATGGTATTAGTGGGAGCATAGTTTGCAGTCGCAAACCCCAACTATTTTGAAGGTATTCTTCATCATGTTTCTCATTATACTAGTTTAAAGAGAGAAGCCAGAGGCTGGCTACAATTGCCATCAATAGCAGGATAGATAGTTAAATATGTTATCAGAATTGGAAATGAGCTGATAGTTTTTTATTTATTTTTTGGGTCACTAGTGCATACTTTTATAATATCCTAGCTTTCAACTCAACTCAACTCAACTAAGCCTTTATCCCAAAAATTTGGGGTCGGCTATATGGATTCACTTTTTCCACTCTGAACGATTTTGGGTTAAATCCTCAGAAATGTGTAATGCTTCTAAGTCATGTTGTACTACTCTCCTCCAAGTTAATTTAGGTCTACCCCTTTTTTTCTTTCTATCCTCTAACCTAATGTGCTCTACTTGTCTAACTGGAGCCTCCGTATGTCTACGCTTCACATGACCAAACCAAATATCCTAGCTTTCATTTGGTGTAATTCTTTTGTAGGACCTTGTTTATTTATTTTTTAAGATTCCAGTGTTTACATCATTCTGCATGACAAAATATAATATCCTAGCATTTTTATTTGTTTTACATTTTCAATATCTGTTTCTTATCCCTCTTCTCTCTTTTTTTTCCCTTTAAATAAAATTAAAATGCTTGATGCAAGTTAGAAACCCTTAATATAGGATTTAGCTGGGAAGTGCAGTTAGCTTTTGTAGAGTGTAGACAGTGAGCAAAGCCTGGGCTGTACCCAATTTTACGTTTTCAATATCTGTTTCTTGTCTCTCTTCTCTCTGTTTTTTCCCCTTTAAATATAATTAAAATGCTTGATGCAAAGTAAGAAACCCTTAATACAGAATGTAGCTTGGAAGTGCAGTTAGCTTTTGTAGAATGTAGCTAGTGAACAAAGCCTGGGCTATACCCAATCTAGGTTGGTCAAGTTGCTTGAGTGTTTCTTGCATGTTTTATGTGCATTTTTTATTTATTATAATTAAAGGCCCAAAATTTCGTATACTTTCCATGTTTGGACTGAGGTTTTCTTCCATCATATTGATGGTAACCTCATGGTTTAATTGTAGGTACTAGCTCTTAAAGGTTCTTATCATGGTGATACTTTGGGAGCAATGGAAGCACAAGCACCATCATCTTATACAGGCTTCCTTCAGCAACCATGGTATGGGTTTCTTTATTTATTTTTACCTAGAAGCATATTTCAGAGTTATTTTAAAACTATAATTTGAAAGTGTCAACTTCTAGAGCTAGATGTCACTAACTAGTGCTTTTATGCATAATGTCTCCTACCTTATGTTGAAATTAAATTCATTCAGGTTTGAAAAATTTTGGGGTGATAAGCAATAGAAGACTTGTATTAAAAACCAGGGTTAGCTATGCTACATGCAATGCAGTGAATGCTATTCATGAATTCTATAGCATTTTATTTCTAGTCACATTGTTGTCAGACTATTATACCTTTTAGAACTTGTGTTTGGTAGGATGATTCTCCTAGTTAATTTCTTCTTTCATTTCCTAGAAAATGGTGCCATAAGACAAAACAAGTGGCTTGTTTAGTTCGGAATATGTTTGGTAAGTATACTTAAGCACATGTTATGTTATTTGTATTAGTTGAGCGAATCTCGAGCAACTTATTAGTTGTGGAGCTTCACATAATTACATCTTCTGTTTGACATGGGTAAGCTTGTTAAGCTCCACTAGAAAGTGGCTCAGTTAATATTACTTGGAACACTACTGTGATTCCTCAGGGACAGACAAAGACACACTAAGAGGAAGTTTGTCTCAAGGATAAACAAAGACACACCAAGAGGAAGTTTGTCTCAACCATTTCCAAAATAAGAAACCAAACCCGAGCAGCGTCAACCCTTCAGTGAAGGCCAAGAAGAACTAAAAGCCAGTAAAGGGAACAGTCAAAAACAAGACCTAAATTCCAAAATGAAAGAACAACCTTAAAAATGCAATGAAACTTAACAAACTAGGCTAAAATTTATTAAGAGTAGGATTAAGTTCTAAGAAGAACTAAGATTGCAAGAATATTTGCAAACAAATCTGTTCAAAATGAATGAGAAATCTCCTTTTAAAGAAGACAGTCTAGTGAGTATGGTAATGACTAATGTATTTTCTCATGTTTAGATATTACACTTTTTTAAAAGCAAAAATGAAAAATAAGGTCAAACATAAATAATAGTATGGATACAATTAGATATAATCAGATTGAAAAGGCCTTAATTGACATAATTCAGCCTTGAAAAGTGTATAAAACAGGTGTCATATTGGGTTGCTGGTGTATTCCAAAAATGGATTTGATGCTTTTTCCTTATTTGCCATGTAGATGGACAAACTCTTTTTCAGCAATTGGGCAGCAATGGGACAACTTTGGGGCCGATTAAAACACACATTTAAAGCATGTGGAGTGTGAAATGGTGTATGAATGGGCAGCCTAGACTTTGATCCCAAGTTGTTGAACCGATTCCTCTTTCCATGGTGCACCAATGGTTCGGCTAGCACACGAACCACCATGAAATTGGTGTTTTTGAGTGTTCTCTCTTCTAAACCGAATTCTTCCATCATTTTGAGCTTATTAATGTGTTTGGGCATCATGCCTTGAAGCTTCTTTGCCACGGACCTTGTAATTGAACCTTGGTGTGGCAATGGTGCAACCGGCTCCTCATCATCCTCTCTCTCTTCGAAAGAATTCATCCTTGAATTGTCGTCATCTGCACAGAAAGGAGAAAGGTCAGTAACATTAAAAGTGGCACTCACATTATATTCACCTGGAAGATCAATTCGGTATGCATTGTTATTGATTCTCTTAAGCATTTTAAAGGGTCCATCACTCCTTAGTTGAAGCTTGGATTTCCTTTTAATAGGAAATCTTTCTTTCCTAAGGTGCACCCAAACAAGGTCTCTGGGTTGGAAGACCACATGTTTTCGCCCTTTGTTGAATATGGCTTTTCTCTTCTCATTCACTCTTTCAAGTCTTTGCCGTGCTTGCTCATGAATCTTCACCAATTCCGCTTTCTTTTTCCATCTAGACTAGCAAGCTCATTAGTAGGCAAAGGCATCAAGTCCAAAGGAGTTAGTGGGTTAAAGCCATAAACAATCTCAAAAGGAAAAAAGCCGGTAGAAGAATGCACAACCATATTGTATGCAAACTCCATGGATGGTATGCAATCTTTCCAAGATTTCAAATTTTATTTAATCATGGCAATCAAAAGTGCTCCTACTATTCTATTGACAGCTTCAGCTTCCCCATCAGATTGGGGATGACAAGTAGTAGAGAAAAGCAATTTTGTACCTAACTTACCCCACAAAATCTTCTAAAAAGAACTCAAAAACTTCACATCCCTATCATTAACAATCGTTCTAGAAACACCATGCAATCTAACAACTTCTTTGAAAAATAGATTTGCAACATGCATAGCATCATTAGATTTGTGACATGGCATGAAATGTGCCATTTTTGAGAAACGGTTAACAACAACAAAAACAGAATCATACCCTTTCTTGGACCTAGGTAAATCTAAAATGAAGTCCATGGATATATCTACCTAAGGTTCACTGGGCACATTCAAAGGCATATACAATCCTCGGGGCAAAACTTTAGACTTAGCCTTCTTACAAGTTATGCATCTAGAATATATTTTTTCTATATCTCTCCTCATGTGTGGCCAAAAGAAATGTTCTTTCAAGATATCTAAAGTCTTAGCTACCTCAAAATGACCCATTAAATCACCTTTATGTGATTCTCTAACAAGCAATTCTCTCATGGAGCAATTCAGCACGCACAACTTGTTTTCTCTAAACAAGAAATCGTCATGCCTATAAAACTTATCAAATGCAACATGCTCACATGATTCATATATCTTGGCAAAATTAGCATCTTCCACATACAATTCTTTCATATATTCAAAACCCAACAACTTAGCATCAAGTATGGAAAGAAGAGTATACCTCCTAGAAAGAGCATCGGCCACCACATTATCTCTTTCTTGCTTGTATTGAATCACATATGGAAATGATTCAATAATTTCGCTCCACCTAGCATGTCTCTTGCTGAGTTTGTTTTGGCTCTTCAAGTACTTTAATGATTCATAATCACTATGAATAACAAACTCGTTCGGCCATAGGTTGTGTTGCCATGTCCCCAAAGGCTTCACCTATGCATACATCTCTTTGTCGTAAGTGGAGTAGTTCAAAGTAGTTCCACTCAACTTTTCACTGAAGTAGGCTATGGGACATCTTTCCTGTATCAAAATAGCACCAATACCTATCCCAAAGGCATCACATTCAATTTCTAAAGTTTTAGAGAAATCGGGCAAGGCAAGTAAAGGAGCAGAACACAATTTTTCTTTAAGCAAGTTAAATGCATGCTCTTGTTCCCTTTTCCACTTAAAACCTACATTCTTCTTCACTACCTCATTCAATGGTGCAGCAATGATACTAAAGTCTCTCACAAACTGCCTATTGAAGCTAGCCAATCCATGGAAACTCCGAACCTCACTCACGGATTTTGGAGTAGGCCACTCTCTAATGGCTTTCACCTTATCCTCATCTACTTCAATACCCTTGCCACTAACCACAAATCCTAGAAAGATCACCTTATCCATGCAAAATGTGCATTTCCTTAAGATTGGCATACAATTGTTCCTTTCTAAGCACATCAAAAACAAACCTCAAATGAATCAAATGCTCATCTAAATTTTTGCTATATATAAGGATATCATCAAAATATACAACAACAAATTTACTAAGAAAAGGACGTAAGAAATGATTTATCAACCTCATAAATGTACTAGGTGCATTTGATAAGCTAAAAGGCATGACTAACCATTATATAATCCATATTGAGTCTTATCTTGTTTTTCATTCATCACCTAATTTCATGCATATTTGATGGTAACCACTTTTCAAATCAATCTTGGAAAATATGCATGCACCGTGTAATTTATCAAGCATGTCGTCAAGTCTAGATATGGGATGTTTATACTTTACATTGATTCTGTTGACAGCCCTACAATCCACACACATCGCAGAGTCCTATCCTTCTTTGGCACCAAAAGCATTGGAACGGCACATGCACTCATGCTCTCTCTCACGTAGCTCTTTGCAAAAAGCTCTTCAACTTGCTTTTGTAGCTCCTTTGATTCTTCAGGATTAGTCCTATAGGCTGATCGGTTTGGGGTCGTTGCTCCAAGCGCAAAATCAATTTGATGTTCAATGCCTCTAATGGGAGGCAGCCCCCTGAAGAGCTCCCTAGGAAGCTCTTCAGGGAAAACATCCTTAAATTCTTGCAACAAAGACATAGCATAATTAGGCACGGGAGGGTTAATGTCAGAGAGAAGTAATGTAAGCTCCCTTACACACTAGCATGAGAATTGGTCTACTAGAGAAATAGGCATGCCTCACATCTTTTTCTCTTACTAGCAAACTGATTTTCTTCTCTCCACTCTTCTCACAACTCTCCTTTTAACCCGAGCCCTTTCTTTTTGCTTGCACTCCTTTTCAGTTTTCTCTCCTCTCCTTTTCCCTCACATTCTTCCTTCTTTCTTTTTCTTCTCTTTCTTCTCTCTCTCTCTCTCTCTCTCTTTTTGCTTGGCCTCTCTTTGAATATTCTCATCCATAGACTGTTTGATCCTCATTTGGTCTTCAAAAGCTTATATTGGTGTTAAAGGTGCAAGTGTCACCTTTCGGCCTTCATGCACAAAGGAATATTTATTCTTGAAACCATAATGTACCACCTTCCTATCATATTGCCTTGGCCTTCCAAGCAAAATATGACTCGCATGCATAGGTACAATATCACAAAGTACCTCATCCTTATGAGTACCTCATCCTTGTAAGTACCTCATCTTTGTATTTGTCAATAGAGAAAGAAATTAGAACTTGCCAATTGTTATGTTCACGAATCAGGGATCGAGTCACGGGATGATGAACTAAGAAGTCTTCTCCAAAACTTTTAGCCTTCCCTTTGTTGCGATTTCTCCCTCTTGATGGACCTATGATGACAGAAAAGAAAAACAGGACTCGTCGGAGAGAGCCCAAGACCTCAAGACTCGTTAAGAGAGAGTCTCAAACCTCACAGAACAATTGAGATAATTTTTTTTTGCTTCCTTTATTTCATAATACTCAGCCTGTTATATAGGCTTTACATGGCATAAAGAAATTCCATAAATAAGTTTCTGTTAAATAGGAAATAAAATCATCCTAATATAAAGGAAATTACTAATATCAAGGAAATTAGTTACTAAAGCTAATCCCCTAATTTATGCATAAAAAAATAACAACTAAAATAAAGATACTGGATCCCAAGAATTCTGCTGCAATCAAATTTCCTTGGTGCTGCTGGTTCCATGCCCACGTCTGCAGTAGTGCTGTCCCACAAAGGCGTGCACAACATCACTCCCCCCCTGAGAAGGGAGCTTGTCCTCAAGCTCGAAGTTTGGCTAAGCATGGCGGAATTGGTCAAGGTCTTCCCAAGTTGCTTCTGAAGTTGGTAAATGTGCCCATTGCACTAGTATCTCCCAAGTGCCTCTGTTTAATCTGGTGCGAAGGACAGAAGCTGGAGTGGGTACCACCCGGCCTTCGACAACAGGAGGAAGGAGCAGAACCTGAACTGGAGGTTCACCTTTAAATGGTTTGAGGAGAGAAACATGGAAGACATCATGAATCCGGCTTGAAGGAGGAAGCTCTAACTGATATGCAACTTTACTGATGCATCGTAAAATCTTGTAAGGACCATAAAACTTGGGTGAGAGCTTATGATAAGAGGTGTTGGTAAGGGAAAGACGTCTATAGGGAAGAAGACGTAACCAAACCAAATCACCAGCTGCAAACTGAACATCACGATGACCCTTATCATAATATGTTTTCATGCGTTGCTGAGCCTGCTGAAGACGTTGACGAATGTCTGCAAGAACAGAATCTCGATCTAATAGGGCTTTGTCCACTGCATCTATGCGAGAAGAGCCCGAATCATAAGTCAACAATTTTGGTGGTTCTCGCCCATACACCACTTGGAAAGGAGTAGTGTGTAAAGCTGAATGAAAGGAAGTGTTGTAACAGTATTCAGCCCAAGGAAGACAAACCAACCAGTAATCCACCCAACTGGTTGGTTTGTCACCCACAAAACATCGGAGATACATTTCTATAGTGCGATTAACAACCTCTGTTTGCCCATCCGTTTGAGGATGATGGGCAGAAGAGAAATTCAGCTTGGTTCCACTCAATCGAAACAATTTGCCCCAAAAATTACTGGTAAACACAGCATTACGGTCGCTAATAATGGACTCAGGTAATCCATGTAAGCGAAAAACATGTGAGAAGAAAGCATGGGCTATGGTTACAGAATTATAGGGATGCGAAAGTGGTATGAAATGGGCAAATTTAGAAAAGCGATCAACTATAACAAACAAAACAGACTTGCCTTTCGCCTTGGGTAAACCCTCCACAAAATCCATCGATATATTTGACCATATCTGAGATGGAAGGGCTAAGGGCTGTAACAACCCAGCCGGATGCAAATTGGATGACTTCTGTTGTTGACAAATTGTGCAAGATTCAACAAAGTCTTGGATAGCAGATTTCATGCCACGCCAATAAAATTCACTACGAATGCGATGCAGCGTTTTCTGGATGCTTTCATGAGTACTATTTATGTATTTCTGCAATGATAGTAGAAATTAATGGAGAAGTTGATGGAAGGAAAACCTGCTGATTGTAATGAATGAGACCATTGGATACCGACCATTCTGAACCGAGCTCGCCATCTTCAACTTGGCGCCGTAACTGACTAAGAGAGTCGATGGTGTTAATCTCAGCTCGGATAGCTTCCAACAATGACATTATTGGTTGTGAAATAGTCATTAAAGTGCATTGTTCTTCATTTCGTTGAGATAGTGCATTAGCCACGATATTTTGTTGCCCAGCTTTATACTCGACTCGAAAATCAAAACCAAGTAATTTGCTGAGCCAGTGCTGCTGTGGCAAGGTAGTAAGTCGTTGCTCAAGCAAATATTTCAAACTATAATGATCAGTTCGGATAAGAAACTGCCTTCCCCACAAATAAGGGTGCCAATGAACCACCGCTTTGGCCAAACCAATTAATTCTCGCTCATATGCAGCTAGTTTATGGTGTCGGTCAGCCAATTTGCGACTGAAAAAAGCAATGGGGTGGCTGCTCTGTTGAAGAACTGCATCGATTCCTACACCCGAGGCATCACATTCGACTATAAACTCATAATCAAAATTAGGGAGTTGAAGAACAGGGGCTTGCGACAATGCAGTTTTAAGTGCATCAAAGGAAGTGGCAGCCTCAGCAGTCCAGTGAAAGCTATTCTTTTTTAACAAACTCGTCAATGGGTTAGTGAGCTGTCCATAATTACAAATAAATTTTCGGTAATATCTTGCTAGCCCAAGAAACCCTCGCAGTGCCTTAATAGAAGTAGGTGGTGGCCAGTCCAGGATGGCTGAAATCTTGGAAGTGTTAATTGCAACACCAGCGACACTAATGACATGACCAAGATAAGCTACTTGCTCTTCACCAAAGGAACATTTGGATCTTTTAAGGGATAATTGGTGAGAGCGAAGTAACTGAAACACTATACGGACATGTTGCAAATGGTCTTCTCACGTTTTGCTGTAAATCAAAATATCATCAAAGAAAATCAGAACGAACTTGCGTAAGTAAGGCTGAAATACCTCATTCATTAATGTCTGGAAGGTGGATGGAGCATTGGTGAGGCCGAACGGCATAACCAGAAATTTGAAGTGCCCATGATGAGTGCGAAAGGCTGTTTTCTCTACATCTTCAGCCGCCATATGAACCTGGAAATATCCCGATTTCAAATCTAATTTTGTGAAGTACCGAGCACCATGGAGTTCATCCAATAACTCATCCACTATTGGAATCGGAAACTTATCTTTAATTGTTTTAGTATTAAGCTCCCGGTAGTCGACACAGAAACGCCATGTGCCCTCCCGTTTAACAAGCAAAACTAGTGATGAGTAAGGGGAATGACTAAGGCGGATGATTCCTTGGCTAAGCATTTCCTCACACTGCTTCTCAATTTCTTCTTTCTGAAAATGAGGATATCTGTAAGGCCGGACTACCACAGGTGCTAAACCAGGAAATAAGAATATACGGTGGTCACATGAACGAATGGGAGGCAGCCCCTTGGGTTCTTGAAACAAATCAGCAAATTGTTCAAGAATTCCCTCCAATCCTTCTGCTTGCTGTTCATTCAGAAGTTGTAGTCTTGGTTTATGTTCAGGTTGGAGCTCCTGCAAGGTGACCTGTCTATTTCCCAATTCGAAACACATAGTGAGAGTTGAAAAATTCCACCAGATAGGGCCCAATGTCATCAGCCATCGTACACCTAAAACCACATCAAATCCATCTAGTGGGATAACATATAATTTGATAGGGAAGTGTTCACCTGATACTTGAATAGTCTCTTTGCACGTGCTTATATTAGGAATCTTTTCTCCATTTGCCACTGCCACTTGTAAAGCACTTTGAGAATCCAGGGTTGCTCCCAATTTTTGTGCCGCAATTTTGCTGATGAAGTTATGGGTGCTACCTGAATCGATTAATACTGTGACTAAACAACCTCTGATGTTGGCTATTAATTGCATAGTCCGAGAATGTTGGAGGCCGGTGATGGCATGCAGGGAGATGGCTGGTTCTGCAACTGCAACATTCTCACTTCCCTCTGTCTGGGTTATAGCTCCCTCTTCCAATTCAAGCCAAAACAACTTTTTGCATTGATGGCCGAATGTGTATGGCTCATCACAATTATAACAAAGTCCCTTTGCCCTCCGATCAGCCATTTCGGTTCTGGATAGCCTTTTGACGAAGGGTGTGGTTACACTTTCCCTCCTAGAAGCTGGTGCGTTATTCCCTCCTGAACCTTTTGGTTTTGTTACAGATTGAGTAGGTGCAGTAATTTTGGAATTATTCTAGAAGTTGCGTCGGCTGTTGTTCACATTTGCTAGTTGCTGCTTCTTCTTAAAGGCCCTCGCCAAGTTCATTGCAGTCCCCAAATTGGGCGGATTTTGCATCTCCACATCCAAACGAATCGCCTCAGATAATCCTGCAGTAAAAAAATTGACCTGTTGATCTATATGAACTGAATCAGCACGAGCTAGCAAGCTCTGAAACTGTTTCTAGTATTCCTCCACTGTCCCTGTTTGCTTCAAGTTGATCAGTTCCCCGAGAGGATTACCTCTCAGTAATGGCCCGAACCTTAGATTGCAGTATTCTTTAAAAGAATGCCAAACTAGGTCTGCTTCCTCCTGTTCCAACTTGTAAAACCATAATTGTGCCTCCCCAGTCATATGAAAAGCTGCGAGACTGACCTTCTCGGTTTATGGCTTCTTCTGATTAAGAAAAAATTGCTCACAACGATGAAGCCAGATGAGGGGATCATAAGAACCATCATATGTTGGAAATTCTAACTTGGCATATCTCGGTACCATGCCTCTAGTCTGTCGCAGCTCTAGTCTTTCTTCTGGCCCTGTAGCAGTATTCAGACGTGAAGAGCTTCCACTGATTCCAGTGTCCGTTCCCCTTCCATTGGTCCTGCCCATGACAGATATGAATTCTCTCAGTTGCCGAGTTAGATCTTGAACCTGCGCCTCCACCTGGGCAACTCTTGCTGCATTCTGTTCTGACGTCTCACGGATAAGAGCTCGCAGTTCATTGGAATCCCCCATGTCAGGCTCTGATACCAATTTGTTATGTTCACGAATCAGGGATCGAGTCATGAGATGATGAACTACGATGTCCTCTCCAAAACTTGTAGCCTTCCCTTTGTTGCGATTTCTCCCTCTTGATGGACCTATGATGACAGAAAAGAAAAACAGGACTCGTCGGAGAGAGCCCAAGACCTCAAGACTCGTTAAGAGAGAGTCTCAAACCTCACAGAACAATTGAGATAATTTTTTTTTGCTTCCTTTATTTCATAATACTCGGCCTGTTATATAGGCTTTACATGGTATAAAGAAATTCCATAAATAAGTTTCTATTAAATAGGAAAAAAAATCATCCTAATATAAAGGAAATTACTAATATCAAGGAAATTAGTTACTAAAGCTAATCCCCTAATTTATGCATAGAAAAATAACAACTGAAATAAAGATGCTAGATCCCAAGAATTCTGCTGCAATCAAATTTCCTTGGTGCTGCTGGTTCCATGCCCACGTCTGCAGTAGTGCTGTCCCACAAAGGCGTCCACAACACCAATTCACTTTGATTTTACCACGCTCATGCAGCCATTAAAGTTTGTATGGCCTAGGATGCGGTGTAGTAGGCAATCCGAGCTTTTCCACAACCAAGGTGCTTGTCACATTCACACAACTCCCACTATCTATAATCACACTACATGCTTTCTCATTCACCAAGCACCCAGTGTGAAAGATGTTTTCTCTTTGGAGTTCATTACCTTTGTCCTCTTTCACTTGTGCATTCAAAGCATGCCTCACCATAAGCACATTACCGCCCATGGCATGCTCTACATCACTATCCTCCTCCAAGTGTGGTATACTCTCACTCACATCATCATCATCTACTTCATCATCTTCGAGCGCAATGTCCCCATTCGGCCTCATTATCATGATCCTTTTGTTAGGGCATTGTAATGCATAATAGCCATTTACTAAATACCTAAAGCGCTTGATGTCTCTAGTTCTCCCAATAGAAGTTTAGGCCCCTTACCTTGTCAATAACTTGTGGCTTTTCACTCACCTTAATCTCCACTTTCTTTTTCTTAGAAACCATCTTTTCATCTTTGGTAACTCCCTTACTCCAATTCGGCTTCCATGGAGAAGTGGTTGCCGCATTCATCCCCACTCCAAACTTCATTGCTTTCTTCTTCTTTAGTTGTTTCTCAATCTTTATAGCCATGTTTAGCATGTCATCCAACTCAACACAGTGTTGCAATTGCATTATGTTAGCAATATCCACATTCAATCCCTTCAAGAACTGAGCCATAGCGGCTTCCCTATCCTCCTCAATATTGGCTCTCAACATAGCCATTTCCATTTCTTAAAAGTACTCTTCCACACTCCTATTTCCTTGCACCAACCCATGCAATCTTTGATGCTTCTCTATAGTAGTGTTGAGGTACAAATCTGTCCCTCATCACTTGTTTCATTTCCTCCCAAGTTTTTACTCCCCTCATGCTATTTCTTCTCCTCTTGGCTATTAGTTGATCCCACCAAGCAATGACATAATCTGTGAATTCCACAACAGCTAACTTCACCTTCTTATCCTCACTATAATTATGGCAATCAAACACCAGCTCTACTCTTCTCTCTCGGTCCAAGTAAGCATCCAGATTCGCCTTTCCTTGAAATGGAGGAATTTTCATTTTGATTCCATTGACATTGTTATCTATCCTAGCTCTCCCTCTTGTGTCCATCATATTTCTTCTAACTCCTCTAACTCCTCTACCTCTTCTACCTCGCATACCTCTCAGCTTATATGTATCATCATAGGCATAGGATTGCTGCTCATCATCAACATCTTGGTCTTCCTCATAATCATCACCCAAATCATCCATAGGGGGTTTAGGTGTTGCCCTTAGGCCCCTATTAGATCCAGCCATAGTTGGCCTATGACTTCCATTCCTATTCACCCTTCCAACTCCTCCATTCCCACTACTCTGTTCAAGCCTCTCAATTCTGTCCGCCAGTGAGGCTAAAGTCATTGAAATCCTTTCTAAATGTTGACCCAAAGCTTATTGGTAGAAAGGATTCTCAACCCCTCTTTCACTCCTCTCACTTTTTACTTCTTGAGAGATTTAATACCTGCAAAAAATGTTAGTATAAAACATAATTCTTCTCACTAATTTTCTTACTTGACACTTAATTTTAATACCACTAAAAGCCTTTCACTCAATTAATGGCTTTTGCCCTCTTAATGTGCTCACCACTTTAGCTTCTTTCCACTCAATTCTTGCCCTCAAAGTTTTTGTTAGAACTAGGTTAACTCTTCACAAAGGCAACAAGTTTAATCAAGTTTTAAAACGTGTTCAAGCACAAACTAGAGCAAAAATGAATATTAATAAAGGTGTATGCTACTCTAGAGACCAAAAATTGAAAGACACCAAATAAGAGGCAAGTATATGCAAATGAAGGAAATCTGTAAAATTGTGTTAAAGGCAACCAAATTGTCTATTTTAATAAGAAAAAACGGGTCTAGAAGTTTCACAAATCAGTTTGGAGTTTCGGACTCCAAATTAGCCAAATAGATGCAATATCGGGTTTGTTATGGAAGGTCAATCACTATATTATTTCTCTGTATATTATGTATTCTGTATTCCTATTTAGGATTTCTTATTTAGGATTTCTTCCTAATTAGTAGAACACAATTATAGGAATCAATTGTATATAGATACCCATGTACAGATTAATTGAAATTAAAGAGAATCATTTCTTTCTACATTGTATCAGACCAGGTCATCTATCTAGGGTGACTATTTGTTCTCACCACCCAGCTCAGGAAAGACCTTGGCCGCCGACCGGCCGTTTCGAGTTCGATCAACATCGTCGGCGTCGCCTCAACCCCCTCATTCCACCACTGTGTGCTGTTGCCTGATCCTGTACACTATTAAAGGACTTTTGAGGTTTGGCTCTCAGATCCTATTTCGGTATTTGCTTGAGTTGTGATTTTAGATTATTTTGCTGCTATAAGCACTTTGGATTAGCGTTTCGGTTAGTTTTCTTTGTCTCAACAAATGGCAGACAATAAGAATGTTATTTCTGATGTGATTCCGGAGATGACTAAGATCACGGAACACAAACTTAATGGTTCGAATTATCTGGAGTGGAGTAAGATTGTTAGGATCTATTTGCGTAGCATTGATAAGGATGATCACCTTACTAAAGATCCACCTACGGATGATACACGACAAACTTGGCTAAGGGAGGATGCTCGGTTGTTTTTGCAGCTTCGGAACTCGATTCACAGTGAGGTAATTAGTTTAATTAATCACTGTGAATTTGTTAAAGAATTGATGGATTACTTAGATTTTCTGTATTCTGGTAAAGGGAATATCTCCCGTATTTATGATGTTTATAAGGCATTCTACCATGCTGAGAAAGAGGATAAGTCTCTCACGGCTTATTTTATGGATTTTAAATGGGTATATGAGGAACTTAATGTATTGTTGCCTTTTAGTCTTGATGTAAAAATTCAGCAAGCCCAACGGGAGCAACTGGCTGTTATGAGTTTTCTTGCAGGCCTTCCTTTAGAGTATGAGACTGCTAAATCTCAGATTTTCTCCAGTTCTGAGATTTCCCTCTTTGCATGAAACGTTCACACGGGTCCTTCGTATAGAGAGTACTCAATCTTCAGAGCCTGCCAGTAGTGCTCTTATTATCCGTAATCCAAATGGACAATATGGTAATAGAAGAGGAAGTAGAGGAGGAATTACAGGCAACAGAAGTCATCAGCATAATGGAGAGGCTAGTTCTAATCAGGACTCAAGAGGAGTCATTTGTTATTATTGCCATGAGCCTGGCCATACAAAATATAATTGTCCGCAACTTCAAAGGAAAAATCAGCGATCACAGATGGCAAATATGGCAGTAGAGGATTCTACAGTATCTTCATCTGAAAAAACTATTTTGGTATCTGCAGAGGATTTTGTACAGTTTTTCCAGTATTAGGCATCTCTAAAGTCTACCAATTCCCCTGTCACTGTGATCGCTGAGTCAGGTAAATCCACTATATGCCTTATGTCTTCCTCATCAAAGTGGGTTATTGATTCTGGTGCGACAGATCACATGACAGGTAATTCTAGTCTTCTATCTGCTTTTCAGTCTAATCTCACTTCCTCTACTGTTACTTTAGCTGATGGTTCTACTTCTTGTGTCATGGGTTCTAGAACTGTGAACCCGACTTCGTCAATTTCTTTGTCATCTGTTTCGTGTCTACCAAGATTCTCTTTTAATCTATTTTCTGTTAGTAAACTTACTCGTACCTTGAATTGTTTTGTTTCCTTTTTTCCTGACCAGTGTTTGTTTGAGGATCTTACGACGAAGCAGATTATTGGTAGAGGACGTGAGTCAGGTGGTCTCTACATTCTGAAAAATCATGTACGACGGTCACTTGTTTGCTCCAGTACCTTAACACCTCTTGAAGCTCATTGTAGATTGGGTCATCCTTCTTTGTCTACCATGAAGAAGCTGTGTCCTCAGTTTCAGTCTTTATCAGTACTAGAATGTGAGTCGTGTCAGTTTGCAAAACATCATCGTTTGCCTTCTGTGTCTACAGTCAATAAACGGGCTTTATCCCCTTTTGAGTTAGTTCATTCTGATGTTTTGGGTCCTTGTTCTGTAACTTCTAAAACTGGATTTCGTTATTTTGTTACTTTTGTTGATGATTACTCTCGTGTTACCTGGTTATATTTAATGAAGAATCATTCTGAGTTGTTTTCTATTTTTTGTGCCTTTTGTAATGAAATCAAAACTCAATTTAATATTTCTGTGCGCATATTAAGAAGTGACAATGCCAAAGAATACTTTTCAGTACAATTTCAGTTTTATATGACACAAAATGATATTCTTTATCAGTCTTCCTGTGTAGATATCCTATCCCAAAATGGCGTGGCCAAAAGAAAAAATTGGCATCTTCTTGAGGTAACTTGTGCTCTTCTTTTTCAGATGAAAGTTTCTAAACACTTTTGGGCGGATGCAGTTTCTACGGCATATTTTTTGATCAATTATATGCCGTCTTCTGTCCTTAATGGGGATATTCCTTATACTACTTTGTTTCGTACAAAATCTTTGTTCCCTGTTGAACACTGTATTTTTTGTTGTACCTATTTTGTAAGTGATGTTCATCCACAGGTTACTAAATTGGATCCAAAGTCTCTCAATTGTGTCTTCCTTGGGTACTCCCGACTGCAAAAAGGGTACCGCTATTTCTCTCCTACTCTTAATCATTATTTTGTTTCTGCAGATGTCACATTTTTTGAGTCCACTCTATTTTTTCCTTAATCATCTGTGTATGAGTCAGGGGAAGGAGGATGATCTCTTAATATATACTGTCCAACCAATGTCTAGTCCTCTCTCACAATCTGTTCCTTCTGTCTCTAGACCTACTTGACCTCCCGTTGTTCATGTTTATTTCGGGAGATTGGAGATTCCTGACTCAGATCCTCCACCAGCTACTTCGTTGGGAGATCCTGTACCTCATACTGATCATGATTCTGATCTAGACTTACCCATTGCTTTTCGTAAAGGTAAACGTTTATGTACTTACCCTATCTTTTCTTTTATTTCTTATAATCAATTGTCTTCTTGTTCTCGGTGTTTTGTTACTTCTTTAGACTCTGTTCCTATCCCTAATACTGTTGGTGAGGCATTGTCTTGTTATGGAAAGTCAATCACTATATTATGGAAAGTCAATCACTATATTATTTCTCTGTATATTTTGTATTCTGTATTCCTATTTAGGATTTCTTATTTAGGATTTCTTCCTAATTAGTAGAACACAATTATAGGAATCAATTGTATATATATACGCATGTACAGATTAATTGAAATCAATGAGAATCATCTCTTTCTACATGGTATCAGAGCAGGTCATCAATCTAGGGTGACTATTTGTTCTCACTACCCAGCTCAGGAGAGACCTTGGCCGGCCAAGCGTTTCAACCCCTCATTCCACCACTGTGTCTTTGTTGCACGATCCAAAGATACCATTAAAAGATTTCTGAGGTTTGGCTCTCAGATCCTATTTCGGTATTTGCTTGATTTGTGATTTTGGGTTATTTTGCTGCTATAAGCACTTTGGATTAGCGTTTCGGTTAGTTTTCTTTGTCTCAACAAATGGCAGACAATAAGAATGTTATTTCTGATGTGATTCCGGTGATGACTAAGATCACGGAGCACAAACTTAATGGTTCGAATTACCTGCAGTGGAGTAAGACTGTTAGGTCTATTTGCGTAGCATTGATAAGGATGATCACCTTACTAAAGATCCGCCCAATGATGATACACGACAAACTTGGCTAAGGGAGGATGCTCGGTTGTTTTTGCAGCTTCGGAACTCGATTCATAGTGAGGTAATTAGTTTAATTAATCACTGTGAATTTGTTAAGGAATTGATGGATTACTTAAATTTTCTGTATTTTGGTAAAGGGAATATCTCCCGTATTTATGATGTTTGTAAGGCATTCTACCATGCTGAGAAAGAGGATAAGTCTCTCACGGCTTATTTTATGGATTTTAAACGGGTATATGGGGAACTTAATGTATTGTTGCCTTTTAGTACTGATGTGAAAGTTCAAAGAGCCCAACAGAGCAATGCTGTTATGAATTTTCTTGCAGGCCTTCCTTGAGTATGAGGCGCTAAATCTCGATTCTCTCGATTACGAGATTTCCTCTTTGCATGAAACGTTCACACGGGTCCTTCGTACAGAGAGTACTCAATCTTCACAGCCTGCCAGTAGTGCTCTTATTAGCCGTAATCCAAATGGACAACAGGGTAATAGAAGAGGAAGTAGAGGAGGAATTACGGACAACAGAAGTAATCAGCGTAATGGAGAGGTTAGTTCTAATCAGGACTCAAGAGGAGTCATTTGTTATTATTGCCATGAGCCTGGCCATACAAAATATAATTGTCCGCAACTTCAGAGGAAAAATTAGCGATCACAGATGGCAAATATGGCGTGAGAGAATTCTCTGATATCTTCGTCTGAGTAAACTATTTTGGTATCTGCAGAGGATTTTGCATAATTTTCCCAGTATCAGGCATCTCTAAAGCCTACTAGTTCCCCTGTCACTGCGATCGCTGAGTCAGGTAAATCCACTACATGCCTTGTGTCTTCTTCATCCAAATGGGTTATTGATTCTGGTGCGACAGATCACATGATAGGTAATTTTAGTCTTCTATCTGCTTTTCAGTCTAATCTCACTTCCTCTACTATTACTTTAGTTAATGGTTCTACTTCTTGTGTCATGGGTTCGAAGGCGCAAACCCGACTTCGTCAATTTCTTTGTCTTACATTTTGTGTCTACCAAAATTCTCTTTTAATCTACTTTACATTAGTAAACTTACTCGTACCTTAAATTGTTCATTTTCTTTTTTCGACCAAGATTTGTTTGAGGATCTTACGACGGCAGATTATTGGTAGAGGGCGAGTCAGTGGTCTCTACATTCGAAAATCATGTACCGCGGTGGCTTGTTTGCTCGATGCCTTAACACCTCTTGAAGCTCATTGTAGATTGGGTCATCCTTCTTTGTCTACCATGAAGAAGCTGTGTCCTCAATTTCAGTCTTTATCAGTACTAGAATGTGAGTCGTGTCAGTTTGCAAAACATCATCGTTTGCCTTCTGTTTCTAGAGTCAATAAACGGGCTTCATCCCCTTTTGAGTTAGTTCATTCTGATGTTTGGGGTCCTTGTTCTGTTACATCTAAAACTGGATTTCGTTATTTTGTTACTTTTGTTGATGATTATTCTGTGTTACTTGGTTATATTTAATGAAGAATCGTTCTGAGTTGTTTTCTATTTTTTGTGCCTTTTGTAATGAAATCAAAACTCAATTTAATAATTTCTGTTCGCATATTAAGTGACAATGCCAAAGAATACTTTTTAGCACAATTTCAGCCTTATATGACACAAAATGGCATTCTTCATCAGTCTTCCTGTGTGGGCCGAAAGAAAAAATCGTCATCTTCTTGAGGTAAATCGTGCTCTTCTTTTTCAGATGAAAGTACCTAAACACTTTTGGGCGGATGCAGTTTCTACGGCATGTTTTTTGATCAATCGTATGCCGTCTTCTGTTCTTAATGGGGATATTCCTTATACTACTTTGTTTTCTACAAAATCTTTATTCCCTATTGAACCCCGTATTTTTGGTTGTACCTGTTTTGTGCGTGATGTTCGTCCACAGGTTACTAAATTGGATCCAAAATCTCTCAAATGTGTTTTCCTTGGGTACTCTCGACTCCAAAAAGGGTACCGTTGTTTCTCTCCTACTCTTAATCGTTATCTTGTTTCTGCAGATGTTACATTTTTTGAGTCCACTTCATTTTTTCCTCCATCATCTGTGTATGAGAGTCAGTGGGAGGAGGATGATCTCTTAATATATACTGTCCAACAAATGTCTAGTCCTCTCCCACAGCCTGTTCCTTCTGTCTCTAGACCTACTCGACCTCCCGTTGTTCATGTTTATTCCAGGAGATTGGAGATTCCTGACTCAGATCCTCCACCAGCTACTTCGTTGGGAGATCCTGTACCTCATACTGACCATGATTCTGATCTAGACTTACCCATTGCTCTTCGTAAAGGTAAACGTTCATGTACTTACCCTATAGGCTCTTCTTTTGTTTCTTATAATCAATTGTCTTCTTGTTCTCGGTGTTTTGTTACTTCTTTAGACTCTGTTCCTATCCCTAACACTATTGATGAGGCACTGTCTCATCCTGGTTGGTGTGATGCTATGAAAGAGGAAATGGAGGCTTTAGATGCTAATGGTACATGGGAACTATTGCCTTTGCCCACTGGTAAGAAAGGTATTGGTTGCAAATGGGTATTTACAGTAAAGGTAAATCCTGATGGTTCTGTGGCTAGGTTAAAAGCACGCCTTATAGCAAAAGGATATGCTCAGACATATGGGGTTGATTACTCTGATACTTTTTCTCCTGTAGCTAAACTTACTTCTATTCGCTTGTTTATCTCTTTAGCGGCTACATATGATTGGCCCCTGCATTAATTGGATATCAAGAATGCTTTCCTTCATGGTGATCTTTAGGAGGAGGTGTATATGGAGCAACCACCTGGGTTTGTTGCTCAGGGGGAGTTGGGTAAAGTTTGTAGGCTTCGGAAGTCTCTTTATGGCTTGAAACAAAGTCCTAGGGCATGGTTTGGGAGATTCAGTGAAGCAGTACAGGAATTTGGTATGCAAAAGAGTAAGTGTGATCACTCAGTATTTTACAGGCAATCTGAGGTTGGTCTAATTCTCTTGGTAGTCTATGTGGATGATATTGTCATCACTGGGAATGACTCTGCAGGTATTTCATCTCTTAAAACCTTCTTCCAAACTCAGTTTCAGACCAAATACTTGGGATTGTTAAAGTATTTCTTGGGTATCGAAGTTATGAGAAGTAAGAAGGGTATTTTCTTGTCTCAAAGAAAATATGTCCTCGATCTATTGATGAGAGCAGAAAATTAGGTGCTAAGCCTTGTAGCGCACCAATGACTCCAACTTTACAACTGTTAGCAGGGGATAGTGAGTTGTTTGAAGATCCAGAGAGATACAGGAGATTGGTAGGAAAATTGAACTACCTTACAGTCACTCGTCCTGACATTGCTTATGCCGTTAGTGTGGTAAGTCAGTTTATGTCTTCCCCAACTGTTGCTCATTGGAAAGCCTTGGAACAAATCTTGTGTTATCTGAGGGGCGCTCCAGGAAGAGGTTTGCTATATGGTAATCATGGACATTTGAATGTTGAATGTTTTTCAGATGCCGACTGGGCTGGATCTAAGGTTGACAGTAGGTCAACTACTGGATATTGCGTTTTTATTGAAGGAAATTTGGTGTCTTGGAGAAGCAAGAAGCAGAGTGTAGTTTCTCGATCTAGTGCTGAATCCGAATACAGAGCCCTGACACAATCAGTATGTGAGGTAATGTGGATACTTCAATTACTAGATGAGACAGGTTTTAAGACCTCCCTGCCTGCGAAATTGTGGTGTGGTAATCAATCTGCTTTTCATATTGCTTCTAATCCGGTGTTTCATGAGCGGACCAAACATATTGAGATTGATTGTCACTTTATTCGTGAAAAGATTCAACAACAGATCATCTCAACAGGACACATCAAAACTGGAGAGCAGTTAGGAGATATTTTCACAAAAGCTCTGAATGGAGCTAGGATTGACTACATTTGTAACAAGTTGGGCATGATTAACATCTATGCTCCAACTTGAGGGGGAGTGTTATGGAAAGTCAATCACTATGTTATGGAAAGTCAATCACTATTTTATTTCTCTGTGTATTTTGTATTCTGTATTCCTATTTAGGATTTCTTATTTAGGATTTCTTCCTAATTAGTAAAACACAATTATAGGAATCAATTGTATATATATACCCATGTATAGATTAATTGAAATCAATGAGAATCATCTCTTTCTACATGTCTCATCCTGGTTGGTGTGCTACTATGAAAGAGGAAATGGAGGCTTTAGATGCTAATAGTACATGGGAATTATTGCCTTTGCCCATTGATAAGAAAGCTATTGGTTGCAAATTGGTATTTACAGTAAAGTTAAATTCTGATGGTTCTGTGACTATGTTAAAATCACGTCTTGTAGCAAAAGGATATGCTCAGACATATGGGGCTGATTACTCTGACACTTTTTCTCCTGTAACTAAACTTACTTCTGTTCGTTTATTTATCTCTTTAGCAGCTACATATGATTGGCCCCTGTACCAATTGGATATCAAGAATGCTTTCCTTCATGGTGATCTTTAGGAGGAGGTGTATATGGAGCAACCATCTGGGTTTGTTGCTCAGGGAGAGTTGGGTAAAGTTTGTAGGCTTCGAAAGTCTCTTTACAGCTTGAAACAAAGTCCTAGGGCCTGGTTTGGGAGATTTAGTGAAGCTGTACAGGAATTTGGTATGCAAAAGAGTAAGTGTGATCACTCAGTATTTTATAGGCAATCTGAGGTTGGTTTAATTCTCCTGGTAGTCTATGTGGATGACATTATCATCACTGGGAGTGACTCTGCAGGTATTTCATCTCTTAAAATCTTTCTCCAAACCCAGTTTCGGACCAAAGACTTGGGATTGTTAAAGTATTTCTTGAGTATTGAAGTTATGAGAAGTAAGAAGGGTATTTTCTTGTCTCAAAGAAAATATGTCTTCGATTTATTAACAGAGACAGGAAAATTAGATGTTAAGCCTTGTAGTGCACCAATGACTCTAAATTTACAACTGTTAGTAGGGGATAGTGAGTTGTTTGAAGATCCAAAGAGATACAGGAGATTGGTAGGAAAATTAAACTACCTTACAGTCACTCGTCCTGACATTGCTTATGCCGTTAGTGTGGTAAGTCAGTTTATGTCTTCCCCAACTGTTGCTCATTGGAAAGCCTTGGGACAAATCTTGTGTTATCTGAAGGGCGCACTAGGAAGAGGTTTGTTATATGATAATCATGGGCATTTGAATGTTAAATGTTTTTCAGATGCCGACTGGGCTGGATCTAAGGTTGACAGGAGGTCAACTATTGGATATTGCGTTTTTGTTGGAGGAAATTTGGTGTCTTGGAGAAGCAAGAAGCAGAATGTAGTTTCTCGATCTAGTGCTGAATCAGAATGTTAAATTTGTCACTTTGTTTGTGAAAAGATTCAACAACAGATCATCTCAATAGGACACATCAAAACTGGAGAGCAGTTAGGAGATATTTTCACAAAAGCTCTGAATGGAGCTAGGATTGATTACATTTGTAACAAGTTGGGCATGATTAAACATTTATGCTCCAACTTGAGGGGAGTGTTATGGAAAGTCAATCACTATATTATTTCTCTGTATATTCTGTATTCTGTATTTTTATTTAGGATTTCTTCTTATTTAGGATTTTTTTCTAATTAGTAGAACACAATCATAGGAATCAATTGTATATATTTACCCATGTACAGATTAATTGAAATTAAGGAGAATCATCTCTTTCTACAGGGTTCACCAAGAAAACAGTGGAATTTGGCCATCAAATTTGATACCTAGGCCTAATTTGGTATGCAAAACATCCCTCTAAAATTGGAGAATTTTCTGGGCAGGTTTGGTATTAGGTTTTTTAGTACGGCCCATAAAACAACAATGTTCAAACAATTTCCTTTACTTCTTTTCTTTCTTTTTCTTTCCTTTTTTATTCTTTTTCTTTTGCTTTTGAATATATATATATTTTATCTCATCATCAAACACAAAACTTTTTTTTTTTAACAAGAACAACTTGTACCAAAACAGAATTTTTAACTTGTAACAACAAGATGTAGAAGAATGAACCACACAATAGCCACAACACTTCACAATTAAGGTTTTATAGAGGCAAAGACACATGTTTTAAAGAAGGAAAAATGCAAGATGGAAGCACAAAAGTAATACAAAACAGATTCAACAACACAAGGAGAAACACAAGCTGGGAAGAAGGATCTTCAAGTTGAAAGAAGAAGCAAGTAGAACAGAAATTTTAACACAAGAAACCCACTAAAAGAGACAAAATAGACCTGTTTTGGAGAGCACCAAAGCTTTGATATCAAATGTTGTGATTCCTCAAGGACAGACCAAGACGCACCAAGAGGAAGTTTGTCCCAACCGTCTCCAAAACAAGAAATCAAACCCAAGCAGCTTCAACCCTTTAATGGAGGCCAAGAAGAACCAAAAGCAAGCAAAGGGAATAGCCAAGAACAAGACCAAAATTCCAAGATCGAAGAGCAACCTTGAATGTGCAATGAAACTTAACAAACTAGGTTGAAATTTGTTAAGAGTAGGATTAAGTTCTAAGAAGAATTAAGATTGCAAGAATATTTGCAAAGCTCTCCAATGAGAGAATTCTATTTTGATCTTCAAAATCTGTTTAAAATGAAGGAGAAATCTCCTTTTAAAGAAGATAGTCCAGTAAGCATAGTAATAAGCAATGTGTTTTCCCATGCTTGGATATTACACTTTTCTTAAGCAAAAATGGAAAATAATTTCAAACATAAATAGTATGGGCACAATCAGATATAATCAGATCGAAAAGTCCTTGATAGACAAAATGCAGCTTTGAAAAGTGTACAAAACAGGTGTCAAGTTGGGCTGCTGGTGTATCCCAAAAATGGAGTTGATACTTTTTCCTTATTTGGCATGCAAATGGACAAATTCTTCTCCATCAATTGGGCATGTGGAGTGTGAAATGGTTTATGAATGGGCAGCCTAGACCTTGGTCCCAAGTGGTTGAACTGATTCCTCTCCATGGTGTGCCAATGGTTCGGCTAGCATACCAACCACCATGAAATTGGTGTTCTTGAGTGTTCCCTCTTCTAAACTGAATTCTTCCATCATGTTGAGCTTGTTAATGTGTTTGAACACTATGCCTTAAAGCTTTTTTGCTTTGGACCTTGGTGCATCAATGGTGCAATCGGCTCCTCATCAAACACAGTTCAATATCGTAGATAGGGAGTGAAAAAATTCAAAGAAAATGCCATATGCTTCTTGGAAGGTGCCAGTTAAATATGGGACTGCTTTGTAAATGTTTATGCAAGGTCACTTCAAGATAAATAAAAGAGAGCATGGGCATCCTAGCATTGAGTTTAAGTTGGCTAATTTACAGCCTTATGGTTTTAAACTGTGACCGCTATGCAACATAACACTAATTCTGGGTGCATAGCTCCATGTTGGCTTTAAGCTATCACCATGTTATAGGGCATTGCATGACACATCTCCGTATGAAATCACCACCAAACATTAGAGCTATTACATTTTGAACAAAAACTGTCAAATTCATTTATCTTATGTTTGGATGGAGGATTTTAAAATGAGATTTGATAGTTTTCTTTAATTGAATAGTCATGAATTTAGGTTGTGTTCATAAACTTGAAAAAACCTTATATGAGTGAATTTGAGAGCTGTCTTTTGAAATCCATTTCAATTTAGTTCTCGTCCACATTTACAAATCTTATATCTATTCATGAATCTAGTAAACAATGAGTCAACTTTCACTGACACACACACATATAACCAAATGAGCTGAACCAAACTTACGATCCACTCTGCTCATTTGCATTGCCACTGTAGTTCAGAAAAATGATTTAGAGAAGTCTTCAAGGGTTGAATGTGATTAATCATTTATACTATGTATTTTCACAGGTATAGTGGAAGAGGCCTTTTTGTGGATCCTCCTACTGTCTTTATGTGCAACAGGATATGGAATCTTTGCTTTCCTGAAGGGATGCTTTCTGAAAATGTGATTTATAAAGACAAGGGTTAGTAACATGAAGTTTTATATTTTTTATTTTGTTTTATGCTGGCTACTACTATTCTTTCTTTCCATTTAGTAAAGCTTTTAACATGTTCTTATGGTTACAGCCTTCAGCTCTCGTGATGATATTTTTCACAAGAGCAGGGAAGAATCGGATCTCTATAGAATTTATTCATCATATATATCACAGCAATTATCACAGTATTCAGGAACAAAGGGAACTATCCGTATTGGAGCATTGATTATAGAACCAGGCAAGAGAATCATTAGTATTTGGTTAAATTTCTTATTGTTTCTGTTTCCATAATTTAGGTTCAGCTTTATGACCATTTATTTATAAGGTTGATTTATTATGAAACACGTAACATAATTCAAGAGATAATGCAATAATATGTGTTGTGCTATCCTAGACCCACTTTTGCAAATTGTAAAATCGGTGTATAGGGTGCTGCTATCCTTTAAGTGTACAATAGTTGTTAATTCCATCTTTGCTTTGAGATGACATGCCTCATAAATCAATTGATGGTTTCTTTATTATTAGAGAATTGTTTTTTGGTAGATTTATCATTAAGCAATTCTTATTTGTTGAAAAGGATAATTAGGCATTCTGAACAAAGAAAAAACAGTTCGGCATTCAGTCCAGACTCTTGGACTGTTATTAACTTCTTCACTAATGAGTCCATATCAAGCATAGCTTTCATGTTAGTTTCTTTAGCATGAATTTATTCTTTTATCATTCAAGACCACTGTTGCATTTCTTTAAATCTTGCAAGCAATTTCTGACATGGTTACAAATTTTCTGAAAAATTTAGAATTGTTCCAGTAACTTGCTGCAATTACCTAGTCAACTTTTTCTATGCCTTTTTTGTTTTCTGGCTGAGTTTTTCCAAATTTTCATTTTTCTTAATCTGCCTATTTTTGTTCATCTGATTTGGTTCTTGATAAGACACATAGCATACACCCAAGGAAATGTGTACTACATGCACAATAAATTTTGAAGTCATACGCAATAAATTTCACAATAATTTTTGAAGTCATATACAATAAATTGCACTATTTTGATATTTTTTTTTGGTTTTTGCTTCATTGAACCCATGAGTGGTTGATCTTGTATTTGGCCTCTGTGATGCATGCTAAATGCATCAATTAAAAAAATACTTTACCTAAACTACTTGTATATAGGGTTAGCAGACGTTGATCCTATAGGGAATGAGTAAATGCAAACAAGAAAATAAATCTTAGATACACAAATAAATAAAAAGAATTTAGAACTCACAAAATAAGCACCTAATCAATCAAATTGAATATGCAAAGTAAAATAAAAGGAGGTTTTGATTTGTAATTACTAAACTACTGAAGCTAAAACTAAAAATGATAGAATATAAATTTAAAGCTAATAACACTTATGAATGTAATAAACAATCAGATAGTAACAAATTCAGTAGAGAGGATATATCCACCATATAACATCTATGAATAATTGATAAAGATGTAAATTTATCCAATTAAGTAAATTGATTATAGAACTTAGCAACTTCCTTATCTTTCCTTACTGATTAGATTAATCAGGAAGTGCTCTACAATTAATCCCTTACCATCGCACGCAATCTAAAGACTAGAGCAACTTATAATCAAGTTTAGTGATAGCATTAATAATTAGAAAAGTATTTCAGTTCAAGGTAACAAACTGATTCAACATTGTTCATTTAACTTAGACACTCATCTTTATAATGAAATAAATCATTATGTGCTACTTGTAGTCAGATTATTCAAGCTATTATGTACTCAAATTATCTTAACTTTGCAATATGTTTTTATACACAATTAATTAGTTGGCTACCGTAATTAATCATAATTCAACGTTCATAAAATAAACCAAAAGATAAGTGATAAACCAAAAGATAAGTGATACTCAATATAGAACAAATATGGATTTTATTAAACTCAAATTAAAGTCTCATGATAACATATTTCATACTCTACTGAATTACAAAACTACTCACACATAACTAAGAATATTAAAAATAAATAAATTAACAAAAGAAGAGAGAAAAGCATACTGCCTCTTGTGAATGAAATTTTATCTACTTGAATATGATGTTTATGTTGATGCCACATACTCCAAAGGAGGTAGAAGCACTTCACAAGCCAAAAGGAAGAAGAAGAAATCACACTAGCAACTAGATCAAGCAATCGATACCTTTGAATTCACAAAGAGAGAATTTAACCACTATGAGTAGAAGGGCTCAAGAATCCTAGTTAAAGCAGGAAAACAAATTAAAAACAACTTTCTTTATACAGATCTGCCATTTGCATAACCTAGAAGACCCACACACTTTTATTTTATTTTATTTTGGGCCTTAAATTAAACAATTAAACCTACCAATTAAGGTTGTCCAAAGAAACTCAATATGGGTTGATGTCCAAATCTCTTTGTTTTTCACCCTTAGCATTCAAATACCATGAATAACACACCTATAAGCCCATTTTGTCATTGGCTAAGTCCTCGTTAAAATTGCACCTCCATATGCCTTAAAATGCTTGATGTATGCATTGCTTTTTTTTTTGTGCTCATTTCACCTCTTTATGCTTTATAAGCTCTTCCATACTTTTGTAAATACCTAATAATATAAAAATAAGCATTAACAAGCTAATTAAATAAGAAGCAAACTTAAACCTAAAATAATAAAGACATGACATTTTAAGCAACTATCAAATTCCCCCACACTTAGCTTTGGGTTGTCCTCGATCAAAACTAACTAAAACAAAAAATAATAACTATATCTAATCTTCCCATAAACATCAAAAACATACACATCATAAACATGCACAAAACTAAGCTCTCAAAGTATCATAAATATTATAAACATATTTATTTAATAAACATTAGAACTTAACTTAATATAACATTCTCATCAAAAAGTTAATTAAGCCATAATGAAGATTCTCATATAGTAGAATGATCACTCTATCTCTCATTTGTTTAGGCATTGCGTTTACTCTCAAATTCAATTCAATGAAAATGCATTACTATAAGCTTGCTTATCTATCTAATCTCTGCTACTTTTGATCATATACATGACATAAATCAGAAGGTCTTTCATTTGATTGTAATGGGGCTTGGGGCTGAAGGAACGGAAGCATGAAAAACACAAGTTTATACCATTGAATTTAAAAATTTTCACCTAGGGTCACATGCATCATGCAAGATTTATTTTTATCTATTTAATTTCAATGATAAACAACATATTAAAACTCTTTTAATATGTTTTTGGATCTGTATTTGCTATTTAAGATTTTAAAATTAATCAGATTAATTTTAGAACCCTAGATTAAATCAAGAACGATTACACTAACCTCTTGATGTACTGCAGCGTGTCTGCGCCTTTGAGATTCGTCTTCAGGATACTAGATGTTGTCCCTCTAGCTTGTCCACACCAAGAACACCTATGACAGCCTTTGAATAGCTTCTAAAGCTTTTTCTATTAATTAGAAATTCAAGTTCTGCCTTTTAAAAGATTAAAGATGTAAACAGGACACTAGAAACAATTTCTAGTGTTCTTAATTCAAGAGATTGATGGCTAATCTCTTTGAATTGATGAGAGATGAAGAAGAATAGATGAAAAACCTCAAAGTGGCGTGACAAAGGAGAGGAGTGGCTGCTGGTTGCTTTTCTTTTCATAACAACACTTAAATAGCTAGGTTAACACATTAAACCCTTGCCACATGTCACCCTTTGATTAGCTCTAGGTTTAAGTGACCCAATCACATTGTGCCAAGTGTCAAACCTATATTTAATCTTGATTTTAGTCATCTTACATGATTAAAAAACATTTGGCAAGCTTATGTGTAATCCCATGTGTCACCATCTCATGGTGCCACGTGTCACACTGTGAAATGACCAAAATGCCCCTGTGTCTTAATTTTGAGTTCTTAACCCAAAATAATTATTTTTCTTATTCTAATTAATTTATATCAAATATAAATTAATTAATTAATCTCTATTAATTAATTTCTCATTAATTAAATTTATATTTAAATACTTTAAATATAAATTTAATTTATACTACACATCCAATAATCTAGATTTGGTTTCAAGTCATGCTAGGGACTTTGCAATTTAATTGCAAATCAAACCTATTTAATTAATCAATTAAACTCTTTAATTTATTAATTAAATCATATTTAAATAGGTGATAACTTGTGTATGTGTGTGACTTACTAAGCTCATCACTAATTGGCAATGAGACATGATATCAACTCTTAATATCATCAGAACTCTTTCTTGCCATAAATGATTTCTCTAAATCATTTTATGAACCTCATAGACCATGGTTAACACCTAGCATAGCATGCCATGGCTACCCAATTAGTAATAAGGTTTACCTTAAATGAACCTATAGTCATATGTTACCATGCACTAGAATCTCTCTGTTACAAAATCCCAACTCAAGCTGGAGTCATGGTTTATGTCAAACTCCATTTGTTATGAATATTATGTTTTCTTTTAATTCCAGTTCTTGATTAAAAAGATTTTTCTCATCAGAAACTCTTTTCTGAATAAATCTATCTGTCCTGGCCAGGAACTTGAAACATCAAGAATAATTAAATGAACATAGGATTTTATCTCTATTTACTTAGAGGAACAGATTCCATCTTGATCAACACCTACCTCCATATATAACTAGTAGGAGCCAACACATGCCTATATACCCATACACAGTACAAGTATGAAAGCAGTATTAAACTCAAACTACCTATATACAAGATAACTGTGCTATCTCAGGTCTAAAGATTATATGCACTGATATGATTTATGACAAAACATTGACAAAAGTAAACTCCATGTGTTTGTCATAAGTGTCACTGGTTCGGCCTACTTATCATTTATAAGTGCCTATCATGTTTGTTATATGGCATGAGACTCACCATTCCATCTTATTTATATCTCATATAAATAACTTGGGAACAAACATGAATACAATCTTTCTGGATAAGTCATGTCTTTATTATGAAGTATCCTCGATTGTGAACCTATTTATGATACTTTGTGTTAGAAATATTGTCACTCATATTCTTAACAACTTAAGAATAATATTTCTAACAAAATATCAATGGACCTTTTCTATTACACATAAATATATTATGTAAACGGAAAAGTGGAAATGCCTTTTATTAATAAAAATATGTACAAGATACATACTAAATGATATACTCTAGGGCATACTACTAACAATCTCCCACTAGCACTAGAGCCATTCATTACAATATCTTAGACCTATCTTCTCAAGATGTCGGTCTAACTGAGTCTGTGACATAGGCTTAGTGAATGGATCAGCTGGTTTTTTTTTAGCAGATGTTATTTTTTCTGCATGGCTATATCGCATTGCCCAACTATATCTCTGATAATGTGGTAGTGCCTTTCTAAGTGTTTGGATTTTGGTAAGACCTTAGTTCCTTAGCCTGTATGGCTGCTCCATTATTGTCAAAGTGTAGTGGAACTGCTGACTCAATGGAAGGAACTACTGTAAGTTCTTTCATGAACTTCTTTATCCAAACAGCTTCCTTTGCAGCATCTGATGCAGCAATAGACTCAGCCTCTGTAGTGGAATCTACAGTCGTGCTCCGTTTGGAACTCTTCCAACTGACTGCACCTCCATTACAAATGAACACATATCCAAAGGTAGACTTTCTATCATCGATATCTGATTGGAAATCAGAATCAGTATAACCATCCAATTGCAAGTCTCCACCTCCATAAATCAAGAATAAATCCTTAGTTTTTCTCAAGTACTTAAGGATATTCTTGTGACTATCGATGTTCCAAACACGGATTGGATTGATACCGCTAGTCAAACTAACAACATATGCGATATCCACCTAGTACACAACATTGCATACATTAAACTTCCAATAGCGAAGCATATGGAATCTGGCCATCTTATCTCTTTCTTCAGGTGTCTTTGGAGACATCTCTTTAGAAAGGTGGATACCATGTCTCACTGGTAACAATCCTCTCTTGGAATCAAGCATGTTAAACCTCTTTAACACCTTTTCCAAGTATAGACTTTGGGATAAACCAATTATTCTTTTCGCTCTATCTCTATAGATGCGAATCCCAAGAATATAGGTTGCCTCTCCTAAGTCTTTCATGGAGAATGTATTTGACAATCATACCTTTATAGTCGTCAACATACCTGTGTCATTACCCATCAACGATTATGTCATCCACATATAAGACAAGGAAAGTGATAGCACGTCACTAACCTTCTTATATACACATAGCTCATCCTCATTTATGATAATACCAAAGGATTTAATGGCTTCATCAAAACGGATGTTCGAACTCCTCGAAGCTTGGTTCAACCCATAAATTGATGGCGTTAGCTTCCGTACCTTGGAACCATCTTGGGATTCAAACCCTAGGTTGTTCCATGAAAATGTTTTCTTCAATGTATCCATTGAGAAAATTTTGACATCCATCCGCCAAATCTCATAATCATAGTATGCACTATTGCTAATAAAATCCTAATTGATTTAAGCATGGCAACAAAGTAGAAAGTCTCCTCATAGTCGATTCCTTGCCTTTGGCGAAACCCTTTCGCTACTAGCCTTGCCTTATAGGTCTCTACCTTTCCATCAGAACCAATTTTCTTCTTGAAAACCCATTTGTTCCCTATAGGTACAATACCTTCAGGTGGGTCAACAAGATCCCAAACTTGATTCTAATACATGGAATCAATCTCGGATTTCATAGCATCAATCCATTTTGAAGAGTCTATATCTGATATAGCTTCTTCATAAGTAAGTGGATCATCTCCATTATCTACTTCTTCATGAGTAGACAACTCTTGTTCTTCTTCATGAAGAAAACCATATCTCACTGGTGGGTGAGATACCCTGGTTGTTCTACGAGGAACAGCTATAGATGTTTCATCAATGGGTATAGGTTGACTAGATGGATCTATATCCATCTGATCTGTTGGTTGGTCAGAATTCTCCAATTCTAACTCTATTTGCCTTCCTTTGCCTCCTTCTTGAACAAACTGTTGTTCAAGAAATGTGGCATCTCTACTTATCACAACCTTTTGTGAAGTAGGCAAATAAAAATAATATCCAAAACTATCTTTTGGATATCCAACAAATCGACCTTTTTCTGATCTGGTCTCCAATTTATCAGTGTTCAGCTTTTTGATATAAGCTGGACAACCCCAAATCTTAACATGCTTAAGACTTGGTTTTCTTCCATGCCATATCTCATAAGGTGTGGAAGAAACTGATTTTGATGGAATCCTATTCAGAATATACAAAGCTGATTCTAATGCAAATCCCCAAAAGAAGATTGGCATATCAGTATAGCTCATCATACTACGTACCATATCCAATAGGGTACGATTTCTCCTTTCAGATACACCATTCAGCTGTGGCATTCCTGGAGGTGTCAGCCGAGAAACAATGCCATGCTCTCCCAAGTATTCTTCAAATTCAGTACTCAAATATTCACCTCCACGATCTGATCGAAGAGCTTTAATACTCTTTCCTGTTTGATTTTCTACTTCAGATTTAAATTCCTTAAACTTTTCAAAAGATTCATGTTTGTATTTCATCAAATACAAATACCCAAATCTTGATTTATCATCAGTAAAGGTAATAAAATAATGAAAGCCCCCTCTAGCCATTTCCTAAAATGGACCACATACATCACTATGTATTAGCTCCAAAATATTTTCAGCTCTTAGCTCTTGTCCAACAAAGGGTGATCTAGTCATTTTGCCCTGAAGGCAAGATTCACAAGTTGGAGTAGGCTCAGAGCCCAATGAGGATAGAATCCCCATTTTCTCCAGTTTTGCAATCCTATCTTCTGTAACATGACATAACCTTAAGTGCCAAATATATTTTGAACTTGAGTTGGTTTTCACCATGACATTGCATTCATTTAGATTACTACACTCTGGCTAGTGGAAATACTTTCTTACTGGCAATGGAAACACTTTCCTGTTGGTAGTGGAAACACTTTTTTTTGCGTCCATCAGCTTTAGTCTTCTTTTTCTGTTTAGCTATTTTCTTAGAATGACCAGGAATCTGAGGTTTTTTTTTTCTTATTGCCCTTCTTCTTGTTGGACTTTGCAGCAGAAGAAGATGCAACCAAAGCTACCTCTTTTCCTTTATTGCCTGGCATATTCTTTTGGCCAATAACCAGCATGTTGAGTAAACCAACTAAGGTGCATTCCTGTTTAGTCATATGGAAATTTGTCACAAAATTCCCAAAAGACTCAGGAAGGGACTGAAGGATCAAATTTGTCTGTAGTTGGAAATCCATGTTGAAGTCAAGATGTTCCAACTGCTCAATCAGCCGAATCATCTTGTGGACATGATCTCCAACATTCTGTCCCTCAGACATCCTCATACGGAATAGTTGTCTAGATATCTCATACCTAGTATTTCTGCTGTGCTCACCATACAACTCTTGTAGGTGAAGGAGGATCTCACTCGCACTCTGCATGTTCTCATGTTGCTTCTGTAACTCATTACTCATGGAAGCAAGCATGTAACACTTAGCTCTCATATCATGCTCCTTCCACTTGTCCAAAGTTTCATGTTCCTCTTGTGTGGCCTCTGGAGGTAAGGGACCAGGAACATTTGAATCTAGAACATATCCTATATGTTCAAGGTTCAGGACAAGTTTCAAATTTCTTAGCCCAATCAGACAGATTAGGTCCTGTCAACCTATTGTGATCAAGTATGCTTGCAAGGATATTGGATGGTGGTGGTTGTTTTGTGCTCATTTTTATCAGAAAATTAACTGCAGAAAATAATCAGATTAATTAGTAAATGTATCATGTAATTAATCAAAATGATTATGGTCTTTTAATCAAATTGGTCCTCCCACTAACTTAGCGAATCCTACACTTCCAAAGTAGAAAACGGAAATCTTAGTTGGATGGATTTCTAGTGGGTGATTGAATTCTTATAATTCTATTGATCATCCTCAGTTACATCCATTATTGGAATTACAATAAACTATAAGTGAGCAACTCCTTGCCCATCACATCTCATGTGAGGTTCAATCCTTTACCTAGCCCCTAATGCTCAAAATCTCAGGTACATTCATTATTAACTTATCTTACATTAGTTAAGTTGATCCCATTGAGCCAGTAATTATACAAATAATTTTAATATCCTCAGGTACATCCAATATTGGCCACTAAACCATTTACATATTTACAACATCTCATGCTTAACAATTATTCTTAAGAAAATCTCTTAAATTAATTGCATCTTATGCAATTATTTAAAATTTCTTAAAATAATTGCCCCAATGGAGGGCCTATGTTATAATTACTTTAATTATAACATTTCCAACTTAATCATTTGTTTGGAAGATTTTATGGTCGTTCTAATTACTATTAAGGTCTCACTTTGTACATTATCCATTTAGCATGCATATATCATATAATTGCATACATTCCCCATACATCTCATGCATTCATGGATAAGCAGTAAATATGGAATGATCATGGACTTTCTAAGGGATTCAATTCTGAGCCACCAAGAATTGAATCAGGGCATTCCTAGGTGCATTTCATTCATTCATTCATTTTACAAGAGTTGCTGAAGGAGTACATAATCAACACTTGATCTTGAATTCCTCCCACTGGTCCCACCAATGTTCTTGACCTCCTTGAACTTCTTGCAATCCAATATTACATGGTAATCCTTGGCATACCAAGGCGAATTTACAAGAACTTAAATTAATGAAATTACAACTCAAAAATTATTACAAACTTAATAATACATGCCCAAAATAAATTAAAATAAATTAATTAATTTACAATCCCAAAGAAACATAAAAGAAATAAATCTAATCACATTGGTCTTTTATAGTCCATGATCATCCATCATGCATATCACTATTTAACAATTAAATAAAACATACATACTTAAATTAAATTGAATATCTCATATTCAACTTAAAAATCCAGATTTGAATATGATTCAAATAAATTTAAAAATTCAGATTTGAATCTCATTCAAATAAATTTAAAAATTCAGATTTGAATCATATTCAAACAACTTTAAAAATTCAGATTTGAATCACATTCAAACATTTTTTAAAAAATCAGATTTGAATCACATTCAAATATTTTTTAAAAAATCAGATCTGAATTTTATTCAATCAATTTTAAAAAATCAGATTTAAATATGATTCAAACAACTTTAAAAATTCAGATTTGAATCACATTCAAACAATTTTTAAAATTCTGATTTGAATCATAATTTAATTGTGTGATTAAAATTCTAATTAAACAATTTAATTAGACATAGGATGAGTTTTTAGATCATACAACAATTGTAAATTAAAAAGCAAACCTTGCGCCACCTTGAAGAACCTTTGTTGCCGCCACCAATGGTGGCTTCACCATGTGTGCCGCCACACATCCATTGCAACCAGCAATGGATCAATCATCTCATGATCAAATCACACAATTAAATCATATAATCAACAATCTAAATGGCAAATATAGTGGCTCTGATACCAATTGAAGGAACGGAAGCGTGAAAAACACAAGTTTATACCATTGAATTCAAAAATTTTCACCTAAGGTCACATGCATCATGCAAGATTTATTTTTATTTATTTAATTTCAATGATAAACAATATATTAAAACTCTTTTAATATGTTTTTGGATCTATATTTGCCATTTAAGATTTTAAAATTAATCAGATTAATTTTAGAACCCTAGATTAAATCAAGAACGATTACACTAACCTCTTGATGTACTGCAAATGTCTGCGCTTTGAGATTCGTCTTCGTGACACGGATGTTGTCCTCTAGCTTGTCCACAACAATAACACATATCGCAGCCCTTGAATAGCTTCTAAAGCTTTTTCTATTAATTAGAAATTCAAGTTCTGCCTTTTAAGAGATTAGAGATGTAAACAGGACACTAGAAACAATTTCTAGTGTTCTTAATTCAAGAGATTGATGGCTAATCTCTTTGAATTGATGAGAGATGAAGAAGAATAGATGAAAAACCTCAAAGTGGCGTGACAAAGGAGAGGAGTGGTTGCTGGTTGCTTTTCTTTTCATAACAACACTTAAATAGCTAGGTTAACACATTAAACCCTTGCCACATGTCACCCTTTGATTAGCTCTAGGTTTAAGTGACCCAATTACATTGTGCCAAGTGTCAAACCTATATTTAATCTTGATTTTAATCATCTTACATGATTAAAAAATATTTGGCAAGCTTATGTGTAATTCCATGTGTCACCATCTCATGGTGCCACGTGTCACACTGTGAATGACCAAAATGCCCCTGTGTCTTAATTTTGAGTTCTTAACCCAAAATAATTATTTTTCTTATTCTAATTAATTTATATCAAATATAAATTAATTAATTAATTTCTATTAATTAATTTCTCATTAATTAAATTCATATTTAAACACTTTAAATATAAATTTAATTTATACTACACATCCAATAATCTAGATTTGGTTTCAAGTCATGCTAGGGACTTTGCAATTTAATTGCAAACCAAACCTATTTAATTAATCAATTAAACTCTTTAATTAATTAATTAAATCATATTTAAATAGGTGATAACTTGTGTATGTGTGTGACTTACTAGGCTCATCACTAATTGGCAATGAGACATGATATCAACTCTTAATATCATCAGAACTCTTTCTTACCATAAATGATTTCTCTAAATCATTTTATGAACCTTATAGACCATGGTTAACACCTAGCATAGCATGCCATAGCCACCCAATTAGTAATAAGGTTTACCTTAAATGAACCTATAATCATATGTTACCATGCACTAGAATCTCTCTCACATAAAATCCCAACTCAAGCCGAGTCATGGTTTATGTCAAACTCCATTTGCTATGAATATTATGTTCTCTTTTAATTCCAGTTCTTGATTAAAAAGATTTTTCTCATCAGAAACTCTTTTCTGAATAAATCTATCTGTCCTGGCCAGGAACTTGAAACATCAAGAATAATTAAATGAACATAGGATTTTATCTCTATTTACTTAGAGGAACAGATTCCATCTTGATCAACACCTACCTCCATATATAACTAGTAGGAGCCAACACATGCACATATACCCATACACAGTACAAGTATGAAAGCAGTATCAAACTCAAACTACCTATATACAAGATAACTGTGCTCTCTCAGGTCTAAAGATTATATGCACTGATATGATTTATGACAAAACATTGACAAAAGTAAACTCCATGTGTTTGTCATAAGTGTCACTGGTTCGGCCTACTTATCATTTATAAGTGCCTATCATGTTTGTTATATGGCATGAGACTCGCCATTTCATCTTATTTATATCTCATATAAATAACTTGGGAACAAACATGAATACAATATTTCTGGATAAGTCATGTCCTTATTATGAAGTATCCTCGATTATGAACCTATTTATGATACTTTGTGCTAGAAATATTGTCACTCATATTCTTAACAACTTAAGAATAATATTTCTAACAAAATATCATTGGACCTTTTCTATTACACATAAATATATTATGTAAACGGAAAAGTGGAAATGTCTTTTATTAATAAAAATATGTACAAGATACATACTAAATGATATGCTCTAGGGCATACTACTAACAGGGGCATGGTATGGAACAAAGGATATGTAAGTTAAAGAACCAAAGACACTAGTTGAGCATCCAAAACTCTTGAATTCACTATATAAAAAAGTGCCAATTAGAATTCATCACAATACAAAACAAGCTCTTTTCTAGTTCCAACTTTCTTGTTCACACCTTTTCAATAACAATAACTATAACAATTGATATCCTCTTATTATGGGAATGACAGTATAGGAATGAATGCAAATTCATCTCTCTTTTTTTTTTTGTTCTTTCTTTGAATTTTTTGCTTTTCATTCCAAACTTTTCACTTTACTTTATAAGTCACAAGAACATCAACTGTATACTTTCAAACTAGTATCCCCAATTCATCATTACTCTTATAAACATTCCAACCAAAATCTATTCAAAAAGTTTCAAATGCTCTACTAATCCTATGGTTAGGTAGAAACACTTGTTTTACTGGTTAAGGCTTTGTAATGTGGCTCAATTACAAAGAACAGGAATAATGTAGACTCAAAATTAGCTCACTAAGGGGACAACTTTTAGTTGTCTAAGGGGACAACTTTTAGTTGTCTAAAGGTTGACAATTTAAGCTAAAATGGTTACACCTAGTTTGCTTTTATCACTTAAATGCATGCATATATCCATGTAATCTCAAAAAGATTTAAAGCAAGTTCTAGAGTTACAATATCAAGGAATGAATATCTACACAATAAAGAAATAGATTGATATAAAAGTTTCAATCATATGTTTAAAAGCTCATAAAAGGTTTGATTTTCCATATTAGCATATTCAACCTTTCAATTAAATTAACACGTAAAGAAAGCCTAACTATTCATGTTCTCATTAAACTTGATCAATCCATACTCATTATGTGCATAATCTCATCAATTTATGGAAAGAACCTAAAAATACAAAACCCATAGTTTTCAAAAAAAAAAAAAAAATGAATAAAAGAACTAAACACATTAAACACAAAAAAACACTCTTCCACACTTAAATCTTACATTATCCCCAATGTAAGTTATCATGCAAAGAAGAGAAATTAAAAATAAGAAAATAAAAAGTAGGGCAACAAAAATCCAAATTTATTTGATTTTTAGGCTGCCTCCCAAGCAAGCATTTGTTTAGAGTCTCATGCTCAACTTCAAGCCTCCTTTTATCCAGCATCAATGAACTTTAAAATCTGCCACTCTTCACCAATGTCAAGCTTTCTTTGTGAATTCATCTTGCTTTCTTTCTCTACATTGTAGCTAATAGCTACATTCAGCTTTTTTTCATCACCTAACTCAAAAGTTTGCTGCACTAATGGATCAGTAATGTCAAGATGACAAACAAAATGCACATCACCAGGATATCTCAACTCAATTCAACTCAACTAAGTCTTTATCCCAAAAATTTGGGGTCGGCTATCACTAGGATATCTCATGGTATCAAAAATATTGAAATGCACAATTTAACCATCAAATTCCATAGTGAGTAAGCCATCATGCATATCAATGCTTGATGTATGCTTTACTTCTTTTTGTGCTCAATTTACCTCTACATGCATCATAAGCTCTTCCATGCTCTTGTAAACACCTAATAACATAAAAGCAAGCATTAACAAGCTAATTAAACAAGAAACAAACTTAAAAGACTAAATATGCAATGATAAAAATATGACATTTTAAGCAACTATTAATCTGTATATGTACCATGTGTTCAGTGTGGACTACATTCTGCATGCTCAGTATGTTTAATTCCCTGGAACTTGGACTTTTCTGTAGTTATTCAAGGTTCTGGCGGAATGCTTATGATTGATCCACTTTTCCAACGGGTACTTGTAAATGAGTGCCGAAGTAGAAATATTCCAATTATATTTGATGAAGTCTTCACGGGTTTTTGGCGTCTCGGAGCAGAGGTTGGTTGCCCTTCATTTCTTATTCACTTGGTTTTTTTTTTCTCTCTCAATTATGAATTTCACTAATTTTAATGGAAGTTTGTAAATCAATTAGACTGCTTTTTTTTTTGGAAGCTTATCCTTCTTTTATCCTTATTTCATTAGAGTGCAGCAGAACTACTTGGTTGTGTACCAGATATAGCCTGCTTTGCAAAGCTGATGACTGGGGGGATTATACCCTTGGCTGCCACATTGGCTACAGAAGAAGTCTTTGATTCATTTATTGGAGACTCAAAGGTAGTGTATTGCAGTGGGTCTATTTGATACCAAAATTTTTCTTTGGACCTGATGACTTGTGAGATTGTATTTGTGGCTTTCCTTATTAATTACTTCCATTGCTCTTTGATTGCATTATTTTGCAATGTGAAATGAGAGTGTCACAGTTTCTGCTCATACCACTTTTAGATTCTTGAAACACTGTTTCCTCATCGTGGATGCATTCACAACTGAATTGTTTTTAAATTGTTTGCCGAATTACCACTATGTTAACAAAATTTACGTGATACCGTTTGTGACCATATTGGTCGACTTGCTGGTTGAGTCAATCTGAAGTTTCAAAAATCTCATTTTCAATGTGGTTAAGTTTTCCATGTGGTTATGGATGTAAAATTTGTTAATGATCATTTGATGGTTCCGATCTCTATTTTCCAAAGAAACTTTTTGGCTTCAAACTTCTGGTTTGATTGTCCGGCAATCATTTATGGATGCATGAGCTTTACAAATCTTCTGGAATGTATGGCCAGCACAAATAAATCATTTAAATCTATTTGATTCTGGTTGTAGCTCAAGGCCCTTTTGCATGGACACTCATACTCTGCTCATGCTATGGGGTGCATGGCAGCTGCTAAATCCATTAAATGGTTCAAGGATCCCCTGACAAACCATAATGTCATTGCTGAACAAGGGTTGCTTAGGGAGGTATGTGGAATTTATTCACGTTGACCATCCATTAGCTTTGGTATGGTGATGATGATGTTTGACAGTTTGAGGTTGAGGATATCATTTTGATGCTTAGTAGTGCACGACTTATCTGTGATATGCCTCTATATCATGTGCATTTAACTTGTGTTGATTTTCACAATTAAGATAAATCATATTCTCCATTTCTACTCCATCTATAATCCAAATGGGTTAAAAAAAAAGGGGAGCAGAGGGACAGCCAAAATCACAGGCAAAATGATGTTCTGTATACTGCTGCTGAATCACCATCCTGAATTGAAATTGTATGATCTGATTTGAGATCATAGCAACCACAGATCAGGGGCTGAAACATCTGGTTAGGAATTTGTTGTAACAGCAGCTTCTTTTGGTGCAAGTACATATAATGTTGTTTTTTTACATTGCCATAGAAAGTTAACTGGTTATTCAATTCCCTTAATTGGTTTGGAAATAGGATATACATTTATTATTATTATTATTATTATTATTATTATTATTATTATTACAAACCTTTTTCTCCCGGATAAATTTTCTTTAGTGATTTCCCACCATTCCAAGCAAGTTTGCATGTAATGATCAAACAATGAAGAAAACTGATGACTTTGCATCCACACACCCCCCCAAAAAAAATGGAAGAAAAGAGCAAGAGTTTATCTGGGTTATCCATTTGTCATCTATGAAGTTGATTTCGTATTGCATTTTAATGCTTGCAGTTATGGAATGTGGAATTGGTGCAACAGATCTCGTTGCATCCTTCTGTTCAAAGAGTGGTTGCATTGGGAACTCTATTTGCTCTAGAACTACGAGCAGAAGGGAGTAATGCTGGGTATTGTCCTAGTTGCTTGCTCTTTTTGTCAATTCTTGTGCATGAATTTCTTGCATGATTATGAACATTTTTAGTTTAAGTATTGCTTTATATTTATCTGTTTGCCTGCATGTCATTAATGCCCCTTACTGAGGCAGTGGGCAACTTCTTTTCCAACAAAGAAGCAGAATCCCAAAGTTCCATCGCTAAATTTTGTTGATGAAATATAGCTATATTCTTTTTATCATTGGATGATTTGAACCACTAGCATAAATGATTTGACTCCTAGAGGAACTGCTTAGACTTTAATGTGTTTCTGACAAGCATTGGAGCATGACATGGCTAGTCATGTCTATTAGGAGTGTACAATCAGTTGGTTCAGTTTTAAACTGAATTGAATTGAATTAATTGAAAAAGTGAGATCTAAAATTATGGGAACCGAACCGATATTAATAAAACGAATTAGTTCAATTCATTGGTTTTTAATACACCAAACAAGCAAAATTTCTCAATACCTACCAAATGCACAAAAAAATATACAAATGCAAAAAAATTCATATGCAAAAACAATGAAATTTCAATTTATCAAAGAATCAACATAATAGCTATCAATTTCTCTCAGAATCCACACAATAACCTATCAAATTCTCAATGAATCTATACAAACCATGGTTTCAAATTGCGGTCGTGGTCAAAGATAAGGGAAATAGTCCTGTAACAGCGGTAACATAACGATAAAGGCCTGGAGCTATGCAAACTTTTTTGTAAAATTTGCAAAATTTATAAAATGACTATATAAATTGGTAGATACAAGTAAAACTAATATACACAATTATATAATAAGCACAAATAAATCAAATGAAGACATTAAATCTATCATGTTTAGACATCAATAGCATTAAATAATTTATAGCTAAAATAGAGATAGTTAATGATGATCTTAGTCTAGCAAACATTAAATGAGAGATTTTGTAGAAGAAAGGAGAAATTTGGGTGAAAATTTGAGAGAACATGAAAGATATAGCAACTACGGAAGAGAGAATACGCAAATAAAGAAAAGAGAAACAAAATAACATTGTTTCCATGTGATTGCAGCAGAGGAATAATTAAAGTAACGGCCATTGCAGCTGCAACTCTAGATTTTCTTGTAAATAACGGTGTATCTGTAACGGGCTTTTCCAAAATCTATAAATAACGTAATGGCCGTTATTTGAAAGCATGATACAAGCACAATAATCAATTTCACTTGGCAACTTAATAACAAAATAAATCCACAAAACACAAAATCAGTAAAATGAGTCAAAGCTATAATTTTTTCATATATAACAAAAAAAAAGGAAGAAAATCTAATGACTGCGCTGTGTGCCCCCGCTGCTCCACACCTCCACTGGTCTAGGTCTGCATCATTGCATCAGCATGTGGGTGCCTAGTGCCTCCATTGCTCCCGATTGTTGTCATTGAGGCTGAGGTCAAGGGTAACATCTAGGTTGAGGTTGAGGAAGAGGCTAGAGGCTGCGACATCTCGTCATCAAGGCAGAAAAACGAGGAAGGAGATAAAGAATCTGAACAGCGTCACAGGCACAAGGAGAGGCAGAGAGCGGAGAAGCAACAACAGTGGCTCAAGGTTAACCAATGATTATGGCTCCAAGGAAGGAAATGTCGGACCGACGGAAGCTGAAGGGAGGGAAAGGTGGTGGCTCAATTTTAGGGAGCAACAATGTCGATGCAAAGGAAGGAAAGGGGGTGGGGGGTGGTATAAGTGCAGAGGCAGATGGCATAGGGGAAACGAAATCTTATGTTTTAGGTTTAGGTTTAAAGAAGGCCGTTGAAATGGGCTGGGGTGTCGTTCTTTATTGATACAGGCTGGAAGGTGTATAGGGCTTTGTGTACAAAATAGAAGGCTATCGGTGATGCAGTGTGCAGCTCAAATACAACACACTCCATACGAGCGAAAATGGAGAGAATATACTCTGCTGGAATTTTATTGCTGAAAAGTTAAACTGAAATATAAAGATTTTAGTGTGTTTATAGAGTTTTTAGGTTTCTAAACCTAATAGAAAAATAACTCTACTAGATAGGAAGTTTAATTAAGCCTAAATACATTAGTAAAATATAGATGAAGTAGGGAATTAACCTAATCCTAGATATAATAGGAAAACATAAATAAATTCTAGATAGAGTTGGAAAGCTTCCTAAATTAATTCTAAACTATTTCCACAGCTGCTGGTTGACAAAACAGGAAGTCCCAGGTGAATTAGGACTTTGTTGGAGACAAGCTTGGGAAAAAAAAAAAAAAAAAAAACACTCCTCAGAAGATCACATGCCTAGGGCATGTGCCTCAGTGTACAAACCTACTGCCCCTTCTGGAATGTCCTGTTTTGGCTTCATTTTGCTTCCTTTATTCCCTCCTATGCTGTCCAAGCCCCGAATCAATCGGTTTGGTTTATATTCGGTTTTTTTAGCAAAAATAAACCAACTGAATGGAAAACCAAAATTCCTTAATTATTAACTGAATCAAATGGTACAACTCAAAAATTGAACTGAAAAAAAACCGAAGTAAATCGGTTCAATTCATTGTTTCTGTTAAAACCGTTTATTGCGTACCCCTAATGTCTACACATTATAGAAGAATGCTTCTTATGCCCATAATGTTTAGAATCACGAGGCATCTTGCCTTTCTGCTAAGAAACTTACACGTAATAATTAGTTGCTTTCATTGAACTTGGATGGCTTATGGAACACCAATCATATTTGGATTTGTATGATTAAATATTACATACTTGCAAACTCACACTGGTTGAGTGTTTTGAGTTGCAGCACATTGCATGCTAGGCAATGATGACTCGTTAGTATCCTCAAACCATAGCTTCCGCTGTGGGCAGGGCTTGTGCAGGAGGATTATCTCTGGACCCAGCTCAATCAACTCTTGCCTGAAAAGTGGGCTTGGGTTTGAGACATGCCTTTACTTGCGGCTCAATCCAACCAAAAACACATTTTATTACAATTGGGCCCCAACCTGCAGGGCTGTTTTGGGCTCGGGTTGAGGCCTAAAAAGTGCATTCCTTTGGGCAAAAGCCTAGACCAATGGTTGAACAGGAATAGTTGATATAATGATTGAGTAGTGCTTATAATGTCTAAGTCAAAATTGCTGGATGAGTTCACTGATAAGAAAATTGATGGCAATTTGTGGCATATTCTGGTCATGTGATAGCTAGGGGTGAGCATTTAGTTCAAACCGAACCGAATTAAATCACGATAACCGAATTACAAATTTTAGAAACCGAATCGAACCGAAGTGGATGAAAAATCGAATCGAATCGAACTGCTCTATTTTGGTTCAGTTTTGTGCAAACCGATCGGTTTTGATTTTTGATTGATTTTTTAATTTAGACTTGATTTTCAAGTTATTTGGTTTGATTTTGACATTGATTGTAACTGATTTTGGTAGCAGTTGTTTATGCGTCCTCCTAGATGTATGTTCCAGGGTAAAATCTTTTTCATATGAAGTTCAGACTAATTTTTGCAATGTCAAGCCTTAATTTTACTCATTGTGGGCTGAAGCATGATAATGATTCGTCTGTCCCAGTAATTACTTGCATGCAGATTTAAAAAAAAAAAAAAAAAAACACAACATGCAGTTGCGTTTAGTTTGACATAAATGCCTGATAGAGCAGCTGATTTTTGTTCAGATATGCATCTCTATATGCACGTTCTCTCATTCAGAAGCTGCGTGAAGATGGTGTTTACATGAGACCTTTGGGTAATGTCGTCTACCTTCTTTGCGGGCCCTGTGCATCTCCTGAGATCTGCAGCCAACTGCTCATCAAGCTTCACAGAAAACTTGATGAGTTCAGCCAAATTAAAGAGCTGCAAACATCCAGTTAATTGCGAACGGTAAGTTTTAGTTTGCATCTTCCCAATTTGAAGGAAACTTCCTGTTAATTGCGAACGGTAAGTTTTAGTTTGCAAAATTTTTTCTAGGACTGTTATGAGTATTACTTTTGATAATGATATGCAATCTTGCTGTTCTGTAGTAGCTCGGGTGGGAGGCCCATAGTACAAGTCCTTTAAAGACTCGCAAAACTTAGCAAAATTTTTTCTAGGACTGTTATGAGTATTACTTTTGATAATGATATGCAGTCTTGCTGTTCTGTAGCAGCTCGGGTGAGAGGCCCATAGTAGAAGTCCTTTAAGGACTCGCAATCCTATGCAAAGAATCTGTTAATTATGTCATCCATAGTTAACAACTTACAATCTTGGCTCTTAGGATTTCTTATCCTTTTTATTTATTTATTATGTTTCAACCTGTCGTATATCTATTTCTCTCTTTTTTTTTTCCCTTCTTTTTGGATATTTTATTATATAGTTTTTTATATTAATATTTGTGTTTAAAATTATGCAACTAGAAGCTTGATCCCCAGTTTGAGGGGCTTTTAAATAATTGTAAAATAACACAATTTTTAAGTTAAAAAAAAAGACATAAAATACATTGTTACTGAAGTTTCATATTTTCTAAGCTCTGTATTATATATATAAATATGTAAAATTTTCCTTATAAGAACTTATTCGAAGTGGATTTTAAATAGCACTTGTATATTACATTAAGTCCACACTGAAATAATGCTTTTGTTTCATTTTTAATTTTCTCTTTGTTTACTGACCAAACATAAATTCATAGATTAACTTTTCTCTTTGTTAGCTTTGACTTTCTCTATCTTCGCACGGGTGAACTTTTGCGGGTTAACTTTGGACTTCCTAATAATTATGAGCATCAGAATAAACATTACTCAAATATCTTTTTAATCTCACGTTCCGTTTGTTTCATTTTCAAACGGAAAATGATTTGTACATTTAAAAAATATTTTTCATAAAAATATTTTCTGTTATTTGATTGTATTGTTAAATTAATGATATTTATTTATATTTTAATAAAATTTTTAAAATTTAAAAAATAAAAAATAACTTTTATATTTTGAAAAATGAAAATTATTTTTTTTAAAAATGATTTAGGTTTTTAATCGTTGATTAATTTTCCTCAGTGCTTTTAAATACTAGATAATATAAAAAATATTTTCTTTCCGTAAAACAAATGAAGCCTCAATTTATAAATTTTTTTTACTAGAATTTTTATCTCAATTTATATTGTTTGCCTATTTAGTTTTTAGGCATTGTCATTGTTATAATATTTGTAATATATATAAATGAATTAAAGAACGGAAATATTAGATTTGCTAAAACTACCTTTTATTCTTCAAATTCATTCTTTAAATTATTTACAATTATATTTTTATTATTATAATTAGTTTTAAAATTTATATAAATTTAAAAATCTTAATCTTATTAAAATTTAACTTCAATTAATATAAAATTTTATGAGAAATAATTAATTAAAATAAAAAATTAATAAGTAAAAAATAAAAAAGTTATTAATCTATTTATAATAAATTAGTGACAAAAATCTAACATTAATTACCTTTAGTAATAGCTATGTAAGTTGTTAATAAAAGTATTTTATATAAATTTATCGCTAATATTTTTTAACGTCTTATCCATCACTAAAACTTTTAATAGAGAGATAATTCTATAGAAATTTGTTACTAATAGGTTTTAATAATAAATTATTTATCGCTAATATTTTCAGTAATGAACTATTTAATATAAATTTATGGCCAATAGCATAAAAAATAAGAGGTGATATATAAAATTTTATTTGTCTATATCTATATTTTTTTATATTTTTTTTAAGAATTGATTGGAAATTTTTATATTTTATTTTTTTTTAATTTTTTACTAATTTAATGTTTTAATTGTGTTGTATGATTTAATCTCTTTATTTTAAAATTAAAATTATGTTTTCATTATTAAATTTATAAATAATTTTAATTTCTAATATTACTATAATTAATATAAATTAAAATTTTAATATCATTCTAATAATAATTATACTTATAATAAAAATCATATTATAATTCTATCTTAATTTTACAAGTGTTATTAATTTATAAAAAAATATTTAGTTTATTACAATCAAATTAATAAACAATATTAAATACCAAATCTTATTTATATTAATTTATTTTTTTAATTATTCTAAATATTTTCAAACTTATAATATTAAATTATAAAATTATTCTTTAAAAATTATTTAATTAACATAATAATAAAATTATTATTAAAAATTAACTATTAATTAAATTAAAAAATTTATATTTATATATAACAAATATTTTATTTGTTATAAAATTGTAGCCTTTTTTTAATATTACTAAGGACAGTTTATATATATATATATATGTAAAATTAAAAAAAATCCTAAACTATATAAATGATAGAATCAAAGAGAATAATTTAAAAAAATATAAAAATTAAAAATATAAAAAATTTGAAAATACAAAAAATAAACTTTAATTAGTAGTAAAATATAGGCATTCTGATAAATGATAATGAATACAAACTCAACTCAACTAAACCTTTATCCTAAAAAATTTGGGGTCGGCTATATAGATTCGCTTTCTCCACTCTAAACGATTTTGGGTTAAATCCTCAGAAATGTGTAATGCTTCTAGGTCATGTTGTACTACTCTCCTCCAAGTCAATTTAGGTCTACTCATTTTTTTCTTTCTATCCTCTAACCTAATGTGCTCTACTTGTCTAATTGGAGCCTCCGTATGTCTACGCTTCACATGACCAAACCACTTCAATCTTCTTTCTCTCAACTTATTTTCAATTGGCACCACTCCTACCTTTTCTCTAATACTCTCATTACGGACTTTATCTAGTTTAGTATGGCCACTCATCCACCTTAACATTCTCATATCTGCAACTCTTATCTTAGACGCATACGACTCTTTCAGTGCCCAACACTCACTACCATATAACATAGCCATCGTATGGTCAGACGTTAAAATTTTCCTTTCAACTTATTGGGAATCTTACGATCACATAAAACTCTCGTGACACGTCTCCACTTCAACCATCCGGCTTTAATCCTATGACTAACATCCTCCTCATATCCCCCATCTACTTGAAGGACTGAGCCTAGATATTTAAAGTGATTACTTTGGGACAGTACTACTCCATTCAAACTAACTCCTTCCCTATCACCAGTTTGGCCTTCACTGAACTTGCAATGCGTGTATTCTGTCTTCGTTCTACTTAACTTAAAACCCTTTCACTCTAGAGTACTTCTCCAAAGCTCTAGCTTTCTATTGACTACTTCTCGTGTCTCATCTATTAGAACAATATCATCCGCAAACATCATGCATCAAGGAATACTCTGTTATATATATTTCGTCAATTCATCTAAAACTAATGTAAAAAGGTAAGGGCTTATGGCTGATCTTTAGTGTAATCCAATTGAGATCGGAAAATCTCTTGTGTCCCTTCCCACTGTGCGCACAATAGTAGTTGCTCTTCATACATATCTTTCAACACTTGTATGTACCTAATAGATACTATTTTTTGTTCTAACACATTCCACAAGACATCTCTTGGAACACTATCATAGGCCTTTTCCAAATCAATAAAAACCATGTGTAGATCTTTCTTCCAATCTCTATATTTCTCCATCAAGCTTCTAATGAGAAAGATCGCTTCCATAGTTGAACGTCCGGGCATGAAACCAAATTGATTGAGAGAGATAGAAGTATCATGACGTAGTCGATACTCCACAACTCTCTCCCACAACTTCATAGTATGGCTCATGAGTTTAATTCCCCTATAGTTTGAGCAACTCTGTATATCTTTTTTATTTTTAAAAATAGGTACTAAAATACTCCTCTATTCATCAGGCATTTTCTTTGAGTTTAGAATCTTATTAAATAATTTAGTTAACCATGCCACTCCCATATCTCCCAAACACTTCCGCACTTCAATTGGTATTTCATCGGGTCCACAAGCTTTACCCACTTTCATTCTCTTAAGTGCTTCCTTTACTTCTAAAGATCTAATCCTTCTAGTATAATTCACATTCTTTTCTATTGTTCTATAATCTATATTCACGCTATTACCATTTTGACTATTATTAAAGAGATTATTAAAATAATTTCTCCATCTTTATTTAATGTCCTCATCTTTCACCAACACTTTTCCTTCTTTATCCTTAATGCACCTAACTTGATTGAGATCTTGACATTTCCTTTCTCTCCTTCTTGCTAATCTATAAATATCTCTCTTCTTCTTTAGTTTCAAGTTTCTCATATAACTTTTCAAAGGCCTGTGCTCTTGCTTGACTAATTGCCTTTTTTACCTCTTTCTTTGCTATCTTGTACTGTTCATATGCCTTATTATTATCACATTTAGGTAATTTCTTATACAATTCCCTTTTTCTCTTCACTGCCTTTTGTACTTCCTCATTCCATAACCATCTCTCTTTTGAGGGTGGTCCATGTCCTTTAGACTCTCCAAGTACTTTTCTAGCTACTTCTCTAATCTTTGATGCCATCTGTATCCACATATCATTGGCTTTTATATCTAGCTTCCCTACTTCGGACTCGAGAAGCTCATTTTTGAATTTCACTTGCTTTACTCCTTTTAACTCCCACCATTTTGTTCGAGCTATACTATTTCTTCTGACCTTACATGAATTGTTCCTAAATTTGACATCCAAGATCACCAACCGATGTTGATTTGTTAAAGCCTCTCCTGGAATGACCTTGCAATCCTTGCATAGAGCTCTATTTGTCTTCTTGGTTAAGAGGAAGTCGATTTGGCTTCTATGTTGCCCACTTTTGAAAGTCACTAAATGTGACTCTCTTTTTTAAAAGTAGGTATTTGCTAGTATTAGGTGGTATGCCATAGCAAAATCGATGATATTTTTTCCCTTCTCATTTGGATTGCCAAAACCAAAACCTCCATGAACATTCTCACAACCTTGTCTATCACTTCCAACATGTCCATTCAAATCTCCACCAATGAAAACATTTTCTTCATTTGGTATGCTTTGCATTAAATCATCCATGTCTTTCCAAAACCTTTGTTTACTCTCACTGTCTAGTCCTATTTGTGGGGCATAAGCACTAACTATATTTATTGTTTCTCCTTCTAGTACTAGCTTTACTAGTATAATTCTGTCTCCTACTCTTTTCACAGCTATTACTGCGTCTTTCAATGTCCTGTCTATGATTATGCCCACTCCGTTCTTGTTTCTCTCTTTTCCGGTAAATCACAGTTTGTACCCTGAATTAGCCACTTCCTTACTTTTCTCTCTTACCCATTTAGTCTCCTGAATGTAAGCAATATTCACCCTTCTCCTTTTCAAGGTATCCACAAGCTCCATTAATTTTCCTGTAAGTGATCCAACATTCCAAGTACCAACGCTAATCCTCCTCCTATCCTACTCCTTCCTAATTGGTCTCCTTCTATGATATCTTATATTATTTTCTATGTCTATCTTGTATTCTGTTCCACTATCTGTTCTACTATCTGTCCTATGGCGCGTCGCTTTCGGTGAACGCCCTACACCCTTGCATATTTCTCACTACACCCGGGCTCCGATGTAGCGCGTCGTTAGTAGAGGACACCCCAACGTTTATATTATTTGAATCCATATCATACGGTGTGACGAAATTTTTACGCTGGTTGTCACTTACCGCAACCCTCCTCCTTTATCCGGGCTTGGGACTGGCTAAGCGCAAACTACTTAGGCGAAGTTAATAAATGATAATGAATGACTAAATTTAATTAGCTATTGAAAATCAATATACTATATATGAAAAATTAAGATAAAATTACATGAAAATAAATCACAATTAACAAGTATAAATAATGTGTATTATACGTTAAAAAAAACTAGTATTTCTAAAATACCCAAATAGCAGGCATATATGTATCTGAGAATTTTAACCCGAACATGATATGATTTAGACTTGTAGTCAGGATTTAGACAATAGCATAATATGGTTACCAAGCCTTATGGTTCGAGTATTGAGCTATTGGCCTTACCAAACAACCAAATAATACGTTCTCTACTCTGACAATAACTCTTATAGCCTGAAGATAAGCATCTCAAATTCTCTGGAACTCTAAATCCCACTTAGGATTCCTCTCAAATAGGAGACCTTTTCAGCTACACTCCTTGTCACACCCAAAAACCCCACCTTAGTATTCAAACTAGCTGTTCTTTGAAAGAAAATTGCACCGAAACAATCCTTAAGGTGCAAAGGAAGCATGATTAGCAATTTTAAAAATTTTCAATCCTACGTTTCATGTAATATATAAACCTTTTATACTATTGCAAAAACACTTAGTTTTGGTCCCAATCAATTACTAACATACCTAATTGGCCATTAAGAAACAAATCTTCAAAATTCAAAAAGTTAGGGTTTTGGAGAAAAACTCACCCTTAAAGCGCAAAATCAAATTCTAACCACCTAATCCTGGTAGTGAAGCTAAGTGTTGGCTCTCTACCTTGTCCACACAAGCTCCTTGATCGAAGCACCTTTGTCGAAGCAAAACTCCTTGTATTTCGGCCAAGACGAAGAGTGAAGTTCTTTGGAGTTTTCTATGGTTACAAGGATATGAAAGTGGTGAGAAACCTTTTCTCTTCCTTTAATTCAAGTGAATTAACCTTTAACTCTCTTAAATCAAGCAAGAAAGAAGAAAGAATTTTTCTTTCATGGAGGATGAGGTTTGGCCAACATAGGCTAAGGAAGAAGACATTTATTCTTCCTTTTTATTTTAAGTTAATTTCCTTTAACTAAAATTAAATTAACATGTGTTCATCTCTCATTCAACAATTGAATGAGTTTTCAACTTTTGATTGGTCCACATGTCGTTCCTTAATTTTGATTAAGAAAATTAAACTTCATTAATTAGTATTATTAACCATAAGCCTCCATTATTGATCAAGTCAACCTTAGTCCATGTAAGCATAGGTTGACCAAGTCAAAGAGTCAAATTTTGAAAAGTCAAACTAGTCAAAATTTGATTTCTTCCTTTATGCCCAATTTGATTAAGTTTATATTTAAACAATTTAAATATTAACTTGAATACTTCAATAGGTAAATTTAGTTTCAAGTCATGCTAGGAACTTTGCAATCTAATTGCAAACTAAATTTATTAATTCAATTAATTAATTAAACCATTTAATTAATTAATCAAATTAATTATGCTTTGATAAAATTGCTCTTATGTGTGTGACTTATTAGGTTCATTACTAATTGGCAATGAGAATAATATTAACCCGTTAATATTATTGAAACCATTGTAAATTTAAAATGAAATTTCCTTTTTGTTTAAGTTCTCATAAGTCATAGTTGACATCTAGCATAATGTGCTATAACTACCCAATTAGTTCTGAATTAATTTCCCAATTCATGAACCTTGATCATACGTATCATACACTAAAATCTATTCGTTACAAAATCCCGATTCTAGCTCGAGTCATGATTCATTTCAAACTCTTATGCTTAGAATTATATGTCCTCTTTTAATTCTAATTCTTGATTAATAAGATTTTCCTGTTAGAAACTCTTTTCTGACTAAGCTTATTTGTGCTGGTCAGGAACTTGAATTCATCAAGAATAATTAAATGGACATAGGATTTTATCCCTATTTACTTAGGGTAATGGATCACATCTTGACTAACACTTATCTCCAAATATAACTAGTCGGAGCCAACATATGTCAATATACCCATACATAGTACAAGTATGAAAGCAGTATCAAATTCAAACCACTTATATATAAGATAACTGTGTTATCTTAGATTAAGGGATTAATGCACTATTATGATCTAGATGACTTTGTATTGACAAGAGTAAACTCTATGTACAAGTCATCTTTTGTCGCTGGTTCGACCTACTTATCTTATAAGTGCCCACCATATTTGTCTTATGGCATGAGACTCACTATTCTATCATATTAGTATCTTGTAGTAATTCATGGACACAAACATAAGTGACAATCAATCCGGATAAATCATGTCCAATGAGGTATCCTAGATTGTTAACCGAATTTATAATATCTTGTACTAGAATGTTCTGTCACTCATATTCTTAACAACTTAAGAATAGAACATCTAACAAGATATTAAAGGACATAGCCGGTCGTATGGCTGTACGGTAAAATTTTCCTTTCAACTTATTAGGAATCTTGCGATCACATAAAATTTCCGTGGCACGTCTCCACTTCAACTATCTAGCTTTAATCCTATGACTAACATCCTTTTCACATCCTCCATCTACTTGAAGGACTGGGTCGAGATATTTAAAGTGATTACTTTGAGACAGTATCACTTCATCCAAACTAACTCCTTCCCTATCACCAGTTTGGCCTTCACTGAACTTGCAATGCATGTATTCTGTCTTCGTTTTACTTAACTTAAAGCCATTTGACTCTAGAGTACTTTTCCAAAGCTTTAGCTTTCTATTGACTCCTTCTCGCGTCTCATCTATCAGAACAATATCATCCGCAAACATCATGCACCAAGGAATACTCTCTTGTATATGTTTCGTCAATTCATCTAAAATTAATGTAAAAATGTAAGGGCTTATAGCTGATCCTTGATGTAATTCAATTGAGATTGGAAAATCTCTTGTGTCCCCTCCTACTGTGCGCACAATAGTAGTGCTCCTTCATACATATCTTTCAACACTTGTATATACCTAATAGATACCCTCTTTTGTTCTAACACACTCCATAAGATATCTCTTGGAACTCTATCATAAGTCTTCTCCAAATCAATAAAAACCATGTATAAATCTTTCTTCACATCTCTATATTTCTCCATCAAGCTTCTAATGAGAAATATTGTTTCCATAGTTGAATGACCGGGCATGAAGCCAAATTGATTGAGAGAGATAAAAGTATCATGACGTAGTCGATGCTTCACAACTCTCTCCCACAACTTTATAGTATGGCTCATGAGTTTAATTCCCCTATAGTTCGAGTAACTCTGTATGTCTCCCTTATTTTTAAAAATATGTACTAAAATACTCCTCCATTCATCAAGCATTTTCTTTGAGTTTAGAATCTTATTAAATAATTTAGTTAACCATGCCGCTCCCATATCTCCCAAACACTTCCACACTTCAATTGATATTCTATCGGGTCCACAGGTTTTACCCACTTTCATTCTCTTAAGTGCTTCATTTATTTCTGAAGATCTAATCCTTCTAGTATAATTCACATTCTTTTCTATTGTTCTATAGTCTATATTCACACTATTACCATTTTGACTATTATTAAAGAGATCATTAAAATAATTTCTCCATCTTTCTTTAATGTCCTCATCTTTCACCAACACTTTTCCTTCTTTATCCTTAATGCACCTAACTTGATTGAGATTTTGACATTTCTTTTCTCTCCTCCTTGCTAATCTATAAATATCATTCTCCCATTCTTTAGTTTCAAGTTTCTTATATAACTTTTCAAAGGCCTATTCTCTTGCTTGACTAACTGCCTTTTTTTGTCTCTTTCTTTGCTATCTTTTACTGTTCATATGTCTCATTATTATCACATTTAGCTAATTTCTTATACCATTCCTTTTTTCTCTTCACTGCCTTTTGTACTTTCTCATTCCACAACCATCTCTCTTTTGAGGGTGGTCCATGTCCTTTAGACTCTTCAAGTACTTTTCTAGCTACTTCTCTAATCTTTGATGCCATCTGTATCCACAAATCATTGGCCTCCATATCCAGCTTCCATGCTTCGGACTCGAGAAGCTCATTTTTGAACTTTACTTGCTTTACTCCTTTGAACTCCTACCATTTTGTTTGAGCTATACTATTTCTTCTGACCTTACTTGAATTGTTCCTAAACTTGACATCCAAGACCACTGACCGATGTTGACTTGTTAAAGCCTCTCCTGGAATGACCTTGCAATCCTTGCATAGAGCTCTGTTTGTCTTCCTAATTAAGAGGAAGTTGATTTGGTTTCTATGTTGCATACTTTTGAAAGTCACTAAATGTGACTCTCTTTTTATAAAGTAGGTATTTGCTAGTATTAGGTCGTATGCCATAGCAAAATTCAGGATGCTTTTTCCCTCATCATTTCGACTGCCAAAACCAAAACCTCCATGAACATTCTCGTAACCTTGCCTATCACTTCCTACATGTCCATTCAAATTTCCACCAATGAAAACATTCTTTTCATTCGGTATGCTTTGCATTAAATTATTCATATCTTCCCAAAACATTTGTTTACTCTTATTATCTAGTCCTATTTGTGGGGCATAAGCACTAACTACATTTATTGTTTCTCCTTCTAGTACTAGCTTTACTAGTATAATTCTATCTCCTACTCTTTTTACAGCTATTACAACGTCTTTCAATGTCCTGTCTATGATTATGCCCACTTCGTTCTTATTTCTCTTCTTTCCGGTAAACCACAGTTTGTACTATAAATTACCTACTTCATTGCTTTTCTCTCCTATCTATTTAGTCTCCTGAATGCAAGCAATATTTACCTTTCTCCTTTCCAAGGTATCCACAAGCTCCATTAATTTTCCTGTAAGTGATCCAACATTCCAAGTACCAACCCTGATCCTTCTCCTATCTTGTTCCTTCCTAATTGGTCTCCTTCTATGATATTTTCTATTGTTTTTTATGTCTATCTTGTGTTCTGTTCCACTATCTGTTCTACTATCTATCATATGGACTAACTTCTTTACCCACATCCGTCCATGATGTGGGAACCCTTGATCACTCAACACTACACCTGGGCGCCGGCATGGTGCATTGCTTTCGGTGAACGCCCTACACCCTTGCATATTTCTCACTACACCCGAGCTCCGATGTAGCGTGTCATAAGTAGAGGACGTCTCAACATTTATATTATTTGAATCCATATCATAAGGTGTGATGAAATTTTTACGCTGGTTGTCACCTACTACAACCCTCCTCCTTTATCCGTGCTTGGGACCGGCTAAGCACAAATACTTAGGCGGAGTTATTTGAATCAAATAATTAAATAAGCTAATTCATTTATTGTATGTATTTTAAAATTTTTATTTGTTAGTTGAATATGGGTAAATATATGATTTTGGGTTATTTGATCATGATTATAATCAATAATTAAAATACATAATAAAATATAGTTATTTAGAAAGCATTGACAGTAATATATAATAATACATGCACATCAAAATTGTGGATGGCAAGTAAATATATTATTTATGATTAAATCTACTTATTTAAAAAATTAAATTTTATTTTAATTGTAATTCATTCATGACACATGCAAGAATTAAAAGAAATCCTATTCACTAATTTATTTATGACATGGAAATTACAAAATTAAATTTAACTGGAAACTTTTGTTTTGTAAAAAAGAAACAAATAATTTTTAAAAGTAATTAATATTCTTAAAGGTTATTTGGTTTTGCTGGGCTGTTGGATACCGCTGATAGTTGATTGTAATTGATATATCATAAGTGATGCGTGTCGAATGAACCAATTAAAAGTATTCTATCTAAACCACTTGTATAGAGGGTAAGCAGAGATCGATCCCAAAGGAAATGAGTAAATGCAAACAAGAAAACAGATTTTAGAGACACAAATAAATGAAAAGAAAAAATAAATATAAAAAAAAAAAAAAAAATAAAAAAAATAAAATTATAAAAATAAAATAAAAAAAAAATTTAAATAATAAAAAAAAATTTAATAAAAAAAAAAAAAAAATTAAAAATATAAAAAAAAATATAAATAATAAAAAACATTAATATAAATATAAAATAATTTAATAATAAAATAAATATCAATAAAATTAATATAATAAATATAATCATTTATAAAGTAATTATATTAAATTATATAATAATTAGTTTATTTTAAGTTAGTAGTTAAGTTAAAATACTTTTATTAAATTATTTAAATTAAATTATAACTCATTTAAATTTTTTAATTTTTTTTTCAATATAAAAATTTAATATTATATTTTAAACTTATTATTAAATTAAATATTAATCATAATCATTATATAAATAACAATTAAATATATATTTATATTATAATAAATAATTTATTTATTTATAATATAATTATTATTATTTAAATTATAATAATAATTACTATTATTATTATTATATATATATATTTATATAATATTTTTTTATTAATATAATTAATTACAACATTAATTATATATACATTAATTAAATAAAAATAATAATATAAATAAAAAAAAAAACATAAAAAAAAAAATAAAAAAAATAGAATTCAATTAACTCAAATCAAACTCAAAAATCAATAAATCATGAATTATAAAATTACATAACAAAAAATACAAAACTAAAACAAAATAAACTAACAAAAAAAATAATAAAATAATAAAAAAAAAATTTATAAATAAAAAAAACTTAAAAAGATAGAGTATTTTGCATAACTTGGAGAAGATGATATAATGATGCTACATTCTAAAAAAGAAGAAAAAAAAAAAAAAAAAAGAAAAAGAAAAAAAAAAAAAGCAGAAAAAAAAATAAAAGAGAAAAGACAGAGAAGAGAAAAAAGAAGAGAATTGAACTAGAGAAAGAAAAGAGAATTGACTTTTTTTTGAAAAAAATTTTTTTTTAAAAGAGAAGAAAATTTTGAAAAAAGTTTTTTAAATATTTTGAAAATTTGAAAATTTTTTTTAATTTTTAAAAAGAAAAAATAAAAAACTATTTAAATTTTTAATTGTTTGGAAAATAGAGTTTGATTTTTGAGTAGTAAATTAAGTTTTTTTGTCTTGTTTGATTTGCATTTGTTTTTTTTTGTTGTATGTTTGTTTATGTTGTGCATTGTTTTTGTTTTTTTTTTGCATGAGGTTGTTTTTAAAATAAAGAAAAAGAAAAAAAATTAATTTAATTAAAATAGAATTAAAATTATTTATTTTATTTTTAATTTATTAATTAATTTTTTAATTAAATTATTAATTTAATTAATTAATTCTAATAAGTAGATTAATCTCTAATAATTAATTTAACTAATAACATTTATATTATTTAATAATTTATTTTTTATATTTATTTATTTTTAGTATTATATATTATATTATATATATTATATATTATGCATATAATATATAATTATTAATATATATATTATATTATTATAAATATTTTTTATATTTATATTATTTTATTATATATTTTTTATTATATTATTTTTATTATATTTTATGTTATTTATATTTATTATTATATTTATTTTGATTATATTATGATGATATTATTGGGTGTAGTTGTATTTAGAACTAGTCTCTGACGAATGATCTTTATAAATATAGAAAAATAGGGTGAGACATGATTTTGAGTTGATCTCTCTTTTCTAATTAGATTCATATAAAGTTGAGCAAAGTAGTTGTTTTATGAGTTTTGATTTTGAGAGAGAGATATATATATAGATATAATTTTTTATGTATTGATGTGATGATGATATACTAGTGCTCTAAATCTAAATTATCTTCTTGTGCAAATATTAATATAATTATATTATATATATATATTATGCATTCATTTTTTATTTTTTTTTTTTTTTTTTATTATTTTTTTTTTTTTTGTTGTTTTTTTTTTTTTTTTAAAAATTAATATATTTTTTGTTTTTTTTTTTTAATAATTTTTTTTTTTTTTTTTTTTTGGTTTTTTTAACTTTTTTTTTTTTTATATTATTTAATAATTTTTTTTTTTTTTTTTTATTTTATTTTTTTATTTATTTATTATTTATTTCATTTATAAAAAATTTTTAATTTTTATTTTTATAAAATAATAATATTTAAAAAAAAAAAAATAATATATATGAATAATATAATTTATACTATATACTATGGGATGATTATTGGTATTATGTTATTTATAATAATTTATTTTATTTATTTTTTTAATTATTTTATTTTTTATTATATTTTTTTTTTTATTTTTTAACTTTTGTGGGAACTTGAGGCTTTTTATGAGTTTTTTTGGTTTTTTAAGTTGCAAAGTCCTAGTGAGTCCCAGATCTAGTCTAGTCAGTACACATGACACATTCTTAGCTAGTTTACACATATACCTATACTAACACATGCATACACTTCCATATATATATATTATATATATATATTTTTTTTTTTTTTTTTTTTTTTTTTTTTTTTTTTTTTTTCATATATATATAAATATATTTTTTTATTTTTGTATTATTATTATTTTTGTTTGAAAAAAAAAAAAAATTTGCTTTTTTTAAATGGGTTTATATTATTAAAGGATATAGTGCAAGGTTGTGAAATTCTTACATTTGTTCATATCTTTTTAGCTAAGGGCACCCAATCAATTGCATTGAGTTTTGAGTTCTTATAGAAAACTATAGGGTAAGAAGCAGCTAATTGTAGTTTCACCAATCCTAAAATAATCATTCTAGACCTTTTGAGACAAAATGCTTGCATGCACTTGAAAAAACAAATGATATGGGCATCCTTTATATTTTAAACCCATATTTTAGCCTTAGCCAGCCTCACTTAAAATGTCTCTCTGGAACCAACTTGAGCTTTATTTCTTCCCCTTATTTCTTTGATAAGCCATATTTCTACCTAGTCATTAAACCAAACACAACCTACTCTTTATGAGAATAATTATTTAAGTGATGGATACACTATCAACAAAGAAAAAGATAATGTAATGACCTAGGCTAGGGACCATCATCGGCACTAGGGATCAGGTCAGTTAAGGCTGTCGGAACCCATAGCAAGCCTAAAACCTAGGAAACATACATACAATCATGCATCTCACCATTTAAACAAACTTCAAACCATTACACCTTAGTATTTTCATCTATGCATAAGCATACATAACATAATAATGGTTCATACTTTGAACCTCAATATACATAAGATCCAAAGTGTAATGGTTGTACATGCATACTCCCATAAAAGGATAACATAACATATACATCATCATACCAAAAAAAATATTACATATTTTCAATTTTCTTTAGTCACTAGCACATTACTATCCATTCATAAATTATGTGTTCATCTATCTATACACCATACATAAAGGAAAAGGTTAAAGCTACCATTGATGCTTTCTTTTCAAAGCACTCTTCTAGTCCTGCAATTCTGCACCTCGGGTTACGGGGAATAGGATAAGCTTACACAAGCTTAGTGAGTAAACTAACCATTAATAATTATGTCATTCATTCACACATGTGCAATGCATCATTCACACATGTGCAATGCATCATTCACATGGGTTTTCATATTACAAATATTTCACATAAGATGAATATTATCATCAGTAACTTTTCAAACTTTCCTTTTAAATATGACCAGTATCATGTATCCTAAGGTAACTTACAGATCTCCCTTGAAGGGCAACTTAAAGATCTCCCCATGGGATTTACATTATGGATCCATAACATACGTAACATTACATAGTCATAACATGGGGGGAGTTAGTGGGTCATCCAACATCCATCAATGCACTAATAACAAATTATGCAACATTTTCGTGTTCTACATGTATATATCCTAAATTAATATGACATGATACATGAGAATGCTCATTAATTGCTTATAAATAGTTTCCATTTTATTAAGGTTAGAGTTACTCACCTCTTATAGCCTATCTACCACCTTACTCGAATGGGAACTATCCTCAGGTCCTTACCCTTCCGAGTCCTTCAAGTTCGATCTTATTAAATTTGACCCTAGAGTATTATACAAGGTTCTAAAAATCTACACAGATCATAAACATCCTATTTTATGTCTTAGGAACCATGAAATCATGTTTTGGAACCTTAGAAAAGAATGGAGAAAAAATCAAGCAGAACCCATTTCTATTGCTGAAGTCCTGAACTTCGACTGCCAAAGTCCTGAACTTTAGCTGCCGAAGTCTTAGGCTTCGGACATCACTTTTTGTCCAGTGCTGACTTCAGTTGTCGAAGTCTAAGAGACTTCGACTACCGAATTTGAAAATTTTCCAAATTTTTCAAGAAACTATATGCTTCAACTGTCGAACATCTGGCTTTTGGCAGTCGAACCTGAGAATTTCTAGAACTCCCAAGTTGAAAACCTGCAAATTCCTTCTCCCATCAATACCTAAACTCATTTCAAAGTTTCAAAACATGATCCCATTACATTTACACATCTTTGAGGCCTAGAACAACTTGAAAATATGCTTAATACCCACATATATTAATTAAACCTCAAATCCTATGTTTTCCTCAAGCCCAACTTAGCATATACATGGATTTCTTCAAATCTATCAAAGGAAACTAGCCATTTAAGACCCATAACACTTAAATATAACTATTCTAATAACCAAAAATGGGATTTCCTCATAAATCATGAAACCCTAACGTTAACATGCATAAATTTCCCAAAAAACTTAAAACAATTTTTCATAAAATTGAAGTTATAGAAACCTCATCCCTCATCAACTTTCTTAGATCTACCCATTAGAGCAAGAGAAAAGAAAATTACCTCTTTTCTTGGAGCTTGGAGGTGGGAGAACCAAAACTTCAAAAGTTGAATCTACTCTTCCACACTTCTAAATGGAAAAATCCCCCTCTAGATCTTAAAAAAATCCTAGGAAATCTCTTCAAAGAACTCCTTGTATGCCTTAGAGTTGAGAGAGAGAGGAAATGAGAAAAATCCCAAGTGTTTTAGGCAAAAAAAGAGCTATGGTCCCTCTTATAACCTTGATAGCCAAGGGACTTTCGGCAGCCGAAATCCATACTTTCAGTTGCCAGAGTTTGTTCTATCTAAATGGGCATCCAAACCATAAAAAGGACTTTGGCTGTTAAAGTTCCTTCTATCTAAAATAAAACTTTAAAATATTTTCATTCTTAAATACATTTTGAACATTTCAAACCCACATACATGAACATGCTTTCACACCTTACTGCCACTCCTTTGTCAGTAAAGTTCTACTTTTTACCAAAATATTTCGTCAAGAATAGATATTCTGAAATGGAAAATGGTGGGTATTATATTCTCTCTCCCTTAAGAACATTCATCGTCGAATGTTAAAACAAACACATAAAAAGTAAACATAATAAACATAACATACCTAGAAAAGGTGGGGATATTATTGTATCGTGGAATCGCAAGTTTCCTGCGTACATTCTTCCATGTTGTGGTGGTTCCATAATACCTTGACCATAGGCATCTCTTCGTTCCTTAGCTTCCTTACTTAAAGGTTTATAGTCAAGACAAGTTGTTCAACATAAGAAAGATCTTCTAAAATTTCCATGTCTGTTTCACTTATAACCTTGTTTGGATCTGACACAAACTTCCTCAACATAGAAATATGGAACACCGAATAGATTCTCTCCATTTTTAGTGGCAAAGCTAACTTATAAGACACACTTTCGACCCTTGGCAACACTTCATATGGTCCAATGTATCTTGGAGTTAGTTTGCCTCTTTTTCTAAACTGGATGATGCACTTTATTGGAGATACCTTCAAAAGCACCATGTTCCCTTCCTTAAAAACCACTTCGCTCCTTTAGAGATCTGCATAACTTTTTTGTCTACTGGCTACTGTCTTTAACATTACACTAATTAAGGGCATAGCTTGATTGGTGACTTCCAACAACTCCATTCTCGCTAAGGCTATTTTACCTACTTTTTCGCAAAACATAGGAGATCTACATTTCCACCTATACAAAGCTTCATGTGGTGTCATTCCAATGCTACAGTGATAGCTGTTGTTATATGCAAACTCAACTAAAGGAATGTACTTTTTCCATAATCCACCAAAGTCAAGTACACACATTCTCAGCATATCCTTTAAAGTCTGTATGGTCCTTTCTAACTGTCCATCTATTTCAGGGTGAAAAGACGTGCTAAAGTCTAACCTAATGCGTAACTCATTTCGAAGACAACACCAAAACTTTAATGCAAACTGTGGTCCTTTATCAGAGACTATTGTCACTGGAGCTCCATGCAACCTTATTATCTCTGCCACGTACACCTGAGCTAACTTATCCACTAAATAGTTAGCTCTAACAGGAAAAAAAGTGAGCAATCTTAGTCAACTTGTCCACTATAACCCATATCGAGTCATGTCTATTGGAGACTACTAGTAACTCCACAACAAAGTCCATGGCTACGTTTTCTATTTCCATTCTAGAATGGGTAGTGGGTTGAGCATTCCTGCTGGCTTCTAATGCTCCAACTTCACTTTTTGATAGACCTTATAAGCAGTCACAAACTGTGCTATCTCCTTCTTTATGGAAGGCCACCAATATACCTTTTTTAAGTCCTGATACATTTTGGTGGCTCCAGGGTGCATGCTATACTTAGCATTATGAGCTTCTCTCATAATGTCTCCCTTGAGTTGGATGTCATTTGGTACACACAACCTATTGCTAAACCTCAACACCCCTTTTTCGTCGAAACAAAACTCACTGCTCTTACCTTTATGTACTGCTTCTGCTATTTTTACCAACTCAGGGTCTTCATGCTCCTTCTTTGCTATTTGCCTTAGGTACATTGGTGTCACTTTCATTTGAACTATCCGGGTACTCTTGGCTGATAACTCCAGCTGTAACCCCTCTCCAATCAGCTGGTGTAACTCCTTCAAGATGGGTTGTCTTTCTACTTATATATGTGCTAAACTACCAAATGATTTCTGACAGAGGGCATCTACAATAACAATTGCCTTTTGCGAATGTTGCTGGATTGTATAGTTACAATCACTGAGTAGTTCTACCCAACTTTTGCCTAAGATTTAGCTCTTTTTGCTTGAAGATGTACTAGAGACTCTTGTGGTCTGTGAAGATCTCACATTTTGCTCCATAAAGATAATGTCTCCACATCTTTAGAGCAAAAACTACAACTGCCATTTCTAAATCATGAGCGGGATAATTAGCTTAATGCTTCTTCAACTATCTTGAAGCATATGCTATTACTCTTCCTTTTTGCATGAGAACACATCCCAAACCCACTATGGAGGCACCATAGTGGACAGTGAAATCTTTGTTGCCTGTAGGCAGAGCCAGTACTGGTGCTGAAATCGAACACTCCTTAAGCTTTTAAAAACTTTCCTCAAATTCATCACTCCATTCAAACTTCCTATTCTTCTGAGTTAACTTAGTCATTAGAGCAGCTATATTAGAGAAATCAAGTGCAAATCTCTTATAATAGCCAACTAAACATAGGAAACTCTTGATCTCTGTCTCTGTGGTTGGCCTTGGCCAATCTGCCATTGCTTCTACCTTCTTAGGATCTGTTTTGATTCCATTTTATAACACTATATGTCCTAAGAAGGATATACTCTTTAGCCAGAACTCACACTTCGAGAACTTAGCATACAACTAATGCTCCCTCAATGTCCGGAGAACTATTCTTAAGTGTTGTGCATGCTCTTCTGGACTTATAGAATACACTAAGATATCATCAATAAAGATGATTACAAAGTGATCCAGATATTGTTTGAATACCCTATTTATGAGATCCATGAATTTTGCTGGAGCATTTATTAACCCAAACGACATCACAAAAAACTCATAATGCCCATATCTGGTTTGAAAAGTAGTCTTTGAAATATCAGACTCCCTAATCCTCAACTGGTGATATCCGAACCTTAAATATATCTTTGAATAACAACTAGCTCTGGCCAATTGATCAAATAAATCATCAATATGGGACAAAGGGTACCTATTCTTCGTAGTTACCTTGTTCAATTGTTTATAGTGAATGCACAACCTTAAGGATCCATCCTTCTTTAGAAACAGTACCAGAGCACCCTAAGGGAAAGTACTTGATCAGATGAATCCCTTATCCACTAATTCTTATAGTTGTTCTTTTAATTCTTTTAACTCTGCAGGAGCCATCCTATAAGGAGGGACAAATATGGGTCTAGTACCAGGCACTGGATCAGTTTCAAAATCTATCTCCCTCTTAGGTGGCAAGCCAGGTAGTTCCTCAGGAAACACATCTGGAAACTATCTTACCCTAAAAACTAATTCCAGTCCACTTTTGTTCTCCACAACCTCTCTAACATGGTCTAGAAACCCTCTACATCCTTTTTTGAGCATTTTGTTGGCTTGCATCACAGAGATCATCCCCTTCACTGCTAATGTCTGATCTCCCTAGAAAACTACCTCCGACCCATCCTCCCCTCTGAACCTTACTACCTTCTTTCTACATTCTAAGGTGGCATAATTGGCTGAGAACCAATCTATCCCTAGAATGACATCAAAATCTGTTAATTCTAGGACCATTAGGTCAGCTAGAAAACATTTATCCTCCACCATCACTGAACAAGCATAATACATTAAACCTAATCTTAGAACTGCTTCGGGTTTAACAAAAGAATAGGATGTACCAGGATCAATCAAAGCATGCACATTAAAGCTTCCAGTGCAAAGGTTGCCTGACACCATAGTGTTAGAGGTATTAGCTTCCTATTGTGTTATGGTAAAGATCTGTACCAGTGCTGTTGAACCTCTCCTTTGTGTCCCTGTCATAGAGGAAGAAGAACCTTGTTCTCTACCCTGTCCCCTTCCTAATGAGGGTGTAACGCCCTCACTATAGGTAGTCCGTACGTTCTACTGTTCCGATGACTAATGTCTTTCCGGACAGTCATAATGTCTGGAACTACGCGTAAATGATAGTGAGGAGATATAAAATGATGAAATAAATGATAAGAAAATACAAGAAAAATTAAGGAAAAATAAAAGACATGAAATACAATTAGTTTAAATGAGCTGGAACCGCAGCGATGGGTGACCATACCGGGAAGTCACTGCATAGACAGTTGACAACCCCAGACCCGGGAGAAACCCTAGGAAATAATATTCGAGATTTAATTAAAGGTTTACTGAGGTATAATTGACATTAAAAATGTCAAAGAAAATTTAGTTAATCGATACAGATGGAAATGAAAATTAAAGGAATCGTCGGATCAGGGATTTAATCGGTATTATAGAAAAAGTTGAACTATAACCTGAAGAGGGGCATTTTGATCATTTGACACATAGAGTTAATTTTTGACCTAAATGTCCATTAAAAATGAGTTGTATTAAATTTTAAAAATCTCATGAAAATATGAAATTACATGTGTAATGTAATTAAAAGAAAAATTAGGGGTATTATTAGAAATATTGAAACTTTGATTATAATAATAATAATTGAACAAATACTTAGTGGGGTTATATAAGAGCACAAGATGACAAATCCTACCACTAAAGTCATCTTCTTCCCTTGCTCACTCTTATGGCAGAACCCTATTCTTTCTTTTCCTCCATGGATTTCTTTCATGCAAGCTCTAAATCCTTCCATTTGCACCATGATCTTCACAAATTCCTTCTTTAAAGTTAGTCCTCACACCTTGGGAAATCTATAGGCAGTAAAAGGAAGAAGAAATCTTGAAGTTTTACAAGCTTGAGAAATTCTTGAAACAAGGTTAGTGTATAATCTTTCTTCCTTTCTTTGTTAGGTCTTGAATTGAGGTTGATGTGAAGTGAATTATGCTTGAAATCAAAGGAAATGGTAAGTTAGGAGAAGTGTTGAATTTCGGTAGCCTTGAAACCATGAGAGTTTGATTAATTCTTACATGCAAGTGATGATTAGTGATGTTGATTAAGGTAATTACATGTACTAGAATTTAATTGCATGTGAATGTTTAAGATTGACCATGTGAATTAGGGTTTTGAACTACATATTGGAGATTTGTGTAATTGTTCAATTTGGCAGCTTTGAGGAACTTAGGAGATTGATAATTTCATGTATGTAAATGTTGATTAATGGTGTTGATGGATAAGTGGAAGTGAATTATATGTTGTTAGTTGAAGTTACATGTACTAGCACATTGATTTCATGTGTATATTATAATTGACAATTAAATTAGGGTTTTGAATTACATATTGGAGACTTGATGTAATTGCTGGAATGTGATTGTATTGAAATAAATTTATGATATTAGAAGTACCATGAATGCCAATTTGAAGTTTGGGAGTTGGAAAAATAAAAATTTGGGAGTGTTCTTTTGTGCAGGTTGAGAATTATTGAAATTCAGTGTGTGTTTTGAGCCATAACCGAAATTGTGTGGCTCCAATTGGTATGAGTCCAATTGGAGGTAAAACTATACCTAAAATGCACCATTTTTCATGAAGAAATCATGCCTAAATTTTTGTCCAAAAAGTGACTTAAATTTTCCCCTAATCCGGATTACCAAATAGTGAACTTAGAAAATGACTAAATGAACAGTGTACATTCATTTGGTCATAACTCACTCCAGACAGATCCAAATGACCTGAAATTTATACCATTGGAAAGCTTAGACATAGGGCTACAACTTTTGTGAAGAACACAAAGCCCAGAAATGCCATTAACTTAATCAAATTGCTTACCCAAGTTGGGTTGCCAAAACTGTCTAGTACCAAAACTGCCAAGAATTGCTAGACAAGATACTTGTCCAGTTTTGGCAAAAAGGCCATAACTTGGTCTACATAAATCCAAATGCAATGAAACCAGTGGCAAAATGTTTACAAGACATCAATCTACAATATTAGTATTTTGATCAAAACCCGAAAATCAAGGGAATTAGGTCAATTGACCAGATCAAATTAGTATGCAAATTCTGAAAAATTGCCTAAGTGATCATTAGACTCCAGAATAGTCTTTTAGTTATATCTCTCACTAGGAAACTCCAATTGGGATGATCCATATTGTTCTGGAAAACTGAGAAAGAGAGCTCCAATTTTGTTTTAGACACTTTCCTCAAATTGTAAATGTAAGAATCCCAAAAGTTGAGTCAAAACTATTGACCTGAACTAGGATCCTGTTGGCACAGAGTACTTGAGTCCAGGCCAATGATTTGGCTACAAGTGATTGTACAAGACTTGAAAAATTACAATCCAAAATTCTGAGTGACCATATGACATAGGGCAACAAAGTATATGAAGAATACTAAGCTTAAAAGAGACTGCAACATGTCCAATTAAATTGGTAAAGTGTAACTCCAAAAATATGCCTAGTTAAAGAGCCAGAATTAGAAAATGAACCAGTTATGGTTATTTGACCATAACTTGAGTTCTAGAAATCCAAATGACATGATTCAAAAAGGGAAAATAAGATAAGACATAGAAGAACAACTTCCATGGAGGAAGCATGGCCAAACAGTGGCCACAAAGTGATCAAATTGATAGGTGAAGTTAAGACATTAAAATTGAACCTAAAGAAAGGTTCATAAAACAACTTATCTTATGGTAGAGTTTTAACCCTAATTACCCTAATGTATTACTAAACATTGAATTACATGAAATAGGTATGTGGGATTCACTTTCCCACTACAAGATGACATGAAATCATTTGATACATAAAATATAAATTACCTAAATAGTTTGCTAAATACATAAGTCATATGAAAATACATTTGAAACCTATGTTTCCATCATATATGAAATAACAATACTATAAGTATGTATAGTACATGACATAAAATAATGAGAGTGATAAATACATAAGTTATATGAATATATACTTGGGACCTATGTTCCCATTATAATGACATGAAAATGGTACAAAATATAGATAGTACATGAAGTGAAATAACAATATGTTATGAATCCTTAATTGTACATAGCATAAAATAATAATACTAATTTGCCCTAAGTATACCTAGACTTATGTATATAGCTTAGATCGATTGGTATACCAATTAGGGACTACAGATTTCAGTACTGCCCACAGAAATAATCATTGATAGATAATAGATGTCTGATATAATTATTCTACTGGCTTTATGCCTTCCCGTTGGCCATTGTGCCTGATATGATTTCTGGCTTTATGCCTGCCCGCTGGCCTTGTGCTTGACATGACAGATGTATACATGATAGGCATACGGATGTCTAACTTGTATACTCCCGTGTATCCAGTCTTTATAGTCTGTTATAGGTTACTTGGGCACAAATATGAGTAATGAGTCTTAAATTTAATTTAGTACCGAAAAGATCACAGATACGAGTAATAGGCTGTAAAAATCAATTGATTATGTGAAGAGATCCCAGTAAATTGATATGCTTATATGGAGCAGCTAAAGTTATGAAACGACTCATAAGTAATAAGCTTTAAAAATTAAATAATTACATGAAGAGACTATTGATATGAAATTAAGAAAACTGAAAATGGAATAAATTATTAGAAAGAATCCCTACAAGTTTAATTGCTTTTACAGTTCAGTAAACATGTAATTGACTCAGAGTCCATGAAATATGAATCTCTATATGAAATTATACATGAAATAATTATCTGATGAGAATCAAGCTACATCCATGCTAAAGGATTTCATCCAAGGTCCAATTACTAGAGCTAGAGCTAAATCACTTCAGAATTTAATTTGTCAAATCTTAAGGAGTAAGGATTATAAGCTGGAATGGCATGAAGAAAATTATAAAGGATTAAATTTGGTGAAAATTAATCTTAGAAGTGACCAGGTGTCATGTGGAGCATTAGGTTACATGGAATAAACTGTAGATATGCATGTACCAGATCCAACCCATGTACATGCATCTGCTGGCACCTTTTTGAAAGAATATTCCTTGTTGTTATAACCACCTCTCTTTTGGACTTAAATGCCCTTATTTGTTGCTGTATTAAATTTACTTTTTGTAAGGAGTTTTTAGACTTTTGATAGATTAATTTTTGTTTGGACTTAAAGTTCCTTGTAGCTGTTATTAAAGTAGGGATATTTTTGTCTTTAGCTTTGGAGCCAAGAGACTATAAATACAAGTGTAATGAGAGAGTGGAGGACACACTTTGAATATTAATGAAAGATTGTTTCTGCTCCTTTAGTGAGTAAATTAGCTGTTGTCTTTGTTCTTGTGAAGCTCATTAACTTGTTGAGATTTCTATCTTGCAAGGTTTAATGTGCATAATATTCTTGGTTTATTCATTCTCCATATGAATTAGGTCAAGAATCTCATTTCTGATATTTTCTTTGAATTACACAACAATCTGATTGTGCTGGTTCAAAGAATCAAATTCATACATCTTGATTTGGTGCTTTCCATATTGTTCATTTAATTCTTGAATGTGGGTTTTCAAGTTATCAATTACTTGAAGGTTCACATCATTATCCTTGATTATTCAGTTATTTTTATTTTAAATTATGCAGCACTAAGCAATATTCTTAGCGTGATGGATTGTTTCCTCTCGTAGGTATTGGAGAGATTGACCCGTAGAGTCCAGACAGAGATTTTGAGCAGATCTGCACTAGTGTGGGAGTCACTTCAGCAGAGTATTTTTGGTAGAGCCCATGTGTATTTAGATTTTGTATTTTTAATTTCTGTACATAAGTCAAAGATGTAATTCATTTTGAGACTATAATATAAATTGTAAATTACTGTATATAAATTCTTTTAATAAAAGTAAATGTGTTTTACATGAATTGATTATATGACATATGATATGAATTGATGATATGATGTGATACATGGAAACTAATGAGATGGATATGACAAGAGGTAAATTGATATGGATTGAACTTATGATATGAAAATTTTAACGGGTAAATAGTGGAACCCATCATGCACTAATAAAATAGAGAAGACTCTGTCTGAGTCTTCATAAGAATGAAATGTGATAAAAAAAAATTTATACATAGGATAATAAAAATAAATGGACGTTAAATTAATAATGTACGTGACAAGATAAGATAGGGTGCTCCGGCACTAAATGTGGCATACCTTGCTAGGCTATACTGTAGACTGGTGAGGGGTGTTACAGAGAGAACCTCAGAAAGTTTATCTCACTGTCGATTGAGCCACACTGCCTGACCCAGTTTGCTATTGTGAAGCCACCCTTTTTATATTAGGACACTCCCTAGACATGTGCCCCTCCTAACCACACCTGTAGCATTAGAAAGTTCCAAACCTATAAACTCCTCGATGAGGCTTTCCACATCTGACACAATCAGGGGTATCCGAACCTGAACTAGATTTGCCTCCATTCTCGAGGCTTAACTTGATTCTACTCCAAAACTTATTCTTTTTTTGTTTTTTTGCTAAACTTCCCTCCTTTATCTTTCTTAGTTCCAGATGAGGAAACAGTCTTGGTTCAATGATCAAACCTCCTTACATCAGTAACCTTAGGAATTGCAGATTGCTCAGCTTTTATACTTTTTAACTTTAGACTCCCTTTAATGATAGCCTCAACCACCATCTTTCTCGTAGCATCTATAATGAAATGGAAGCTATGAGTTTCTATAGCCAAAATCAATGAAGAGTATCTGGAGTGCAACCTCTGAGTGTACCTCTTTGCCTTATTCTTATCTATATCATGCTCTTGCCCCACATACTGCAGAAGCTTCATAAACTTATCTATATACTCATCCACACTCATATTAGTAGTTTGTCTCAACTGTTCAAATTGCACCACCTTCAATTCCTTAGAGCTTCTGGAAAATCCCAATTTGTAAACACTATCACAAACTAAGACTAAGTCATATTGTCAGCTGTGTCAACAACATAGGACTTATACCATTCCTTCGCCTTCCTACATTTTAAGGTAAAGCCGGCCATCTGAATGGCCCTACTATCATTGGCATCAAACTCATCGGCTATCATTTTGACCACCCTAATATACTCGAAAGGATCATCTTCTTCTTTGTACTTAGAAGCATCCAACTTTAAGTAGCCTGTCATCTTTGTTTTATCTTGACTATTTGTCCCAGTCTCTTGTGTAGAAGCTGTGGGAGCTGCAGGTGGTAGTGGTGGTACTTGTGTTTGCTGGTTTTACAACCCCGCAAGTGCACGGATCGCTAATAAGTAATAAAGTAGTGAGTAGAGTATCGTCCCACGAGAAATTTAATTAGTGAGTACCAAACTACACATCAATTTTAACTGTCTAGGCTACCGAATAAAATGGGGAGTGAATCTGATCTATTTTTGAATGCTAAGGACTAGAAGGATAACGAACTTAAAATGAAACAATCTATTTAAAACAATTCCAGAATTAAGTTTTTACACTTTAACCTTATTATGGATTTAATCTTGTTCATTCATTGGATTGAATATCGTTGATTTGATGGAAATTAACCCAAAGATATCTTAAATCCTTTTTTAAGGCACCTAAGGTGTGTTTCAAATAGAGCTAACCCTACTTTCGTTGGTGATTAGTCCTAATAAAAACCCTTTAAGATCTATGATTAATTATGGAACTCCACAAAGGTCATCAGCCTATCTCTAGTTCAGATTTTCTAAGTTTAATACTCTGATTTTCCAATACCAATCTTCACATTTCAGTTCTTCAATTAGTATCTTTTATCATGTCTAAGTGGGTACCAACACATAGCATACATTAAAAACACTGAATATTAAATCAAAGAATAAAACTCAAATCCAATAGATGAAATTCAATATTTGTCCATAATAATGATTACAAGCATTACTCTCCTAATTCCAGAATAAAGAAACCACTCACTCATGGTGAGTTTAGCAAACATAATAAAGATAAAATAAAAGTACATAAGAGCAGTCTTAAGAAATAGAGCAAAAGAACCGAAGAGAATTTACAACCTTGAACTTATGGAATTTCGGCTGAGGACTCCTCCTTGATGCTGATGCGCAATTCTTCGAGATAGCTTGGAGAAAGTGATGAAAATGAAGATGTGTATGTGAAGATGTTAATGTCCGGCTCGAGATCTCCCTCTTCTATGTTTTCTACTGCTTCTATTTATATTGAATGATCTAGGGTTAGGTTTTAGAGTCCCTAAGGCATCAGGAATCTTTTTTTTTCTCTGTAAAAACTGGAGCTGGAACCTAATCAGAAAACTAGCTGTCGGCTGATACACGACCCATATGTCACTACATGGTCTAGGGCTGTATAACTTATTGGAGCTTGAAGTTTGCATCTTGTGTCGGGGCAGAAGTTTACACGGGCCTCGGCTAGTTACACGGGTCCAATTACACGGCCCATGTACTGTTGTTCTTCCAGGAACTCTTTGAGCTTTGCCAGGCATAATCTTACACGGGTCTCCAAAGATCACATGGGTCATGTTACATGACCCATGTACTATGTTCCTTCTTTGGCTTCTTTGGTTTTCTCCTGGCAGCAAGTTACACGGGTTTGTGGTTTGGTTACACGACCCGTGTATTGTGTATCAGCAACAATCTTCTTTTCTTGAGTCTTTCCAAGCTTCGTTCTTTACTCCTATGCTTTGAAACTTCTTCAAAATACCTGGAAATATGCAGAAAACATAGAATTCAGTATAGAGTGATGAAATTTACAAATGTTTATGAATTTGGTGATTATGCATGAAATTACCTATCTAAATGCTATGAAATGCCGTGCAAATGTGCTTAAAAACATCTATATAATACAAGTGTATCAAGTATCCTCAAACTCAAACTTTTGCTTATCCTCAAGCAAATCAAAACCTTTTTAGAACACATTTTAGGGGTAACCCAGAAACATAACTATAAATTCAATATGCATATAATTGAACTCCTTCAACCTTCATACCAACTACCCTCTTTCAAGGCATAAGGGTTTCAATAGCAGCTTGTTGAAAACCTCACCCCCTTTTATAGTGTTTCAACTAAATATTCCTCTATGCAAGGCTATTAAAAAGTCACAAATAGCTTGTTTTATCAAGATAGACTTGAGAATACCTACTCTCCCAAATTTGCCTCTATTATAGATAATTGTGAAGAAATACTCAATTCCAACTACATAGACACATCTCAATTTCCTATCTCCACTAATGTAGCACACACTTTCTGTGATGCCCCTCACCCGTCTACAGTGTAGCCGAGCGAAGAGTGCCACATTCGGTGCCGGAGCACCCTATCTTATGCTGTCCTATTCATTGTTAATTTCAAACTTATAGAAAATATGTGGTGAATTTTTTTTTTATAATTGTTTTAAATTCACAATTTATTTCTGTGGATACTCGGGCAGAATCTCCTCTGTTTAATTAACATCTGGCGGGTTCCACTAGTTACCTATTAAAAACAATTTCATATCTCTACATGTCATATCATGTCATTTCTGCTCATAAAATTTCAAGTTCATTCATTAACTCATATAGAAATTCACATACAAAAATTCATAACTTTATTTACATCACAAACTAGTAATTACATCATGTTTATACACAATGAACCAAAATACTAGTCTATACATGGGCCCTACCAAAATATAAAAGACTGATGAGGTGAACTCTGGACTGTATGCAAATCTGGTCAACCGCAGTCAAGACAATACTGTGGCTGCTGCTGATCTCTAGTACCTACGCGATGAAAAAATCAACGCGCTAAGCGATTTACTTAGTGGTGCATAATTTAAAAGAAATGTAATTAAATAATTAAAATAATTATTCAATGCTAAAATTCCACAAATTCTAAGTTATTTATGAATTTTCTGCACTTTGGGAACAATTGGATTTAACAGTATCTTTTCTGATAATTTCTTATATTTTCAGTCTTAGTCAATTTATAACTGCGCCCAAGTAACCTATAACAGACTATAAGTGCTGGATACATAGGAGTATATGGGTTAGACTGCCATATGTCTATCCTGTATACAACTGTCATATCAGGCACAAGGCCAGCGGGCAGGCTTTTTAAGCCAGATATAAAATTAGACACAATGGCCAACGGGCAGGCATAGAGCTTATAGATTAATCATATCAGACATATGTTGTCGGTTAATGATTATCCATGTAGGCAGTACTACTATCTGTAGTCCCTAATTGGTATACCAATCGATCCATACAATATACATAAGCCTAGGTTTACTTTGGGCAATTAAGCATTATTAATATCTTATTAAACTTTTCATGTCATTTTATAGTGGGAAAGTGGGTCCCACATACCTATTTCATGTAAATTATTGTTGGGTAGCATATTAGGGTTGAAACCCTTACCATTCATAATTTGGTTATGAACCTTTCTTTAGGTTCAAATTTAATGTCTAAATTTTTACCTATTAATTTGAACAATTTGTGGCTGCTGGTTGGACACATTTCCTTCATGGAAGTTATTCTTCTATGTCTTGTCTTTATTTCCCTTTTTGAATCATGTCATTTGGATTGGTATAACTCAAGTTATGGTCAAATAACCATAACTAGGTCAAATTCTGAATTTTGATTCCCTTACTAGGCAATTTTGATATTATACTTTGCCAATTTTGTTTGAGTAGGTTGCTGCCATATTTAGGTATACTATTCTTCATAGGATATGTTGCCCTATGTCTTATGGTCACTCAAAATTTTTGATTGTGATTTTTCAAGTCTTGTAGAATTATTTATAGTTAAATTATTAGACTGGAAATTGGTGCACTTTAGGTCTAGTTTTACCTCCAATTGGCTTCATACCAATTGGGGTCACGCAATTTCACTTATGGCCTAAAACACACACTGCCATCAACAAGTACTCAACCTGCAAAGAAATTATACTCCCAATATTCATTTCTCCATCTTCCAAACTTCAAATATGCATTCATGGCACTTGTAATAACACCAATTCATCTCAATTCAATCAATTTCCAGCAGTATACACAAGCTTATAATAGTTAATGCAAGACCCTAATTAAAATGGTCAAAATCACCAACAATATGCACATTAAACAATTGGCTAGCACATGAAATTTCAACTATCAACATCTAATTCACTTCCACATATCCATGAACACCATTAATCACCATTTAATTCATGAAATTACCTATCTCCTAAGTTCCTCAAGGCTACCAAATTGGACAGTTTCAAGCCTAAGACAAAATCCCCAATTCATGGTTATAAACCCTAACTCAATTTATCAACTTCACATATAAGCATATAATAAAATCCTAATGCATGTAATTATTTTAACCAACCTCACAAATTATCATCTACATGTAAGAATTAAACAAATTTCCATGGAAAATGTGGTTGCTAAAATGAAGAAGTCTCACAAGTCTCCAATAATTAAATCAAAACCCTAATTCAAGTGTCAACCCTAACATACACATGCAATTATGTCCTAATTTATGTAATTACTTTAATTAACATTACTAATCACCATTTTCATGTAAAAATAAATGAAATCCCCAAACTTCCCATGGTTGCCGAATTGGGGGTTCTTAATTACCCATCATTTTCAATCAATTTCCTCATCATATAAACTCATTTCAATGTTTCACTAAAGAAGGAAGAGGAATTATGCACTAACCTTAAACCAAGGATTTTCCAAGCTTATAAATCTTCAAAAAATTCTCTTTTTCTTGCTGCCCATATACTTCCCATGAGGTAAGGATAAAGTTTAATGAAGGGAACCTTTAATTTTAGGTTAAAAATGGTGGGAGATTTGAGCTTGCATGAAGGAGCATCTATGGAGGTTTTGGGGGAGAAGAAATTTCGGCCACTTGAGGGTAGTGAGGAAGAAAAGAGTTTTTTGAGTGGAGAAATTTGTCACCATTTTGCTTTTATACCCCCCTCCACTAACTTTAATTTATTAATATAAAAATCAAGGGTTTTGAAAATTCTACTTAGCCCCACTTAAGTTCGTTTAATTACACTACTTGAAATTTCATACTTTCATGAGATTTTTATGGGGTTTTCTGAATTTAATACCACTCATTTTTAATGGACTTTTTGGTCAAAAGTCAACTTTAGGTGTCAAATGATCAAAATACCCCTCTTCGGGTTAAAGTCTCTCTTTTTCGGAAATATCGATCAAATTCCCGATCGGACGATTCCCTAAATTTTTACGCTATCTATTTTATTTTTATTTTCACCTTTACCAATTAATTAAATTTTCTTTGACATTTTTTAATGTCATTTACACCTCAGTGAATTTTTAATTAAATCCCAAAAATTATTTTCTAGGGTTCCTCGCGGGTCAGAAACATGGCTCTTTTAACCTAATTTCATTTCATGTCTTTTATTTTTCCTAAATTTTTCTTGCATTTTCTTATCATGTATGTCATCATTTTATGTCTCCTCACTATCGTTTAAATGTAGTTCCCGACATTCTGACTGTTCGATTAGACATTAGCCGTCAGAATAGTAGAAAGTACGGACTATCGACGGTGAAGGCATTACAATTCTTTCCCTCTAAATAAAATTTCGTCCTCGAAATTTACCTGATGTGAAGAGTTGAGGGAACTGCTGCCTAATTGTGTCCTCGCTCTCCCAAGTTGCCTTTTCTGTGTTGTGGTGTCTCCACAGAATTTTCACTAGTGGAATTCTCTTGTTTCTGAGCTCTTTTACTTCCCATGCCAAGACTCTAATTAGCTCTTCTTCATATGTCAAGTCAGATTGCACAATTATCTCTTCTACTGAAATGACATGTAAAGGATTTGATCTGTATCTTCTGAGCATTAACACATGGAATACATTGTGAATCTTGTCCAGCTCAGGTGGTAAAACTAGCCTGTAGGCTACTGGACCCACACGTTCAATGACATCATATGGACCAATAAACCTAGGGCTTAATTTACCTTTCCAAATCTTAACACTTTTTTCTAAGGTGATACCTTGAGAAACACCTTATCACTAACCTCATACTCTATATCCTTTCTCCTCAGGTCAGCTTATGACTTTTGTCTGTTTGAGGTGGCTTTCAGGTTATCTCTAATTAGCTTCACTTTTTCTTTTGTCTTTCTCACTAGGTCTGGGCCCACTACTTTCTCCTCACCCATTTCTATCTATCACAAGGGAATCTTACATCTCCTCCCATACAATGCTTTATATGGAGCCATTTTTATACTGGCTTGGTAGCTGTTGTTGTAAGCAAACTCTACCAAAGGAAGATACTTCTCCCAACTTCCTTCAAAGTCTATAATGCAGCTCCAAAGCATATCTTCCAGTACCTATCATGTCATTCAAGTCATGTCATTATTATCAATCTTTTAACATTTATATAATTTACTAAGTTCTAAAGGTTACCTGAATCACCCTTTCAGACTGTCCATCCGTCTGAGGATGAAAAGTCGTACTGAAGTGCAGTTGAGTGCCTAATGACTCTTGTAGATTCTTCTAAAATCTCAAAGTAAACCTTGGGTCTCGGTCAGATATAATCGATGTCCATGTAACCGTACTATCTCAGCTATGTAGATTTCTGTTAATCTCCCTAGTGAGTAGTCGGTTCTGATAGGTAGGAAGTGTGTTGACTTTGTTAATCTGTCCATAATTACCCAGATGGTATCATGCTTCTTTTCTATCAATGGTAGCCTAGTTACAAAATCCATGGTGATGTGGTCCTATTTCCACTCTGGTATGGATATAGGTAGCAACAACCCTGATGGAACTTGATGCTTAGCCTTAACCTGCTGGCATGTAAGACATCTAGTCACAAAATCACCAATCTCTTTCTTCATTCCAGGCCACCAGTACCATACCTTCAGGTCATGATACATCTTAGTACTTCCTGGGTGCATACCATGGAGCTACTGTGCGCTTCTTTCAGGATATTTTTCTTCAGTTCCTCATCTCCTGGTCCACACATTCTGCCTTTATAATATAGGCACCTAGATCAAGTTGTTGGATAGTTCTTTTCATGTGGCCTTAGCTATCTAGAAGCATAGGCAACTACTTTACCTTTTTGCATCAGAACACACCCAAGGCCATTATGAGAGGCATCACTGTAGATTACATAGTCTTTCTCAGACTCTGGCTGTGTCAGCACTGGAGCTTCTATGAGCATAGCCCTTAGCTTCTCAAAACTGGCTTGATATTTGTCATTCCAGTCAAACTTTGCATTCTTATGCAGCAACTTAGTCAACGGGGCTATTATAAGGGAGAATCCCTTCATAAATCTCCTATAGTATCCTGCTAACCCCAAAAAGCTTCTGACCTTTGTTACATTTCTAGGAGGCTTCCATTCAACTATTGCTTCAATGTGTCCAAGGAAGGATATCTCATCCAACCAGAAATCACACTTGGACAGCTTGGCATATAACTGCTTTTCTCGTAGTATCTGTAGTATTACTCTCAGGTATTCATCATGCTCCTCCCGGTTCTTAGAATACACCAGAATATCATCTATAAAGACCATAACAAATAGGTCCAAGTAAAAATAAAAGATGCGATTCATGAGGTCTGTAAAAGCTGCTGGTGCATTTGTCAGGCCAAATTGCATCACTAGAAACTCAAAGTGTCCATACCGGGTCCTGAAAGCAGTTTTAGGTACATCTGTCTCCTTTACTCTCAGTTGGTGATAGCCTGATCTGAGATCTATCTTGGAGAATACACCAGCTCCCTTCAGTTAATCAAACAGATCATCTATCCGTGGTAAAGGATATTTGTTTTTCATAGTCACCTTATTCAACTGCTGGTAGTCTATACAAAGCCATAGTGTAGCATCTTTCTTCTTCACAAACAACACCGGTGCTCCCTATGGTGACACACTTGAGCGTATAAAGCCCTTATCCAGCAGCTCCTATAACTGAACTTTCAACTTTCTCAGTTCAGTGGGTGCATCCTATATGAGCCAATGGAGATTGGTGTAGTACCTGGCATAACTTCTATAGCAAACTCTACCTCTCTATCTAGTGGCAAACCCGACAACTCTTCCAGAAATACATCCAGAAAATCACATACAGTGGGGATGTCCTGTGAACTCGGGCTAGTCTTACTGGTGTCAATCACATGTGCTAAGAAAGCCTCATAGCCCTTCCTTATCATTTTTCTGGCTGTTGTGGCTGATATGATAGTAGAAAGATAACTCGTTCCTTCACCCACAACTATAGTCTCATCCCCATCTGCTGTCTATAATGAAATCTTCTTCAACCGACAATCTACCATCACCTGGTGATGTGATAACTAATTCATTCCCAGTATCACATCGAACTCATGGAATGGTAGTTCAATTAGGTCAGCTGGGAACTCATACCCTTGTATTTTCAGAGGACAACCCTTGTAAACGTTCTTCACCATGACACTGTGGCCTAAAGGGTTTGTAACTTGTATGTCCTCCTCTAACTCCTCTATCTGTACCCCCCTATCCACTGGCAGTGCAATACACACATATGAATGTGTGGAGCCAGGGTCAATCAGTGCACATACTAACATATCATAAAGAGAAAATGTACTTCTAATGACATCTGCTGGTTCTGGCTCCTCCCATGCCCTCATAGCATAAGCACGGGGTGCTACTCTAGTCTCTTGCTTCTGAATTATCTCTGCAGTAGGCCTCTATGATGTACCAGCTGTATCAGTCTTCTACCCCTCTGTGCTGCCCGGGTAGGTCTCTCTGTCTGGGGTGGAATAGTGGGAACACTATCACTATTCTGTGGACAATCCTTCAAGAAGTGATCCATAGACCCACATATGAAATATCCATCAGTCAATAGTCTGCACTTTCCTCTGTGGGGCCTACCACAATGTGAACAAGTTGATATCGGGGCTAATCCCCGTGTAGCTGTACTCGGTGAACTACGCACTGATGCACTACACTGTCCTCCTCTCCTCAGAGCAAACTGAGATTTCTGCCTCTTACCTCGACCTTGAGTCTGACCCTGAGACTCCTTGGGCTTCTTACTACCAGTGGCTGTTGAACCGAACTGCCCAGATCTAGAACCCCTCTTACGTTGCCTGTCCTTCCTGAACTGCTCCTCATTTCTGACTCTCTCCACATCAAGGGCTGATGCTACCAACTGGGAGAAGTCTGTGAAGTGATGAGATGTAACTATTAGTCTGATGTTGTCATTTAGTCCGTCCTCAAACTGTTTGCACTTATCAACCTCTATAAGCATGATTTCCAATGCATATCCACTAACTCTCATGAATTCCTGCTCATATTTGGAGACAATAAGCTGCCTCTATCTTAATGTCAGGAATTCTCTCCTTCTGGCCTCTAAGTACACATGGCTGATGTATTTCTTTCTGAATTCAGCCAGAAAGAATTCCTAGGTAATCTGTGTAGGCTATACCACTCTCGATACTGTCTCCCACCATCTATATGCATCCTCCTGTAGCAGTGATAGAGCACACTCCAATTGCTGCTTTGGGGTGCAGTGCAGCTGCTACAAAACCCTTTTTGTCCTCTCCAGCCAATACTCTGTTGCGGCTAGATCATCCTCCTTCTTGCCCTTGAAGTCAACTGCCCCATACTTTCGCAGTCTCTCAAATGGGGATTTGTGTACAGGTTAAGGCTGTAGGGGTGGTGGTGGCTGTGGCTGTGGAGGCAGAGGTGGCCATGGTATGGCTCCGGTGACCTGACAAATCAGCTGAGTCATGTGTTCTAGGAAGGCCTACTATGCTCTCCTTGTAGTACCATGTAATGACTCTGCTCTGCTATTTTGCTCCCTACTAGGAGCAGGTGCGTGTGCGTGACTCTCTACCTCCTCCTCTATCGGTCCAGGAGGCCCATGCTCTGAAGCATGCTTTGAAGGATCAGATGTCATCGATCCTATAAAACAGACAAAGAACACATCTATATTAGTGTCACCTCGACTCTATTTTAAAGTCCCATGCATGTGATGCACTCTATCTATTTCTATCTATCTAGGTCTAGGACCACCTAAACCTATGCTCTGATACCACTAAATGCGACGCCCCTCACCAGTCTACAGTGTAGCCGAGCTGTCACACCTTACTCCTCCGTAAGATGTAAGATGATCCCATAGTATACCTAATGAATTACCGTATTTCGCCTACTAGTAACCCATTAAATATACTATAAGAGAATTTAAAACAATTTTCGTTCATTTTGAAAGTGGTGGGTAAATTTTTCACAAATATTAAAAACCTTTATTTGACACTAAGTCATAAATCAAATTTTCAGGTAATTAAAATTTTCGTAATTTTTACAAAAAAATTTTGATAGAGTGCCAGCTATATTTTGAGAAAACAGTTTTTCAAACCTGAAAAGGAAAACACTCCCAATATATTTTCTCAAACACAACTCCAATAAACTTCATTTCATCTCACAATTCAATCTCAATAATCAAATCAATTCATTTTCAAACCAACCTCATCATAAAAGAAACATTTCATTAATTACAAGACTCAAAAATTAATATTAGAAAACTATACAGGTAAATGAAATCTCAAATTTACATTATAATAATTTGCATTTAATTACATACCAAAATATTTTATAAGAGTTTTTATACAACTGCTCAAATAATTTACATATATATTATTACATGCATACATCAAATCTATGTACATGGGTATACCTATGATATACCTGGAGCTGATCTAAATGTGTCTTCAAGGAAGCTTACTCAAGTGCCCTATGCTCATTTCACCTGTGACAGCATACAAAGCTATAGCTGAGTGGTGAACTCAGTGGTGCACAACTATAACTTAAAATATAGTACAATATACCTTAGCAAAATTACAGCAAATAATTTGAAAATCTGGATACTCAACAAAGCCCAAAAATCAAAATATTCGTTGCCAATAATATAAATCATTTGTATAAAATGACTTTGATCATGAAATTCAATTTATCAAATCACAAAGGTAATTCCAGCAATCATGGAAATAAAGATTAATTCCAATAAAATCAATTATGCAAAATCCCATTTGAAATCAAAATTCTTTACTATTCAAAAACTATTATTTATCTTACTAACTATGCAAGACTAATCCACAAGGGCTATCTTCAGGGTGAATCTAACTCCCTAAGGGTGGGGAGGTCGAATCATCGTGCATAGTACACACCACAATAATAAAACTTCCGAAAGGGCCATAACAAAAAAACTTAGATCTAACCTCTAATAAGAGGAGAATCTAAGCCTGTGCACGTACCATGGTAATCAAAACAAAGCTAACTCCATTGTCTCCTCAACAAATGAGAGAGACGGGTAATAACCTAGTAAAGCATCTATAGTGAGATACAAAATAATATCATAAATCTCTTTGTCCTTTTTGTGAGCATAAATCACAATATAATTCGATTCAAAGTCAATTCCAATATCCAATAATTTTTATGCTCATCACAATTTAAAACATATTTTATCACAATTTTTCCAAAACTAATTTATTCAATCCACAACAATGCTCAATAATTGTTGAAATACCATTTCACAAAGCTAAATTCAAGCATGCTATAACAATTTCAATAATTGTTGAAATAAATCCAATACTTGATAAACATAATACATGTAACACCCTCCCTATAGCAACTCCGTACATTCTACTGTTCCGATGACCAGTGTCGGTCCGGACAGCTAGAACGTCCGGAAAAATATTTAAACTAAAGTAAGGAACCATAATTAACTCAAATATTAATAAGAAAAATTTAGCAAAAATTTTAGAAATAAAATACAACCAAGTTAAATGAGCCAGTGCCCTAGCGATGGGTAACCTAGTGAGAAGTTGCGGTTCTTGCAACTAGGAGCCCTAGACCTAGGGAAAAAAATTATAAAATAATTTTTGGGACTTCAGAGAAGGGTTATTGAGGTTCTTATGGCATTAGAATGCCAAGAAAATACTTAGAAAAATTTTTCAATCGGTACAGATAATTTTGGCCCGTTAAGCCAAACGGAGGGCATTTTGGTCATTTCGCCTTCAGAGGTGATTTTTGGCTGACTTGTCCAGTTAAGTAAATAATTATTATGACATAAAATGTGAATAAATATTACTAAAAGTTGAATTGAAAATGAGTAGAAAAGAAAAGAAAAAAAATGAATTAAATGGGAATTTATGACATCACATGATGTCATTAGTGTGCCTTCACCCACTCAAGTGTTGACACATGGCATAAATATGTTTAAAAAGACAAAATGGGCTGAAAAATGAGAGAAAGAAATCAGATTTCCATTTCCTCTTCTTCCTTGCCGTAAACCATTTTTCCCTAACCTCCATGGACAAGCTTTTTCAAGCTTGATTTTCCCTAGCTTCCACACCATAAAAGCCCTAGTTGTCTTCACAAAAAATTCACCCCACACCTTGAGGAAGCTTTGGGCAGCAAAATCTTGAAGAAAAATTAAAGTTTTGGTTGGCTTGGATTTGAACTAAAAGAGGTTAGTGACCAAAACCTTAAATTTAAATTCAATTTCATGTTTAAGCATTATATTGGTGATTAAATGACAAAGAAACTTGATGAAAGATATTGGTATGCCATCCCTTATTTTTGGCAGCCATGGTTAGGGTTTGATGGTGTTGAGTTTAATGAAGTTAAAAGGGTATTAGGGCTGCCCACAATGTGTATTTGCTAAGTAGATTGAAGAAATAAAGTGAAAATGCAAGTTTGATAATGTTGAGTTAGGGTTTGGAGGGGGGAAAATGAGACTTTGATCTTGTGATGATAGAAGTAGGTTTTAATGGTCAATTAGTGACCATTTAGTTTGGTTTGAACCAGAAATGAAGTGAATTGGGTTGTGGGATTTGAGGTAGGAGTGGCTGCCTTGTGTGACCTGCAGGCTTGGCTGTGAGTCTAGCCTGTTTGGACAGCCATAACTTGAATTGTAGAGGTTCAATTGGTATTTGGCCAATTGGACATGAAACTAGACACATAATGGCACAACTTTGATGAAGAAACCATGCCCAGAAAACCAAATCAACTTGACCAAAAGCTTGCCCTAATCCGGGTGACCTGCACTCTGCCTGGGCAAAATGACCAAATGAACAGTATTTGGTCATTTGGCCATAACTCAATGTAGAAAGGTCCAATTGACCTGAAATTTTACCAGCAACAAGGTGACATATAAACCAACAACTTTCATGAAGAAACCTGACACAAATTATGACTATAACCTAGTCAACTTGCCAACCAAACTTGAGTCACCAAATCTGGCAGAATCAGTTTTGCCCAGAATTTGGAATCTGCCCAATCCGGCCAGTTATGGTATTTAGGCCATAACTTGAGCTACAAAACTCCAAATGGAGTGATTCAAAAAAAGAAATTCATCTAGACAAAATAAGGAACAACTTTCATGTTGATCACTTTTCCAAAATTCCACTGCAAAGATGACTAATGGAACAGTAAAGACAAAGCATGAAAACTGAAATTTTTGTCTAATTATCATTAAGCTTAGAGATGGTATTGGCAATCCATACCAACAAGTTAAAAATGCAAAATGTGGTATGTTGATAATATTTAAATTAATTTACCTATTGCCAATGCAAAAGTCAACATTTTAGTTGACCAATGAAGTGAATAGTAATCATAAAAATTCAATTTCAAAGAATTACTTAAATGAAAAGTGCTAAATGCCCTAGTAGGCCTAATGTGATTGGATTGGATAGGTTGGCATGCCAATAGGGTTCTGTTAGCAGTACTGCGTATGGCTTCATGCCATTCTGTATTTCATGGCTTCCCATGCCATTCTGTAACATAATAGCCTTTGGCTATGATATTGAGTTGTTATACTTGGGTTTAATCCCCGATAATTATTACAGCTTATTAGCTGTTCTGTTGGACACCGGGAGACACAATGTGACCGATGGTGTGATGGTTCGAGGTACTTAGTACCCAGTGCCAGTTTACCCGTTTGTCCAGTCCAGTTAACTAAATTAGGTTACTCGGGCAATGTTAATAAATCTTACCAAACTTAAATCGAATAACACTGCAATAAATATTAGAAACTAAGTCTACCCAGAAATGTAAATATACATTATGCATATTTTATTTTAATTTATTTCATTTTATTTTATATTGTCACCACTAAGCAGAATTGCTTAGCTCGTCGCTTTTGCCACGCGCAGGTACTGGAGATTTAGCTGGGGAGTCCAGTAGACCGCATACTGGGTGAGCCATCATATCTGCACTCAGAGTTCAGAGTCACCTCACATTGCAGTGCATTTGGTAGGACATTAGGCCATCTGGGATATTTTGATATTTTGTTATTTTGTATTTTGTAAACTTTTGATATGTACATTTTAAACTTATGTAATCATATTTTTGCTGTAATTATCTATGAACTGTGTTCAGAAATAAATATGAGTATTTCTCATTGAATTTGGTATGATATGAGATGAATGTAAATTTTGAGATAATCAAATGAATTGAGAATATATTGGAGGTTGATTGAGAATAAGGTGATGATATTATTGGGAGTGTTTTTAACAGGTTCAGAAGAACTGTTTTTCCAATTTATAGCCGGCACTCTGCCGGATTTTCTATAAAATTTGCGAAAAAAATTTGGTTTTATAAAAAATTATAAATAAAAGAATTAAAAAGGATTAATTGAAATTGAAACATGAATTGGTGTTCTGACACACTGAGTGGCATAACTTGCTCGGCTACACTGTAGACGGGTAAGGGGTGTCACAATACATAAGGGAAATAACCTCATTTAATCATATGAAATATTCTAAACAAAAGCAATTAAAAACTAGTTGTGCACAAACCTCTTATTTACTTCAATTCTTGTTTTTCCTTCGAAGATCGCTTTCTAGTCTCTTTTTCAACTGAAACACACAATTTACAGTGTTTCAGTACCATATCTCATAATTAATCCAACAATTTATTTCATGCCCAATGTTAACTGTTCTATTGGACCAAATTACAGTGGGAATTTGGCAAAATTCTCTTCATCAAATTGTTTCTTATTGTTGAAGGAACGGAAGCGTGAAAAACACAAGATTATACCATTGAATTCAAAAATTTTCACCTAGGGTCACATGCACCATGCAAGATTAATTTTTATCTATTTGATTTCAATGATAAACAACATATTAAAACTCTTTTAATATGTTTTTGGATCTGTATTTGCCATTTAAGATTTTAAAATTAATCAGATTAATTTTAGAACCCTAGATTAAATCAAGAACGATTACACTAACCTCTTGATGTGCTGCAGCGTGTCTGCGCCTTTGAGATTCATCTTCAGGACACCAGATGTTGTCCCTCTAGCTTGTCCACACCAAGAACACCTATAGCAGCCCTTGAACAACTTCTCAAGCCTTTTCTATTAATTAGAAATTCAAGTTCTGCCTTTTAAGAGATTAGAGATGTAAACAGGACACTAGAAACAATTTCTAGTGTTCTTAATTCAAGAGATTGATGGCTAATCTCTTTGAATTGATGAGAGATGAAGAGAAATAGCTGGAGAGGCTCAAAGTGGCGTGACAATTGAGAGGAGAGGCTGCTGGTTATGTTTTCTTTTCATAACCACACTTAAATAGCTAGGTTAACACATTAAACCCTAGCCACATGTCACCTTTTGATTAGCTCTAGGTTTAAGTGACCCAATCACATTGTGCCAAGTGTCAAACCTATATTTAATCTTGATTTTAATCATCTTACATGATTAAAAAAAAACATTTGGCAAGCTTATGTGTTATGCCATGTGTCACCATCTCATGGTGCCACGTGTCACACTGTGAAATGACCAAAATGCCCCTGTGTCTTAATTTTGAGTTTTTAACCCAAAATAATTATTTTCTTCTTCTAATTAATTTATATCAAATATAAATTAATTAATTAATCTCTATTAATTAATTTCTCATCAATTAAATTCATATTTAAACACTTTAAATATAAATTTAATTTATACTACACATCCAATAATCTAGATTTGGTTTCAAGTCATGCTAGGGACTTTGCAATTTAATTGCAAACCAAATCTATTTAATTAATCAATTAAACTCTTTAATTAATTAATTAAATCATATTTAAATAGGTGATAACTTGTGTATGTGTGTGACTTACTAGGCTCATCACTAATTGGCAATGAGACATGATATCAACTCTTAATATCATCAGAACTCTTTCTTACCATAAATGATTTCTTTAAATCATTTTATGAACCTCATAGACCATGGTTAACACCTAGCATAGCATGCCATGGCCACCCAATTAGTAATAAGATTTACCTTAAATGAACCTATAATCATATGTTACCATGCACTAGAATCTCTCTTACAAAATCCCAACTCAAGCCGAGTCATGGTTTATGTCAAACTCCATTTGCTATGAATATTATGTTCTCTTTTAATTCCAGTTCTTGATTAAAAGATTTTCTCATCGAAACTCTTTTACGAATAAATCTATCTGTCTGGCAGGAACTTGAAACATCAAGAACAATTAAATGAACATAGGATTTTATCTCTATTTACTTAGAGGAACAGATTCCTTCTTGATCAACACCTACCTCCATATATAACTAGCGAGAGCCAACACATACCCATATAACCATACATAGTACAAGTATGAAAGCAGTATCAAACTCAAAAGACCTATATACAAGATAACTGTGATATCTCAAGTCTAAAGATTATATGCAATGATATTATTTATGAAAAAAGATTGAAAAGAGTAAACTCCATGTGCTTGTCATAAGTGTCACTGGTTGACCTACTTATCATTTATAAGTGCCTATCAAGTTTGTTATATGGCATGAGACTCACCATTCCATCTTATTTATATCTCATATAAATAACTTGGGAACAAACATGAATACAATCTTTATGGATAAGTCATGTCCTTATTATGAAGTATCCTCGATTGTGAACCTATTTATGATACTTTGTGCTAGAAATATTGTCACTCATATTCTTAACAACTTAAGAATAATATTTCTAACAAAATATCAATGGACCTTTTCTATTACACATAAATATATTATGTAATCGGAAAAGTGGAAATGCCTTTTATTATTAAAAATATGTACAAGATACATACTAAATGATATGCTCTAGGGCATACTACTAACAATCTCCCACTAGCACTAGAGCCATTCATTACAATATCTTAGACCTATCTTCTCAAGATGTCGGTCTAACTGAGTCTGTGACATAGGCTTAGTGAATGGATCAGCTGGATTTTCAGCTGATGCTATTTTCTGCATGGCTACATCGCCTCGCCCAACTATTTCTCTGATAATGTGGTAGCGCCTTTCTATGTGTTTGGATTTACGGTGAGACCTTGGTTCCTTAGCTTTGTATGATTGCTCCATTGTTGTCACGATGTAATGGAACTGACTCAATGGAAGGAACTCTGTAAGTTACATCACGAACTTCTTTATCCAAACAACTTCCTTTGCAAGATCTCGATGCGACAATATACTCGACCTCGATGAGTGGAATCTGCGATCGTGCTCTGTTTGGAACTCTTCCAACCGATCGCACCTCCATTACAAATGAACACATATCCAGAGGTAGACTTTCTATCATCGATATCGATTGGAAATCAGAATCAGTATAACCATCCAATTGCAAGTCTCCACCTCCATAAATCAAGAATAAATCCTTAGTTCTTCTCAAGTACTTAAGGATATTCTTGACAGCTATCCAGTGTTCCAAACCTAGATTGGATTGATACCTGCTAGTCAAACTAACAGCATATGCGATATCCGGCCTAGTACACAACATTGCATACATTAAACTTCCAATAGCCGAAGCATATGGAATCTTGGCCATCTTATCTCTTTCTTCAGGTGTCTTTGGAGACATCTCTTTAGAAAGGTGGATACCATGTCTCACTGGTAACAATCCTCTCTTGGAATCAAGCATGTTAAACCTCTTTAACACCTTTTCCAAGTATAGACTTTGGAATAAACCAATTATTCTTTTCGCTCTATCTCTATAGATGCGAATCCCAAGAATATAGGTTGCCTCCCCTAAGTCTTTCATGGAGAATGTATTTGACAACCATACCTTTATAGTCGTGAACATACCTGTATCATTACCCATCAACAATATGTCATCCACATATAAGACAAGGAAAGTGATAGCACTGTCACTAACCTTCTTATATACACATGGCTCATCCTCATTTTTGATAAAATCAAAAGATTTAATGGCTTCATCAAAACGGATGTTCCAACTCCTCGAAGCTTGGTTCAACCCATAAATGGATCGCTTTAGCTTGCATACCTTGGAACCATCTTGGGATTCAAATCCCCTAGGTTGTTCCATGAAAATGTTTTCTTCAATGTATCCATTGAGAAAAACATTTTGACATCCATCCGCCAAATCTCATAATCATAGTATGCACTATTGCTAATAAAATCCTAATTGATTTAAGCATGGCAACAAAGTAGAAAGTCTCCTCATAATCTATTCCTTGCCTTTGGCGAAACCCTTTCGCTACTACCCTTGCCTTATAGGTCTCTACCTTTCCATCAGAACCAATTTTCTTCTTGAAAACCCATTTGTTTCCTATAGGTACAATACCTTCAGGTGGGTCAACAAGATCCCAAACTTGATTCTTATACATGGAATCAATCTCGGATTTCATAGCATCAATCCATTTTGAAGAGTCTATATCTGATATAGCTTCTTCATAGGTAAGTGGATCATCCCCATGATCTACTTCTTCATGAGTAGACAACTCTTGTTCTTCTTCATGAAGAAAACCATATCTCACTGGTGGGTGAGATACCCTGGTTGTTCTATGAGGAACAGCTGTAGATGTTTCATCAATGGGTATAGGTTGACTAGATGGATCTATATCCATCTGATCTGTTGGTTGGTCAGAATTCTCCAATTCTAACTCTATTTGCCTTCCTTTGCCTCCTTCTTGAACAAACTGTTGTTCAAGAAATGTGGCATCTCTACTTATCACAACCTTTTGTGAAGTAGGCAAATAAAAATAATATCCAAAACTATCTTTTGGATATCCAACAAATCAACCTTTTACGATCCGGTCTCCAATTTATCGGTGTTGACTTTTGATATAAGCTGGACAACCCCAAATCTTAACATGCTTAAGACTTGGTTTTCTTCCATGCCATATCTCATAAGGTGTGGAAGAAACTGATTTTGATGGAATCCTATTCAGAATATATAAAGCTGATTCTAATGCAAATCCCCAAAAGGAGATTGGCATATCAGTATAGCTCATCATACTACGTACCATATCTAATAAGGTACGATTTCTCCTTTCAGATACACCATTCAGCTGTGGCGTTCCTGGAGGAGTCAGCTGAGAAACAATGCTATGCTCTCTCAAGTATTCATCAAATTCAGTACTCAAATATTCACCTCCACGATCGATCGAAGAGCTTTAATATTCTTTCTGTTTGATTTTCTACTTGATTTAAATTCTTTGAACTTTTCAAAAAATTCATGTTTGTATTTCATCAAATACAAATACCCAAACCTTGATTTATCATCAGTAAAGGTAATAAAATAATGAAAGCCCCCTCTAGCCATTTCTTTAAACGGACCACATACATCACTATGTATTAGTTCCAAAATATTTTCAGCTCTTAACCCTTGTCCAACAAAGGGTGATCTAGTCATTTTGCCTTGAAGGCAAGATTCACAAGTTGGAGTAGGCTCAGAGCCCAATGAGGATAGAATCCCCATTTTCTCCAATTTTGCAATCCTATCTTCTGCAACATGACATAAACTTAAGTGCCAAATATATTTTGAACTTGAGTTGGTTTTCACCATGGCATTGTATTCTTTTAGATCACTTGCATTCAATTTGTGTTTGTCATTATTATCCAAATAATAAAGACCATCATTCATATAACCCGAACCAACATATTTATTTCCAAAATAAATATTGCAAACATCATCTGTGAACTGAAATTCATAGCCATTTATAGTCAAACTAGATATAGAAATGATGTTCTTAAAAGCATCAGGTACATATAAAATATTATCCAAACACAAAACATGTCCAAACATGTAAAAAGATTTAGATCCTATGGCTAAAGCTTCATGGTTGAGCCATTGCCAATCCGGACTCTAATATCTTGAGAACGCAAGTCGCCTCTTGTTTGCTAGTTCCTGCATATCATTAGAAATGTGAGAAGCGCACGATATCTAAAACCCAAGTAGATGAAATATAAGTATCATCAGAATCTAAATAACAAGATATGGACATACCTTAGAAGGTGTATCCTTCTTGTCCTTGAGAGAAGCAAGATACTGCAGGCGGTTCCTTTTCCAGTGCCCATCCTTTTGGCGGTGGAAACACTTTCCTTTGCCTCCATCGACTTTAGTCTTCCTTTTCTGTTTAGCTATTTTCTTGGAAGGACCAGAATCGAGGTTTCTTTCTTATTGCCCTTCTTCTTGTTGGACTTTCCAGTGAAGAAGATGCAACAAAGCTACCTCTTTTCCTTCATTGCACGGCATATTCTTTTGGGCAATAACCAGCATGTTGAGTAATTCAGCTAAGGTGCATTCTGTTTAGTCATATGGAAATTTGTCACAAAATTCCCAAAAGACTCGGGGAAGGGTGAAGGATCAAATCCGTTTGTAGTTGGAAATCCATGTTGAAGTCAAGATGTTCCAAGCTGCTCAATCACCGAATCATCTTGTGGACATGATCCCCAACATTACGTCCCTCGGACATCCTCATATGGAATAGCTGTCTAGATATCTCATACCTAGCATTCCTGTTGTGCTCACCATACAACTCTTGTAGGTGAAGAAGGATCTCACACGCACTCTGCATGTTCTCATGTTGCTTATGTAACTCATTACTCATAGAAGCAAGCATGTAACACTTAGCTCTCATATCATGCTCCTTCCACTTGTCCAAAGTTTCATATTCCTCTTGTGTGGCCTCTGGAGGTAAGGGACCAGGAACATTTGAATCTAGAACATATCCTATATGTTCAAGGTTCAGACAAGTTTCAAATTTCTTAGCCAATCGCAATGATTAGGTCTGTCAACTGTTGTGATCAAGTATGCTTGCAAGGATATTGGATGGTGGTGGTTGTTTTGTGCTCATTTTTATCGAGAAGATTAACTGCAGAAAATAACCAGATTAATTAGTAAATGTATCAAGTAATTAACCAAAATGATTATGGTCTTTTAATCAAATTGGTCCTCCCACTAACTTAGCGAATCCTACACTTCCAAAGTAGAAAACGGAAATCCTAGTTGGATGGATTTCTAGTGGGTGATTGAATTCTTATAATTCTATTGATCATCCTCAGGTACATCCATTATTGGAATTACAATAAACTATAAGTGAGCAACTCCTTGCCCATCACATCTCATGTGAGGTTCAATCATTTACCTAGCCCCTAATGCTCAAAATCTCAGGTACATCCATTATTGACTTATCTTGCATTAGTTAAGTTGATCCCATTGAGCCAGTAATTATGCAAATAATTTTAATGTCCTCAGGTACATCCAATATTGGCCACTAAACCATTTACATATTTACAACATCTCATGCTTAACAATTATTCTTAAGAAAATCTCTTAAATAAATTGCATCTTATGCAACTATTTAAAATTTCTTAAAATAATTGCCCCAATGGAGGGCCTATGTTATAATTACTTTAATTATAGCATTTCCAACTTAATCATTTGTTTGGAAGATTTTATGGTCATTCTATTTACTATTAAGGTCTCACTTTGCACATTATCCATTTAGCATGCATATATCATATAATTGCATACATTCCCATACATCTCATGCATTCATGGATAAGCAGTAAATATGGTATGATCATGGACTTTCTAAGGGATTCAATTCTGAGCCACCAAGAATTGAATCAGGGCATTCCTAGGTGCATTTCATTCATTCATTTTACAAGAGTTGCTGAAGGAGTACATAATCAACACTTGATCTTGAATTCCTCCCACTGGTCCCACCAATGCTCTTGACCTCCTTGAACTTCTTGCAATCCAATATTACATAGTAATCCTTGGCATACCAAGGCGAATTTACAAGAACTTAAATAAATGAAATTACAATCCAAAAATATTACAAACTTAATAATACATGCCCAAAATAAATTAAAATAAATTAATTAATTTACAATCCCAAAGAAACATAAAAGAAATAAATCCAATCACATTGGTCTTTTATAGTCCATGATCATCCATCATGCATATCACTATTTAACAATTAAATAAAACATACATACTTAAATTAAATTGAATATCTCATATTCAACTTAAAAATCTAGATTTGAATATGATTCAAATAAATTTAAAAATTCAGATTTGAATCTCATTCAAACAAATTTAAAAATTCAGATTTGAATCACATTCAAACAACATCAAAAATTCAGATTTGAATCACATTCAAACATTTTTTAAAAAATCAGATTTGAATCACATTCAAATATTTTTTAAAAAATCAGATCTGAATTTTATTGAATCAATTTTAAAAAATTAGATTTAAATATGATTCAAACAACTTTAAAAATTCAGATTTGAATCACATTCAAACAACTTTTAAAATTCAGATTTGAATCACATTCAAACAATTTTTAAAATTCTGATTTGAATCATAATTTAATTGTGTGATTAAAACAACTAATTAAACACTTTAATTAGTCAAAGAATAGGCCTTAGATCATACAACAATTGCAGAATTAAAAGCCAAACCTTGAACCACCCATGGAACCATTGTTACCGCCACCATTGGTGGCTTCACCATGTGTGACGCCACACCTCATGATCCAACCAGCAATGAATCTCTTGATCTCATGATCAAACACACAATTAAATTATATAATCAACAATCTAAATGGCAAATATAGTGGCTCTGATACCAATTGAAGGCAGGCGTGAAAAACACAAGATTATACCATTGAATTCAAAAATTTTCACCTAGGGTCACATGCACCATGCAAGATTAATTTTTATCTATTTGATTTCAATGATAAACAACATATTAAAACTCTTTTAATATGTTTTTGGATCTGTATTTGCCATTTAAGATTTTAAAATTAATCAGATTAATTTTAGAACCCTAGATTAAATCAAGAACGATTACACTAACCTCTTGATGTCTTTGCGATATGCGCCTTTGAGATTCATCTTGAGGACACGGATGTTGTCCCTCTAGCTTGTCCACACCAAGAACACCTATAGCAGCCCTTGAACAACTTCTCAAGCCTTTTCTATTAATTAGAAATTCAAGTTACGCCTTTTAAGAGATTAGAGATGTAAGCAGGACACTAGAAACAATTTCTAGTGTTCTTAATTCAAGAGATTGATGGCTAATCTCTTTGAATTGATGAGAGATGAAGAGAAATAGCTGGAGGCTCAAAGTGGCGTGACAATTGAGAGGAGAGGCTGCTGGTTATGTTTTCTTTTCATAACCACACTTAAATAGCTAGGTTAACACATTAAACCCTAGCCACATGTCACCTTTTGATTAGCTCTAGGTTTAAGTGACCCAATCACATTGTGCCAAGTGTCAAACCTATATTTAATCTTGATTTTAATCATCTTACATGATTAAAAAAACATTTGGCAAGCTTATGTGTTATGCCATGTGTCACCATCTCACGGTGCCACGTGTCACTGTAATGAAATAACCAAAATGCCCCTGTGTCTTAATTTTGAGTTTTTAACCCAAAATAATTATTTTCTTCTTCTAATTAATTTATATCAAATATAAATTAATTAATTAATCTCTATTAATTAATTTCTCATCAATTAAATTCATATTTAAACACTTTAAATATAAATTTAATTTATACTACACATCCAATAATCTAGATTTGGTTTCAAGTCATGCTAGGGACTTTGCAATTTAATTGCAAACCAAATCTATTTAATTAATCAATTAAACTCTTTAATTAATTAATTAAATCATATTTAAATAGGTGATAACTTGTGTATGTGTGTGACTTACTAGGCTCATCACTAATTGGCAATGAGACATGATATCAACTCTTAATATCATCAGAACTCTTTCTTACCATAAATGATTTCTTTAAATCATTTTATGAACCTCATAGACCATGGTTAACACCTAGCATAGCATGCCATGGCCACCCAATTAGTAATAAGATTTACCTTAAATGAACATATAATCATATGTTACCATGCACTAGAATCTCTGTTACAAAATCCCAACTCAAGCTGGAGTCATGGTTTATGTCAAACTCCATTTGCTATGAATATTATGTTCTCTTTTAATTCCAGTTCTTGATTAAAAGATTTTTCTCATCAGAAACTCTTTTCTGAATAAATCTATCTGTCCTGGCCAGGAACTTGAAACATCAAGAACAATTAAATGAACATAGGATTTTATCTCTATTTACTTAGAGGAACAGATTCCTTCTTGATCAACACCTACCTCCATATATAACTAGCAGGAGCCAACACATGCCCATATACCCATACATAGTACAAGTATGAAAGCAGTATCAAACTCAAACTACCTATATACAAGATAACTGTGCTATCTCAGGTCTAAAGATTATATGCACTGATATGATTTATGACAAAACATTGACAAGAGTAAACTCCATGTGCTTGTCATAAGTGTCACTGGTTCGGCCTACTTATCATTTATAAGTGCCTATCAAGTTTGTTATATGGCATGAGACTCACCATTCCATCTTATTTATATCTCATATAAATAACTTGGGAACAAACATGAATACAATCTTTCTGGATAAGTCATGTCCTTATTATGAAGTATCCTCGATTGTGAACCTATTTATGATACTTTATGCTAGAAATATTGTCACTCATATTCTTAACAACTTAAGAATAATATTTCTAACAAAATATCAATGGACCTTTTCTATTACACATAAATATATTATGTAAACGGAAAAGTGGAAATGCCTTTTATTATTAAAAATATGTACAAGATACATACTAAATGATATGCTCTAGGGCATACTACTAACAATTGTGTCTTCTTTTTTTCCCTTTTTGAATCACTCCATTTGGAGTTATATAACTCATCTTATGGTCAATTAACCATAACTAGGTCAAATATGAACTTTGGTTTCCTTAATAGGCAGATTCGATACAGAATTTGACTAATGTATTTGGATAGCTTTTAGTAACATTTAGGCTTAGCATTCTTCATAGGATTTGTTGCCCTATGTATTATAGTCATTTAGAATTTTATTGCAATTTTTCAAACTTTATAGAATTATTTATGGTCACACAATTAGCTTGAATTCAAATGTCCTATTTTAACATACATCTATTTAGGTCAGTAGCTTCGACCTTAAATTCTGGTCTTATACATTTATAATTTGAGGAAGTTGTCTAAAACAAAGTTTTAGGTCTCTTTCTTAGCTTTCCAAATTGGTATGGATCATTTAAATTGGACACTTCTTGTGGGAGATATGCTTATTTGAATTTTTTGGATTTTATGATCAAATGTGCCAATTTCAGATTTAGTGTGCCAACTTAATCAAGTTAATTGACCTAGTTCCCTTGATTCTGGGTTTTGGTCAAATTACCAATATTATAGATATATGTCTTATTGAAATTTTGGCACTGATTTAATGTCATTTGGGGTTGTGTAGACCAAGATATGGTCATTTTACTAATGCTGGACATATTGTATTCTTATTGCAAAGTTTAGGTCACTTTTAGGTCATTTCCGATTCAGGCAGATTTTGTAACTGAACATGTGTAAGCAAATTGACTTGCCTAAGGTAATTTTTGGGCTTAGTGATCTTAATCAAAGTTGTAGCCCTATGTCTAAGCTTTCCAACCATATAAATTTCAGGTCATTTGGACCTGTATACAAGGAGTTATGGTCATTTTCGTGAGTACTGTTCAATTGGTCAAATTTCAGGTTTGCTATGTTACCAATCCGGATTAGGTCAGTTTTCATGTCACTTTCCGGACAGAATTTATGTATGTTTTGTACATGAAAGTTGGCACATTTTGTGCCTATTTTGCCTTCAACAGGTCTCATACCAATTGGGGCCACACATTTAGGGTTATAAGCTCAAATACATACTGCCCTTTTTATACTTTCCTCAAACACAAATCAAACACACATTTAACTTGCTAAACTTTAACTTCCCATACCTAATTCTGATTTTATACCATTCCACCATATTCATTTATCACTTCTTACTATGGTCAATTTGGATAGAATACAAATATTCTTAATACATCAAATACAACCCTAAACCACAAAGTCCAAGTTCAGCAATATATACACATAAATACACCTAATCATTACATATAGTTTTCACTACTAAATTACAGACACATTCATTAATCCTTGGTACCATAATTCATCCAATAATTTCATGAAATTAAGTACTCTTCATTGAACTTCAAGGGTGCCAAAAATTTCCAATAGCCAAAGTCTTCAATACCTCTTACCAAGTTCCAGATTCAAATGCACTAATTTCACACATACACATGAATTAGCTTGACTACTCATATAATACCTTAATTAATCATCATAAATCACTTCTTTCATACATAAATCAATCCATTCTCATCGAATCAAGGCTTCCTACTTGAATCAATTATACTCAAAGTTCCCAATTCAAATTCAAATTGCAATTCAATTACACAATCTCAATATACACATAAAATTCACTTGCTAAAACCTTTAATTACTTTAATTAACTTCAATTCCCATCATATACATGTGAAAACAAACCAAAACCCTAAATCACCATGGCTGCCAAATTAAGAATTCATCAAATACCCACCAATTCTTCAATTTTCTTAGTCATTCAACTCCTCTCAACCTTAAACCAAAGATTAATTAAGGGAGGAAGGAAAATTAGCACTAACCTTTGTTTGGAGCTTCATCAAACTTCATCAAATGCTTCCCTTTTTCCTCCTAATATGCTACCCATAGTGTGTAGATCAACTTTAGTGAAGAAACTTAGAGGTTTAAACATAGGAAATGGGAGCTTGCATGGGTGGCCATGGAGGAAGAACTTGAAAAATTGAATTCGGCCATGGTTGTGCAAAATGAAGAAAATGAATTTTGAAGTGGTGTGTGCTGTCCACTTATGCTTTATATAGTGCCACCTAACCCCACTAACCATAGGTTAATTATTTAATTAATCAACTTTTAATTATTCTAATTCATACCCCATAATTTCTCTTAATTTCATTACATATTAAATTTGCTTTTCCATGGGGTTCCCAAAATTTAATACTATTTATTTTTCAAGGACATTTATGTTAAAAGTCCACTCTAGGTGTCAAATGACCAAAATGCCTATTATGCTAGTTTTTCAACCACCGCAAGTGCACTGATCGCTAACAAGTAATAAAGTGATGAGTAGAGTATCGTTCCCACGAGGACCGTGTTGAGTACCAAACTATAGTGATTTTAATTATCTAGACGATCGAATTGTAGAGAAATAATAATTATATCTAAATTAAAAGAAATAAAATCTAAATAGTTAACTAAAATAAAATACTAATGGACTAAGGCATTCTAGAACTAGGGGTTCACACTTCAATCAATTATAGAATCAATCTGATTCATTCAATAAATGGGAGATTATTGCTTTGATGGAAATTAATCCTAAGTTATCTTAAGTCCTTTCTTAAGGCACTCAAGGTGTATTTTAATTAACATAAACCCTACTTTCGTGGTGATTAAATTAATTAAAACCCTTTAAGATCATTGATTAATTTTGGAACTCCACAAAGGTCATCAGCCTATCTCTAGGTCAGATTTCCTTGGTTCAAAATCTTCATTTTCTAATATTAATCTTCACCTTTCAGTCCTTCAATTAATATCTGTAATCAATACTAAGTGGGTACCAACACATATCATGCATTAAGATCACAAGAGATTGAATCAAAGAATAAAATGCCCAATGTATTAAATAAAATCAAATGTAACACCCCTATGTTTGGTAGTGCGTTCTACTGTTCCAGTGACCAGTGTTGTCCGAATAGCTAGCATGCCTAGAACTACACTTAGATATGGGTGAGGAAACATAAAATAATGAAATACAAGAAAAGAAAATACAAGGAAAATGAAGGAAAAAATAATAGTAATGAAATGTAACCAAGTTAAATGAGCCGAAAACCATAGCGATGGGTGATCGCACCGGGAAGTTGCGGCGTGGACCGTTGACTAGCCCTAGACCGTGGGGAACCCTGGGAAATATTTTTAAGACTTAAATAAACATATATTGAAGTATAAATGATATTAGAAATGTCAAAGAAAAATTAATTAATTAGTACAAAGAAAAACGAGAAATCTAGAAAACGATAAAACTTGGTGTTACCGAAAAATCGAGAATACAAACAGAATAGGGGCATTTTGGTCAATTGACACCCTGAGTTGGCTTTTGACCTAAATGTCCATTAAAAATAAATAGTATTGAATTTTAGAAAACCTATGAAAAAATTACAATTATACATGTAATGAAATTTAGGGAAATGTGGGGGATTAAATGGAATTATGAAAACTTTAGATTAAACTAATTTTAATTTGAGTTAGTGGAGGAGTATGTGCCATATAAAAGCTTAAAAAAAATAGAATTCCCTTCCATTACCTTCTGCCACCTTCTTCTTCCTTAAAGTTTACCTTGGTCGAACCAAAGCTTGGAAGAAACCCTCCCATGGCCGCCTCACAAACAATCTCTCTCTCACCATGATCCAAGCTTCCATTTGTTAAAGTTTCTTCACTAAAGTTGTTCTATACAGCTTGGGCAACATTTTGGGAGCAAGAAAGGAAAGTTTTGGTGGAGTTTTGAAGAACTTCAAAAGTGGTAAGTGAGTGTTTTCAATTTTTGTTTCATTAAAAGTGTAACCAAGGTTGTGGGTAATTGATTTATGGAAGAATTTTTGAAGTTTGATGTTTTAATGGAGATGTATATTTTGGCAGCCATGAAACCTCACTATGAACAGCTTGTTCTTGCATGTAAATAGTGGTTTGAATGATGATTTAAATGTTTGATTGCATTGTAGTTGAATTCCATGTGTAAGGTTTGATTTGGAAGCTTGAAAAGTGAAAATGGAAATTGATAAGTATGTGTAAACTTATGGCAGCCTCATGAAGAAGATTGAAGTGTTTGAGTTCATGAAATATTGTTGAATTATATTGTCATTGATGGCAGCATGTGTATATGAATAATTATTTGAATTTGGACATGTAAATGAGGTATGTCATGTGGTTAAATTGTTGTAAATGGACTTTGGAAAATTCTGTGTTATAGTGTGCATATTGAGAGTGGTTACAAGCTGCCAAAATGACAAAAAATGTGAAGTAAAGTATGTTAATGTTAAGGTACAAACCAGAATTGGCATGAAGGAAGTAGTTTGATAAGTATAAAATGTGTAATTGGTATGTGATGAAGAAGTGTGTAGTAGGGCAGTATGTGTTTTGGCTTAGAACCTTAAGTATGTGACTCCAATTGGTATGAGACCAATTGGAGGTGAAACTAGGCACAAAATGTGCCAACTTTCATGAAGGAAGCTTACTTAAATTCTGTCTAGAAGGTGACTTGAAAAATGACCAAATCCGGATTAGTGCTTTAAAAGCCTGAAAATTGACCATTTGGGCAGTAGTTAGTGTTTTGACCATAACTTACTCAAAACAGGTCCAATTGACCTGAAATTTTTACTATGAATAGTTTAGATATAGATCTACAATTCTTATGAAGACCCCAAAACCAGAAATGGCCAGAACCAAGTCAAATAGCTTGCACAAATTCAGGTCCAAAAACTGCCCGAACCAAAAGTGACCTAAAAATGACCTAAAGTTACCATTTTAATACATTCTGTCCAGCATTGGTAAATTGACCATAACTTGGTCTACACAACTCAGAATGACCTAAAATTTTGCCCCGCATGCAATAAGACATAGACCTATAAGTTTGTAGTTTGGACCGAAACCCAAAAATCGAGGGAACAAGGTCGTCCGGCTATGTCAAATTAGTATACCGAAATCCAGCAAAATGCAATAAAATGCAATATACTTGAAAGTGAATTTGGCAACATGTACCAACACTAAAAGGCCATAAAATGTGACATATTGGTAACATTAAACCTAATTCACCTAGAGTGCATCGAGGGTTAACATTTTAGGTTGATTAAGGAAAATAATAGAATTCAATAAATTAATTATTAAGCCTTATTGTTAGAGACAGTTTAAATGAGTATTGAAACAATTCAAATTGTGTGTTTCAGTTAGCAAAGACTCAGGGAAAGGGAAGGAAACAATGAGTCAGAGCCAAGAGACATTTATCAGAGGTTTGTGCAAAACAGTTATTTCTTTTGAATTTTCAATTGAAATGAATTATGACAATTTGTCTATTATTGTTTAAATTGTGAAAATTTGTTTGAATGATATTTGATGGATACTTATTGCTTGAAAAACATTGTAAATGGTTTGAAACCACAGCTATCATGTATATTGATTGAATTCCTCGCTAGCTTGTCTAGTGGGACGAATTGACTTTGAATTCCTTCTCTGGCTGAAGTGTTGAGGTATGTGCCTGTTGAGGACGAATATAATGAGTACTCATATTATTGCTAGCTAGCTATGTTATTCCTCACTAGCCATCAGCTTTTGGGATGAATTGGACTTTTGCAACATGATTAAGTTGTGTGTGTGATTTATTGATATTTATTGTGATATTGTGAAATGGAGTTTAAATTCTTTATGACATTCATTGTCTTTGAATTTAACTATGGTTTTAAGTATCCATTATTTATATGACTTATGATTTGTGACATAAAGTTGCATTTTGTTAATGTTGTGCACCACTGAGACATTGGCTCAGTGATAGCTTTTCATTGCTGTCGCAGGTAGACAGACTGACAGGGCAGCAGACTAGGCTGCTAGTACTACACTGAGAGATCATCGGGTATATTGAGTATACCATATTTTGCATTTAGTATTATAATGTATGTTCACTATATGTATATATTATTCTTGGTTTTGAGAAGTTGTAAATTAAAATTGTACATTAAAGTTGTAAACTAAATTTGTAAATTATTTTGGTTTGTAAATATTGTGATATATTTTTTTATCTCAGCTTTTGAAAACACTGAAAAATTATTGTGGATTTGAGTTGACAATTGTTGAGAAACTTATTGTGTTGATTGAATATTGGAGTTTGGGGATTGAACAAAATAATTAAAGTGCTTTTTTTACAAGTTTTTGAAGAACTATTTTATTTAAAATACAGATGGCACTCTGCCAAAATTCTTATAGAGATTATTAATTCTTCAAATGTGTTAGCTATTTCACTTCAGTTCAAAAATTTTTTTTAACACTTGTAAATAGTGCTCACCACTCTAAAAAGAAGTAAGAAAATGTTTAAAATCCCTTATAGTGTATTTAATGGGTTATCAGTAGGCGAAGCTTGGCAATTCATTAGGTATACTACGGGATCATGTTATGCCTTACAGAGGGGTAGGGTGTGACATGTTTTAGTGGTATCAGAGCTAGTTTTTAAATTCTGTTTTTACCTGTAATTTGAATATTCTTTCTTCATAGTACAACTGCTCAATGTCATTGTTTAATATATACAGTACATTACATTATAAATATGCACTAACGGGAGAAAATCTCCTTGTGTTATTTGTTCAGGAGGTCTAAGATCCTCGAATTGACTATGGAAGAGGGTGATCGTTCAGTCGATCAATCTATAGAGGCTGAGGTACAAGGGTATGCCCTAGCCCTACACAATGTCAGTGGATCAGCCGCACTAGCCCCCTCAGTACCGCAGTTTCCTGCTTAGTTCGCTCAGCAGATGGCTGCAATGTTCCAACAAATGGCTAGTAACATGCCTACTCAAGTCCCACTGCAGACACCAGTGGTACAACCACAGTCTTCAGCTAGGCAGTATGACAAATTGATGAAATATGGGACTACCGAGTTCAAAGGGACAGTAGATCCTCTAGAGGCATAATAGTGGTTAGAGAGAATGGATAGGGTGTTTAAGAAGCTACATTGTACAGAGGAGCTCAGGTTTGAATATTCAGTATCTTTGCTACAGGGGGATACATATGACTGGTGGAAAACCATTCCCCATAGTCTGGTAGAACCTTCAGTGCTAACATGGAATGATTTTCTATGGGAGTTCAGACAAAAATATGTCCCTGATGCTTATGTGGACCATAAGTTGCAAGAGTTCCTAAGTCTGAATTAGGGGAGTAGATCAATGGCTGAATATGAAAGGGAATTTTCCCGCCTGAGCCATTATGCAGTAAGTCTACTTTCTACCAGTAGGGAGAGACGTAAGAGGTTTGAAACCGGCTTGAAGCCCAGTATCAGATTACAAGTGGTCGGATTCAAACATAACAACTTCTCTGAGCTTATTTCTCAAGCACTAGAATTAGAAAGAATTGAATCTGAAGTGGCCCCTAAGAAAAAGAAATAAGAAAAGACAGAAAAAGAGGGAAAGTTAGTAGAATAGAGTTCCAGTGGTCCTACTGGAAAGAGAAAGAACCATGGGGGACACAGCAGAGGTGGTAAGAAGTCTGGTAGGGAAAGATATTCAGGACAAAAACCTCCTCCATCTGGTTAGTAGAGTACCAGAAGTTCCTACCCTCCTTGCCAATGTGAAACTTGTGGAAGAAATCATTGTGGGGTGTGCTATAAGGCCATAGGAGCCTGTTATAACTATGGAGGCATAGGACACTTTGCCAAGGACTGCAGCAGTGCTCGTAGAGTTGGGCCACCTCCTATTACTACTGAAGGGTCAGTTCAGAATCCAGTCACCAGAGGTTCACAATCACCTAGCAGAGGTAGAGGCAGAGGTAGATGTAGTCTAGTAGGCAGCCAAGGCATAATGAATCAGTCAGAGCAAGGAAGTGCATCAGTCAGAGTCTACGCAATGAGACAAAGAGAAGAGGCTGAGACATCTGATATTGTGGCTGGTACCTTCTCAACTTTTAATCAAGATGTATTTGTGTTATTTGATCCGGGTTCTAACCATTCCTATGTGAGTGCTAGCATCATTAATTGCATTGCTGTTCCATGTACAAAAATGGACTTTGAGGTGCTAGTAACAAGTTCGCTAGGACAAGAGGTCAGGGTTAATAGAATGTATAGAGATTGTCCTTTGGTGATCCAAGGACATACTTTTCTATTTAATCTCATTGAAATGCCCTTCAGAGATTATGATATTATCTTGGGCATGGATTGGTTAGCCAAGCATCACGCCATGATTGACTGTAGACTGAAGACAATCACTTTTGGTCTTCCTCAGTACAGTGATGTGGTAATACATGGGGAGAGGTAGCTATTGCCATCAAACATCATTTCAGCTGCACTAGCTAGAAAAATAATCAGAAAGGGGTGTGAAGCATACTTGGCACATGTGGTAGACACCCAAGTGGGGAGTTCAGCATTGAGGGACATCCCTACAGTATATGACTTTCCAGATGTATTTCCTGATGAATTGCCAGGATTACCTCCAGAAAGAGAGGTGCAGTTTGAAATTAATGTTATGCCTGGTGTGGATCCAATCTCCATAACACCATACAGAATGGCACCAGTAGAGTTGAAGGAGTTAAAGGCACAGTTGCAAGAACTACTTGAAAAGGGCTTCATTTGCCTTAGTGTGTCACCTTGGGGAGCGCCAGTATTGTTTGTTAAGAAGAAAGATGGCACTCTTTGTTTATGTATTGACTACCGGCAGTTGAATAAGGTGACAATAAAGAACAGATATCCATTGCCTCGCATTGATGATCTGTTTGATCAGTTGAAGGGTGCAGCTATATTCTCCAAAATTGATTTGCGATTTGGTTATTATCAGTTGAAAGTGCAAGAGCAGTGTCACACCCTACTCCCCTGTAAGATGTAACATGATCCCGTAGTACACCTAATGAATTACCGTGCTTCGCCTACCGATAACCTGTTAGATATACTTCAAGGGATTTTAAAATAATTTTCATGAAATTTAAATCATCGATTAAAATCTGGTGTTATAAAATTTTTTCAAAATTTCGGCAAAGTACCGGCTGTATTTTGAGAAAATAGTTCTTCAGTCTTCCAAAAGAAAATACTCCCAATATGTTTTCTCAAATACAACTCCAATAACTTCATTTCAATTCACAATTCAAATCTCAATAAACAATCAATTCATTTTCAAACCAATCTCATCTTAAAGAAACATTTCATTGATTACAAGACTCAAAATTTATATTGCAAAACTATTCAAGTAAATGAAATCTCAAATTTACATTTATAATAATTTACATTTAATTACATACCAAAATATTTTACAAGAGTTTTTATACAACTGCTCAAATAATTTACATACATATTATTACATGCATACATCAAAACCTATGTACATGGGTATACTTATGATATACCTGGAGCTGATCTAAATGTCTCTTCAAAGAATCTTACTCAATTGCTCTATGCTCTTTTCACCTGCGACAGCATACAAAGCTATCGCTGAGTGGTGAACTCAGTGGTGCACAACTATAATTTAAAACATAGTACAATATACATTGACAAAATTTACAACAAATAATTTGGAAATCTGAATACTCATCAAACTCCAAAACTCAAAATATTCATTGCCAATAATATAAATCATTTGTGTAAAATGACTTTGATCATAAAATTCAATTTATCAAATCATAACTAACCATTTAAGGTAATTCCATCAAAATCGATTATACATAAATCATAATTGAAATCACAATTCTTTACTATTCAAAAACCATTCTTTATCTCAAAAACCATTCTTTATCTCACTAACTATGTAAGACTAATCCGAAAGGGCCATCTTCGGGGTGATTCTAACTCCCTATGGTCGGGGAGGTCGAATCAGATTCTAACTCCCTATGGTCGGGGAGGTCGAATCATCATGCACAGTACACATCACAATAATGAAACTTCCGAAAGGGCCATGACGATAAAAAAACTTAGATCTAACCTCAAATCAGAGGAGAATCTAAGCCTATGCACGTACCATGGTAATCAAAACACAACTAACTCTATTGTCTTCTCAATAAATGAGAGAGACGGGTAATAACCTAGTCAAGCATCTATAGTGAGATATAAAACAATATCACAATCCTTTTAGAGAGCATAAATTACAATACAATTCGATTCAAAGTCAATTCCAATATCTAATAATTTTTATGCTCATCATAATTCAAATCATACATTTGCATTTTTCCATGCAAATTGCCCATCACAATTCAAAACATGTTCTATCACAATTTTCCAAAACATAATTTATTCAATCCACAACAATGCTTAATACTTGTGAAAATACCATTTCACAAAGCTAAATTCATACATACTATAACAATTTCAATAATCATTGAATTAAATCCAATGCTTGTTAAACATAATATATAAGAAAAATATGTCATTTAATCATATGAAATATTCAGAACAAAATCAATTAAAAACTAGTTGTGTACAAACCTTTGATAATTGTCTCTTGGCTCTGACTCAGTGTTTCCTTCCCCTTCCCTGAGTCTTTGCTAACTAAAACACACAATTTGAAGTGTTTCAGTACTCATTTAACTGTCTCTAAGAATAAAGCTTAATAATTAACTTATTGAATTCTATTATTTCCTTAGTGAATGTAAGATGTTGACCCTCGATGCATTCTAGGTGAATTAGGTTTTAATGTTACAAATATGTCACATTTGTAGCCTTTTAGTATTGGTACTGGTTACCAAATTCATTTCCATGTATATTGCGTTTTATTGCAATTTGTCAGATTCCGGTATACTAATTTGACCTAACCGGATGACCTAGTTCCCTCAGTTTTCGGGTTTCGGTCAAAACTACAAACTTGTATGTCTATGTCTTATTGCACGCGGGGCAAAATTTCAGGTCATTCTGAGTTATGTAGACCAAGTTATGGTCAATCTACCAATGCTGGACAGAATGTATCAAAATGGTCATTTTAGGTCATTTTTAGGCTACTTTTGGTTCGGCTAGTTTTTGGATCCGAACTTGTGCAAGCTATTTGACTTGCTTATGGTCATTTCTGGGCTTCATTTTTGGGCTTTGGTGTCTTCATAAGAATTGTAGATATATGTCTTAACTATTCATGGTAAAAATTTCAGGTCAATTGGACCTAATTTGAATGAGTTATGGCTAAAACACTAACTGCTGCCCAAATGGTAAATTTTCAGGCCTTAAATGCACAAATCCGGATTTGGTCATTTTTCAAGTCACCTTCTAAGCAGAATTTTGGTAAGCTTCCTTGATGAAAGTTGGCACTTTTTGTGCCTAGTTTCACCTCCAATTAGTCTCATACTAATTAGAGCCACACTCTTAAGGTTCTAAGCTAAAACACACACTGCCCTACAACATACTCTTCATCACATACCAAAGGACACATTCAACACTTACCAAGTCACTTCCTTCATGCCATTTCTGTTTTGTACCATAACATAAACACATTTAGCTACTCATTTTTGGTTATTTTGGTAGCTTATAACCACACTCAATATGCACACTATAGTCCAAAATTTTCCAAGTCTAAATTACAAACAATTTAATCACATGACAAGCTCATTTACATGTCCAAACTCAAACCTCTATACACATATACTTGCTGCCATAACAATCACCATAATTCAACAATATAATTCCATAAACCAAACCATGAAATAACATATTTTGGTTCACACTTCAAGTTTGCCGAATTATACATCCCTTTTAATTAACTTACAAGCTTCCAAAATCAAGTGCACTATCACATACATCTAGTATACATTATCTTCCTACACACATAAATACTTACATTAACACTTTAATCTACCATTTACATGCAAGGATAAACTGCCCTTATTGAAGTTCCATGGCTGCCAAAAATGTACCTCTCCCTTAACTCATCAAACTTCAAAAATCCTTCCACAATTCAACTACCCATAACATCCCTTCAAGGTTTAATGAAACAAGCATAAAAAATACATACTTACCACTTTTGAATTTCTTCAAAACCTCACCAAAAATTGATTTTCTTGTTGCCTATCTACTGCCCAAGTTGTGTAGAACAACTTTAGTGAAGGAATCAAGTGGAAAAATGGCTTGGATCATGGGAGAATGGAGCTTGGCCATGGACGGCCATGGAGGAATTTCTTTGGGAGCATTTCGGCTGGTCTTTGAGAGGTTGAAGAAGATGAAGTTTCTGCTGGCCACATGGTGATTAAGTGTCCACTTTATGGAGTTAGTGGAGCACTTAGTGAAGATATTGTTAGTAGTATGCCCTAGAGCATATCATTTAGTATGTATCTTGTACATATTTTTATTAATAAAAGGCATTTCCACTTTTCCGTTTACATAATATATTTATGTGTAATAGAAAAGGTCCATTGATATTTTGTTAGAAATATTATTCTTAAGTTGTTAAGAATATGAGTGACAATATTTCTAGCACAAAGTATCATAAATAGGTTCACAATCGAGGATACTTCATAATAAGTACATGACTTATCCAGAAAGATTGCATTCATTTTTGTTACCAAGTTATTTATATGAGATATAAATAAGATGGAATGGTGAGTCTCATGCCATATAACAAACATGATAGGCACTTATAAATGATAAGTAGGCCGAACCAACGACACTTATGACAAGCACATGGAGTTTACTCTTGTAAATGTTTTGTCATAAATCATATCAGTGCATATAATCTTTAGACCTAAGATAGCACAGTTATCTTATATGTAGGTAGTTTGAGTTTGATACTGCTTTCATACTTATACTGTGTATGGGTATATGGGCATTTGCTGGCTTCTACTAGTTATATATGGAGGTAGGTGTTGATCAAGATGGAATCTGTTCCTCTAAGTAAATAGAGATAAAATCCTATGTTCATTTTATTGTTCTTGATGTTTCAAGTTCTTGGCCAGGACAGATAGATTTATTCAGAAAAGAGTTTCTGATGAGAAAATCTTTTTAATCAAGAACTAGAATTAAAAGAGAACATAATATTCATAGCAAATGGAGTTTGACATAAACCATGACTCCAGCTTGAGTTGGGATTTTGTAACAGAGAGATTCTAGTGAATGGTAACATATGATTATAGGTTCATTTAAGGTAAACCTTATTACTAATTGGGTGGCCATGTCATGCTATGCTAGGTGTTAACCATGGTTTATGAGGTTCATAAAATGATTTAAAGAAATAATTTATGGTAAGAAAGAGTTTTGATGATATTAAGAGTTGATATCATGTCCATTGCCAATTAGTGATGAGCCTAGTAAGTCACACACATACACAATTTATCACCTATTTAAATATGATTTAATTAATTAATTAAAGAGTTTAATTGATTAATTAAATAGGTTTGGATTGCAATTAAATTGCAAAGTCCCTAGCATGACTTGAAACCAAATCTAGATTATTAGATGTCTACTATAAGTTAAATTTATATTTAAAGTGTTTAAATATGAATTTAATTAAAGAGAAATTAATTAATAGAGATTAATTAATTAATTTATATTTGATATAAATTAGAAGAAGAAAAATAATTATTTTGGGTTAAGAACTCAAAATTAAGACACAGTGGCATTTTGGTCATTTCACAGTGTGGCACGTGGCACCATGAGATGGTGACACATGAGATTACACATAAGCTTGCCAAATGTTTTTTAATCATGTAAGATGATTGCAATCAAGATTAAATATAGGTTTGACACTTGGCACAATATGATTGGGTCACTTAAACCTAGAGCTAATCAAAGGGTGACATGTGGCAAGGGTTTAATGTGTTAACCTAGCTATATAAGTGTTGTTATGAAAAAGAAAAACAACCAGTAGCCACTCCTCTCCTTTGTCACGCCATTTTGAGGCTCTCCATCTATTCTTCTTCATCTCTCATCAATTCAAAGAGATTAGCCATCAATCTCTTTATTTAAGAACACTAGAAATTATTTCTAGTGTCCTGTTTACATCTCTAATCTCTTAAAAGGTAGAACTTGAATTTCTAATTAATAGAAAAAGCTTTAGAAGCTGTTCAAGGGCTGCCATAGGTGTTCTTGGTGTGGACAAGCTAGAGGGACAACATTTGGTATCCTGAAGACAAATCTCAAAGGCGCAGACACGCTGCAGTGCATCAAGAGGTTAGTGTAATCCTTCTTGATTTAACCTAGGGTTTTAAAATTAATCTGATTAATTTTAAAATCTTAAATGGCAAATACAGATCCAAAAACATATTAAAAGAGTTTTAATATATTGTTTATCATTGAAATCAAATAGATAAAAATAAATCTTGCATGATGCATGTGACTCTAGGTGCAAATTTTTGAATTCAATGATATAAACTTGTGTTTTTCACGCTTCCGTTCCTTCAATTGGTATCAGAGCCACTATATTTGCCATTTAGATTGATGTTTATATGATTTAACTGTGTGTTTGATCCTGAGATCAAAAGTTCATTGCTAGTTGCGAAGCCAAGGTGGCGGCACAAATGATGAACACCATGGTGCGCATGGTTGATGCACCACAATGGTGTGCAAAGGTAAATGGATGGTGAATGTGCAATTGTTGTAGGATCTAAGATCCATTTTTTGTCTAATTAAATTGTTTAATTAGAGTTTTTATCACACAATTAAATTATGATTCAAATCAGAATTTTAAAAATTGTTTGAATGTGATTCAAATATGAATTTTAAAAGTTGTTTGAATGTGATTCAAATCTGAATTTTTAAAGTTGTTTAAATCATATTTAAATCTAATTTTTTGAAATTGATTGAATAAAATTCAGATCTGATTTTTTAAAAAATGTTTGAATGTGATTCAAATCTGATTTTTTAGAAAATGTTTGAATGTGATTCAAATCTGAATTTTTAAATTTGTTTGAATGAGATTCAAATATGAATTTTTAAATTTATTTGAATCATATTGAAATCTGGATTTTTAAGTTCAATATGAGATATTCAATTTAATTTAAGTATGTATGTTTTATTTAATTGTTAAATAGTGATATGCATGATGGATGATCATGGACTATAAAAGACCAATGTGATTGGATTTATTTCTTTTATGTTTCTTTGGGATTGTAAATTAATTAATTTATTTTAATTTATTTTGAGCGTGTATTATTAAGTTTGTAATAATTTTTGGGTTTTAATTTCATTTATTTAAGTTCTTGTAAATTCGCCTTGGTATGCCAAGGATTACTATGTAATATTGGATTGCAAGAAGTTCAAGGAGGTCAAGAGCGTTGGTGGGACCAGTGGGAGGAATTCAAGATCAAGTATTGATTATGTACTCCTTCAGCAATTCTTGTAAAATGAATGAATGAAATGCACCGAGGAATGCCCTGATTCAATTCTTGGTGGCTCAGAATTGAATCCCTTAAAAAGTCCATGATCATACCATATTTATTGCTTATCCATGAATGCATGAGATGTATGGGAATGTATGCTATTATATGATATATGCATGCTAATGCTAGTAGTATGCCCTAGAGCATATCATTTAGTATGTATCTTGTACATATTTTTATTAATAAAAGGCATTTCCACTTTTCTGTTTACATAATATATTTATGTGTAATAGAAAAGGTCCATTGATATTTTGTTAGAAATATTATTCTTAAGTTGTTAAGAATATGAGTGACAATAATTCTAGCACAAAGTATCATAAATAGGTTCACAATCGAGGATACTTCATAATAAGGACATGACTTATCCAGAAAGATTGTATTCATGTTTGTTCCCAAGTTATTTGTATGAGATATAAATAAGATGGAATGGTGAGTCTCATGCCATATAACAAACATGATAGGCACTTATAAATGATAAGTAGGCTGAACCAGTGACACTTATGACAAGCACATGGAGTTTACTCTTGTTAATGTTTTGTCATAAATCATATCAGTGCATATAATCTTTAGACCTGAGATAGCACAGTTATCTTGTATATAGGTAGTTTGAGTTTGATACTGCTTTCATACTTGTACTGTGTATGGGTATATGGGCATCTGTTGGCTCCTACTAGTTATATATGGAGGTAGGTGTTGATCAAGATGGGATCTGCTCCTCTAAGTAAATAGAGATAAAATCCTATGTTCATTTTATTGTTCTTGATGTTTCAAGTTCCTGGCCAGGAAAGATAGATTTATTCAGAAAAGAGTCTCTAATGAGAAAATCTTTGTAATCAAGAACTGGAATTAAAAGAGAACATAATATTCATAGCAAATGGAGTTTGACATAAAACATGACTCCAGCTTGAGTTGGGATTTTGTAACAGAGAGATTCTAGTGCATGGTAACATATGATTATAGGTTCATTTAAGGCAAACCTTATTACTAATTGGGTGGCCATGGCATGCTATGCTAGGTGTTAACCTTGGTCTATAAGGTTCATAAAATGATTTAAAGAAATCATTTATGGTAAGAAAGAGTTCTGATGATATTAAGAGTTGATATCATGTCTCATTGCCAATTACTGATGAGCCTAGTAAGTCACACACATACACAAGTTATCACCTATTTAAATATGATTTAATTAATTAATTAAAGAGTTTAATTGATTAATTAAATTGCAAAGTCTCTAGCATGACTTGAAACCAAATCTAGATTATTGGATGTATAGTATAAGTTAAATTTATATTTAAAGTGTTTAAATATGAATTTAATTAATGAGAAATTAATTAATAGAGATTAATCAATTAATTTATATTTGATATAAATTAGAAGAAGAAAAAATAATTATTTTGGGTTAAGAACTCAAAATTAAGACACAGGGGCATTTTGGTCATTTCACAGTGTGGCATGTGGCACCATGAGATGGTGACACATGGGATTACACATAAGCTTGCCAAATGTTTTTTAATCATGTAAGATGATTAAAATCAAGATTGAATATAGGTTTGACACTTGGCACAATGTGATTGGGTCACTTAAACCCAGAGCTAATCAAAGGGTGACATGTGGCAAGGGTTTAATGTGTTAACCTAGCTATATAAGTGTTGTTATGAAAAAGAAAAACAACCAGCAGCCACTCCTCTCCTTTGTCACGCCATTTTGAGGCTCTCCATCAATTCTTCTTCATCTCTCATCAATTCAAAGAGATTAGCCATCAATCTCTTGAATTAAGAACACTAGAAATTGTTTCTAGTGTCCTGTTTACATCTCTAATCTCTTAAAAGGCAGAACTTGAATTTCTAATTAATAGAAAAAGCTTTAGAAGCTGTTCAAGGGCTGCCATAGGTGTTCTTGGTGTGGACAAGTTAGAGGGACAATATTTGGTGTCCTGAAGACAAATCTCAAAGGCGCAGACACGCTGCAGTGCATCAAGATGTTAGTGTAATCGTTCTTGATTTTATCTAGGGTTCTAAAATTAATCTGATTAATTTTAAAATCTTAAATGGTAAATACAGATCCAAAAACATATTAAAAGAGTTTTAATATGTTATTTATCATTGAAATCAAATAGATAAAAATAAATCTTGCATGATGCATGTGACCCTAGGTGAAAATTTTTGAATTCAATGGTATAAACTTGTGTTTTTCACGCTTCCGTTCCTTCAGATATAATGTTTATTTATTCTAAGAGTTCCAAATTCTCACATTAAGCTCCTATTTTTTGCTATTTGAATTAGGTACCACCAATTTAATTTTTCATGACATTTTCCAAGTGTAACATCATTTATTTTTAATGGACATTTAGGTCAAAAGATAACTTGGGGTGTCAAATGGCCACAATGCTCCTGTTCGGGTTGCATTCCCGATTTTTTGGTAACACCGAATTTTAACGTTTTCTCGATTTCCCGTTTTTCTTTGTACTAATTAATTAATTTTTCTTTGATATTTCTAATGATATTTATTCTTTAATATATGTCTATTTAAGTCTTAAAAATATTTTTCAGGGTTCCCCGCGGTCTAGGGCTAGTGAACGGTCCACGCCGCAACTTCCCGGTGTGGTCACCCATCGCTAGGGTTCTCGGCTCGTTTAACTTGGTTACATTTCATTGCTATTATTTTTCCTTTGTTTTTCTTGTATTTTCTTTTCTTGTATTTCATTATTTTATGTTTCTTCATCCATATCTAAGTGTAGTTCTAGGCATCCTAGCTGTCTGGACAACACTGGTAACTGAAACAGTAGAACACACTACCGAACATAGGGGTGTTACAAGCAGAGTATTTCAAAAACTGCTTTCAAAACTCGATATGGCTACTATGAGTTTTTAGTAATGCCATTCGGGTTAACTAATGCTCCAGCTGCTTTTATGGATCTGATGAACACTATCTTCAGACCATATCTCGACCAATTTGTGGTGGTGTTTATTGATGATATTTTGATATATTCGAGGAATGCAGAGGAGCATGACAGACATCTGTGGATTGTACTGCAGACTTTAAGGGAGAAACAGTTATACGCCAAATTATCAAAATGTGAATTTTGGCTAAAAGAAATCTCCTTCTTGGGACATGTTGTGTCAGCTGAAGGGATCAAGGTAGATTCCAGCAAAGTAGAAGCTATCCTTAATTGGAAGCCACCCAGGAATATCACAGAAATTCGCAGTTTTTTGGGTTTAGCTGGATATTACCGTCGATTTGTGAAAGGGTTTTCTATGTTAGCTTCTCCACTGACTAAGCTGCTTCGGAAAGATGTAAAATTTCAGTGGATAGATAGATGCCAGCAGAGTTTTGATGAGTTGAAGAGGTGTTTGATTGAAGCTCCAGTCCTTACTTTACCTACTCCGGGTAAAGAATACACAGTTTATAGTGATGCTTCTCACAATGAGTTAGGCTGTGTACTGATACAAGATCGGAATGTCATTGCTTATGCATCACGCCAGCTAAAATCGCATGAGAGGAACTACCCAACACATGACTTGGAGCTAGCAGCTATTGTTTTGGCTCTGAAGATCTGGAGACACTATTTATATGGGGAGAAATGTTACATTTACACAAATCACAAGAGCTTGAAGTATTTAGGCACCCAGAAGGAATTGAATTTGAGGCAGAGAAGATGGTTAGAACTGATTAAAGGCTATGATTGCTTAATAGACTATCAGCCAGGGAAAGCAAATGTGGTGGCTGACGCCTTAAGTTGCAAGACTATGGCAAGTCTCAGAGTTTCTCCTTTGTCCATGGTACATGAATTGAAAGCACAGCGTGCCAGTTTAGAGATTGATGATGAGGGACAGACAGTAGTTGCATGGCATGTACAGCCAGTGTTGATTGATCAGATCAGAATGGCTGCTCAGAATGATGATAAATATCAGAAGCTGCTGAAAGAAGTCTAGTAAGACAAGAAACCTGAATTATCTATGAGAGATGATGGTTTATTGCTACATCAGGGCAGAATGTGCGTTCCTAGTGATGTGAAATTGAGACGGATCATTATGAAGGAAGCACATGAGTCTCCTTTTGCTATACATCCTAGTGGAACTAAAATGTACAGAGGGCTGAAAGAGCATTACTGGTGGATGGGTATGAAGAGGGATATAGCTGAATTTGTTTCCAAATGCCTAACTTGTCAGCAAGTAAAGGCAGAACATCAAGTTCCAGCTGGTTTGTTACATCCATTGCCAGTACCAGAGTGGAAATGGGAAAGGATAACTATGGATTTTGTTACGAGACTTTCGAGGACACAGAATAGTCATGATGCAGTATGGGTTATAGTTCACAGACTGACCAAGTCTGCTCACTTTTTGCCAGTTCGGATGGACTACAACCTGGAAAGATTGGCCAGATTGTACATATATGAAATTCTAAAATTGCATGGAGTGCCAGTATCGATTGTATCTGACAAAGATCCCAGGTTCACTTATAGATTCTGGGGTAGTCTTTAGAGAGCCCTAGGAACTAGATTGAACTTCAGCATAGCATTCCACCCACAGACAGATGGCCAGTCTGAGAGGGTAATTCAAATATTAGAGGATATGCTACGGGCTTGTGTGATTGAGTTTAAAGGTAGTTGGGATACACACTTGCCTTTGATTGAGTTTGCTTATAACAACAGCTGCCAATCAATTATTGGGATGCCTCCATATGAAGCTTTGTATAGCAGGAAGTGTAGAACTCCCCTATGTTGGGATGAAGTAGGTGAAAGAAAGATGATTGGGCCAGAAATTGTTCAGCAGACAGAGGAAAAGATCAGATTGATCAGAGATTGACTCAAGGCTGCATCAGACCATCAGAAGTCCTATGTTGATCTGAAGAGAAGAGATATTGAACATGCAGTGGGTGACAAGGTATTCCTTAAAGTTTCTCCTTAAAAGAGGATTATGAGATTTGGAAGAAAGGGGAAACTGAGTCCTCGTTTCATTGGACCATATGAGGTTCTGGAGAGAGCGGGTCCTTTGGCATATCGGTTAGCATTACCTCCAGAGCTAGAAAGGATACACAGTGTCTTCCATGTGTCCATGTTAAGGAGGTACATATCTGACCCATCTCATATATTATCAGTTGAAGAGATTGAGGTAAATACAGACCTCTCATATGAGGAAGAACCCATGGAAATTCTGGCATATGAGGTGAAGCAGTTGAGGAACAAACAGATAAACCTGGTTAAAGTGCTGTGGAACCATCATTTAGGCTAGGGAGCTACTTGGGAATGTGAAGAGGATATGAGGAGACAGTACCCGCAGTTGTTCAGAAACTAATGCCAGGTAAAATTTCAAGACGAAATTTATTTTAAGGGGGGGAGAATTGTAACACCCCTATGGTCGGTAGTGCATTCTACTGTTCCGATGACCAGTGTTGTCCGGACAGCTAGGATGCCTAGAACTACACTTAGATATGGGTGAGGAAACATAAAATAATAAAATACAAGAAAAGAAAATAAAAGAAAAACAAAGGAAAAAATAATAGCAATGAAATGTAACAAGTTAAACGAGCCGAAAACCATAGCGATGGGTGACCGCACCGGGAAGTTGCGGCATGGACCGTTGATTAGCCCTGGACCGCGGGGAACCCTGAGAAATATTTTTAAGACTTAAATAAACATCTATTGAAGTATAAATGATATTAGAAATCTCAAAGAAAAATTAATTAATTAGTACAAAGAAAAACAAGAAATCAAGAAAATGACAAAACTCGGTGCTACTGAAAAATCAGGAATATAAACTGAATAGGGGCATTTTGGTCAATTGACACCCTGAGTTGGCTTTTGACCTAAATGTCCATTAAAAATAAATAGTATTAAATTTTGGAAAACCTATGAAAAAATTGCAATTACATGTAATGAAATTTAGGGAAATGTGGGGGATTAAATGCAATTATGAAAATTTTAGATTAAACTAATTTTAATTTGAGTTAGTGGAGGAGTATGTGTCATATAAAAGCTTAAAAAAAACAGAATTCCCTCCATTATCTTCTGCCACCTTTTTCTTCCTTAAAGTTTGCCTTGGCCGAACCAAAGCTTGGAAGAAACCCTCCCATGGCCGCCTCACAAACAAGCTCTCTATCACCATGATCCAAGCTTCCATTTGTTAAAGTTTCTTCACTAAAGTTGTTCTATACAGCTTGGGCAACATTTTGAGAGCAAGAAAGGAAAGTTTTGGTGGAGTTTTGAAGAACTTCAAAAGTGGTAAGTGAGTGTTTTCAATTCTTGTTTCATTAAAAGTGTAACCAAGGTTGTGGGTAATTGATTTATGGAAGAATTTTTAAAGTTTGATGTTTTAATGGAGATGTACATTTTAGCAGCCATGAAACCTCACTATGAACAGCTTGTTCTTGCATGTAAATAGTGGTTTGAATGATGATTTAAATGTTTGATTGTATTGTAGTTGAATTCCATGTGTAAGGTTTGATTTGGAAGCTTGAAAAGTGAAAATGGAAATTGATGAGTATGTGTAAACTTGTGGCAGTCTCATGAAGAAGATTGAAGTGTTTGAGTTCATGAAATATTGTTGAATTATATTGTCATTGATGGCAGCATGTGTATATGAATAATTGTTTGAATTTGGACATGTAAATGAGGTATGTCATGTGGTTAAATTGTTGTAAATGGACTTTGGAAAATTCTGTGTTATAGTGTGCATATTGAGAGTGGTTACAAGCTACCAAAATGACAAAAAATGTGAAGTAAAGTATGTTAATGTTAAGGTACAAACCAGAATTGGCATGAAGGAAGTAGTTTGGCAAGTATAAAATGTGTAATGGGTATGTGATAAAGAAGTGTGTAGTAGGGCAGTGTGTGTTTTGTCTTAGAACGTTAAGTGTGTGACTCCAATTGGTATGGGACCAATTGGAGGTGAAACTAGGCACAAAATGTCCCAACTTTCATGAAGGAAGCTTACCTAAATTCTGCCTAGAAGGTGACTTGAAAAATGACCAAATCCGGATTAGTGCTTTGAAAGCCTGAAAATTGACCATTTGGGCAGTAGTTAGTGTTTTGACCATAACTTACTCAAAACAGGTCCAATTGACCTGAAATTTTTACCATGAATATTTTAGACATAGATCTACAATTCTTATGAAGACACAAAACCCAGAAATGGCCAGAACCAAGTCAAATAGCTTTCACAATTTTAGGTCCAAAAACTGGCCGAACCAAAAGTGACCTAAAAATGACCTAAAGTTACCATTTTGATACATTCTGTCTAGCATTGGTAAATTAACCATAACTTGGTCTACACATCTCAAAATAACCTAAAATTTTTTCCTGCGTGCAATAAGACATAGACCTACAAGTTTGTAGTTTGGACCGAAGCTCGAAAATCGAGGGAACTAGGTCGTCCGGCTAGGTCAAATTAGTATACCGGAATCCAGCAAATTGCAATAAAATGTAATATACTTGAAAGTGAATTTGGTAAAATGTACTAACACTAAAAGGACATAAAATGTGACATATTGGTAACATTAAACCTAATTGACCTAGAGTGCATCGAGGGTCAACATTTTAGGTTGACTAAGGAAAATAATAGAATTCAATAAATTAATTATTAAGCCTTATTGTTAGAGACAGTTTAAATGAGTATTGAAACACTTCAAATTGAGTGTTTCAATTAGCAAAGACTCAGGGAAAGGGAAGGAAACACTGAGTCAGAGCCAAGAGACATTTATCAGAGGTTTGTGCACAATAGTTATTTCTTTTGAATTTGCAATTGAAATGAATTATGACAATTTGTCTATTATTGTTTAAATTGTGAAAATTTGTTTGAATGATATTTGATGGATACATATTGCTTGAAAAACATTGTAAATGGTTTGAAACCACAGCTATCATGTATATTGATTGAATTCCTCGCTAGCTTGCCTAGTGGGACGAATTGACTTTGAATTCCCTTTCTGGCTGAAGTGTTGAGGTGTGTGCCTGTTGAGGACGAATAGAATGAGTACTCATATTATTGCTAGCTAGCTATATTTTTCCTCAATAGCCATCGGCTTTTGGGACGAATTGGACTTTGGCAACATGATTAAGTTGTGTGTGTGATTTATTGATATTTATTGTGATATTATGAAATGGAGTTTAAATTCTTTATGACATTCACTGTCTTTGAATTTAACTATGGTTTTAAGTATCCATTATTTATATGACTTATGATTTGTGATTTAAAGTTGCATTTTGTTAATGTTGTGCACCACTGAGACATTGGCTTAGCGATAGCTTTTCATTGCTGTCGCAGGTAGACAGACTGACAGGGTAGCAGACTAGTCTGCTAGTACTACACTGAGAGATCATCGGGTATATTGAGTATGTCATATTTTGCATTTTGTATTGAATGTATGTTCACTGTATGTATATATTGTTCTTGGTTTTGAGCAATTGTAAATTAAAATTGTACATTAAAGTTGTAAACTAAATTTGTAAATTATTTTAGTTTGTAAATATTGTGATATATTCTTTTATCTCAGCTTTTGAAAACACTGAAAAATTATTGTGGATTTGAGTTGATAATTGTTGAGAAACTTATTGTGTTGATTGAATATTGGAGTTTGGGGATTGAACAAAATAATTAAAGTGCTAAATTATAGGTTTTTGAAGAACTGTTTTATTCAAAATACAGATGGCACTCTTCCAAAATTCTTGCAAAAATTATTAATTCTTCAAATGTGTTAGCTGTTTCACTTCAGTTCAAAATTTTTTTTTAACACTTATAAATAGTGTTCACCACTCTAAAAAGAAGTAAGAAAAGGTTTAAAATTTCTTATAGTGTATTTAATGGGTTATCAGTAGACGAAGTTTGGTAATTCATTAGGTATACTACGGGATCATGTCATGCCTTACAGAGGGGTAGGGTGTGACATCACACCAGATCCATAATGAAATTGAGAGCTACACCTTAACCCTAGAATAAAGAACCTACTCACCCATTGTAACACCCTCACTGTAGCAATTCTGTACATTCTACTGTTCTGATGACCAATGCCGGTCTGGATAGCTAGAATGTCTGGAAAAATATTTAGACTAGAGTGAGGAGTCATAAATAACTCAAATAAGTGTAAGAAAGATTAAGGAAAAATTTTAGAAATAAAATACAACCAAGTTAAATGAGCCAGTGCCCTAGCGATGGGTGACCGCACGGGGAAGTATTGGTAAAGACAGTTACTGATCCCAGACCCGTGAGAAAATTCATGAAATAATTTTTGGGACTCCAGAGAAGAGTCATTGAGGTTTCTATGACATTAGAATGCCAAGAAAATGTTTACAAAAATTTTTCAATTGGTATAGACAATTTTAGTCTGTTAAGCCAAACGGAGGGCATTTTGGTCATTTCGTCCTCAGAGATGATTTTTGGCCAACTTGTCCAGTTAAATAAATAATTATTATGACCTAAAATATGAATAAATATTGCTACAAATTAAATTGAAATTGAGTAGAAAAGAAAAGAAAAGAAAATGAAATTTAATTAGGATTATAACATCATGCACATGTAAGCATGATGTAATAAAAATTTGTTAGCCAATCACTATTCAACAAGCATTCATAAAAAGGCTAAAATGAGATAAAAAAAAACCCAAAATTCACTCATCTTCTTCCATTTTCTAGAGTTGGCCGAACCACTCTTCATCCTTTTCCTCCATTTTCTTTCAATTCTCAAGCTTTAAATCCTTGATAAATCTCCATAAATTAGCTAGTTTTCAAAACAAAATCTTCATATTTGCTTATGGTAAGAAGATTGAAAGTGAAAGATTGAAGAAAAATTGAAGTTGACAAGAAGGAGAAAGAGCCAAGTCAAGGTTAGTGCACTAATTTATTTCTATTTCTTTTCTAAGCATGACAAGCTTGCTAAATTAAGTTAGATTGATATGAAATTAAAAGAAATTTATAGGGATAGGAAATTACTAAATTTCAGTAGCCATTATAAGAGTTGTGGTTTGATGGTTTGAGGAAATTATTTGTGTTTATTAGTGATATTGATGAGTAATTGTGATGAACAAATTGATTTGCATGTGTTTACATGAATTGAGGAATTGTGAGTTAAGGTTTTTGACCTAACTATGAGGAAGTTGATGTGTGTCTTAAAATGGATGATGTTGAGATGATCTAATGACCATTAGAAGTGCTATATATGTCAAATGAAGTTTGTGGAGTTCGGAGAATTGAATTTGGGAGTGTTGATTCTTGTGTAGGAAAATCAGACCTTTGAGTCCAGTGCATTGTTTGAGTTATAACTGGAGTTATGTTGCTCCAATTGTTGTGAGGCCAATTGGAGATGAAACCTAGGACAAAATTCCCCATTTTTCATGAAAAAACCATGCCCAAATTCTGTCCATAAGTTGACCAATTTACTGTCCCAATTCAAATGTCTAGACCGTGAACCCAGAAAATTGACCAAATGAACGGCCATAACTTCTTCTAGACAAGTTTAAATGACCTGAATTTTAACCATTGGAAAGATTAGACCTAGGACTACAGCTTTCATTGAAGACACTAAGCTCAAAAATGCCTCTAACCAAATGAAATTGTTGACTCAAGTTAGGACACCAAACTGAACTGCACCATTGTGCCCAGAATTTTCTAGACTAAAGCTCACCCGACCAGTTTTGGCAAAATGGCCATAACTTGGTCTATAAAAATCCAAATGCAATGAAACCAATGGAAAAAGTTTTATAAGACATAGATATACAATATTGATCTTTTAAACAAAACCCAAAAACCTAGGGAACTAGGTCAATTGACTAGGTTAATTTAACATATAAATTCTGGAAATTTTCAAAAGAACCATTTGACCTCAGAACACTCATTTAGCTATATCTCCTACTAGAAAATTCCAATTAGGTTGAGCCATACTGATCTGGAACCCTAAGAAATAGGGCTCCAACTTTGTTTTAGACTTGGTTCTCAAATTTTGAACATAAGAACCCTAAAATGGGAGTCAAAGTTTCTGATATGAACATGAGTCCTGGTAGAACAGGATTCATGAGTCCAAGCCAGTGATTTGGCCATAATTAATTCTGCAAAACTTGAAAAATTGTAATAAAAATTTTTGAGTGACTATAAGACATAGAGAAGCAAATTCTATGAAGGGAGTATGGCCAAACTGTAACACCCTCCCGGTGGCAACTCCGTACATTCTACTGTTCCGGTGACCAGTGTCGGTCCAGACAGCTAGAACGTCCGGAAAAATATTTAAACTAAAGTCAGGAACCAAAATTAACTCAAATATTAATAAGAAAATTTAGTAAAAATTTTAGAAATAAAATACAACCAAGTCAAATGAGCCGGTGCCCAAGCGATGGGTAACCAGAGGTAAGTTGCGGTTCTCGCAACTAAGAGCCCTAGACCCGGGGAAAAATTTATAAAATAATTTTTGGGACTCCAAAGAAGGGTCATTGAGGTTCCTATGGCATTAGAATGCCAAGAAAATATTTAGAAAATTTTTTCAATCGGTACAGACAATTTTGACCCGTTAAGCTAAACGGAGGGCATTTTGGTCATTTCGCCTTCAGAGGTGATTTTTGGCCGACTTGTCCAGTTGAGTAAATAATTATTATGACATAAAATATGAATTAATGTTGATGAAAAATTAATTTGAAGTTAGTAGAAAAGAAAAGAAAAGAAAATACAATAAAATGCCAAATATGACATATTATGATGTCATTTAAAAGCTTCCTCCAATCACAATAAAACAACCAATTAATTAACCAATAAAAGAGACCAAAAATAGACCAAAGGAATTTAAAATGCCATCAGCCATCTTTCCTCCCCAAACCAGCCGAAACCTATACCTTGCCCTAAACCTCCATTAACACCCCATTCAAGCTTAAAAATCTCTCACACCTCACCCTAAAACCCTAACTCACCTTCACTAAAACTTTTCCACACATCCTAAGGAAGTTCTAGGCAGCCACAAAGAGGAGTAATTTTAGAGTTTTCACAAGTTCAATAAGTTGAGCAAAGAGGTTAGTGCCTATTTATACACTTATCTTTCTTATTCCATGTTAATGACTTAAAATAAGTATGAATTTGTGAACCAAATGAATAAAAGTTAAGTGTATGTAGCCCATGGATTTTCGGCTGCCCCTAAGGAAGGAACAAGATTGAGTGTTTTTGATGGACTTGGAGTGCACTAGAGATTATGTTTAAAGTATGTAAATATAAGTATAATGGATTAGTTAGTTGATTAAGGTATGTTGTGAAAACTCATAATGAGAATTAGGGTTTTGAGAGTGAAAATTTGACTTTGCTTATGAAATTGTTAAAGAACATTCTAATGGTCAATTAGTGACCATTTGAGGTAAGTTGACTATAATTTGAAGTGCATTAGAGTGTTACAAAGTGTTTTGGTAGGCTGCCTAGTGACAGTGAGGAGGCTGTGAGTCCAGCCTGTTTGGACTGCCATATCTTTGGCTGTGTAGGTTCAATTGGTGTTTGGCCAATTGGACATGAAACTAGACTTATAATGGCACAATTTTGCTGAAGAAACCATGCCTAATAGACCAAAGCAAGTGGACCAAAAGTTGGCCCCAATCCGGATACCCTACAAGCAAATTCTGCAGAATGACCAAATGAACAGTAACTGTTCATTTGGCCATAACTCACTGTAGAATGGTCCATTTGACCTGAAACTTTTACAGCAACAAGATGAGATATAGACAAACAACTTTTATGAAGAAACCTACCCCAAATTATGACCAGAACCTATACAACAAGGCAGTGGCAGTCACTGTTCATTGTACTGTAGATTAGGTAAATTCTGCAGATTTGAAATCCGGCCAGCTGTGGTTTTTGGACCATATCTAGAGCTACAAAACTCCAAATGGAGTGATTCAAAAAAGGAAATTCAATAGACAAAATAAGGAACAACTTTCATGTTTACCATTTCCTCAAATTTCCACTGTAACAGTCCCTAATGGAATAGTAAACTTATGGTACAAAAACTAAAAATTTTGCCCCTTAGTGCTAAGCTTAGAAATGGATTTGGTAATTGATTCCAACAAGTTTTAAATGCAAAATGTGGTACATTGGGAGTGTTAAACCAATGCACCTATTTTCTATCCAAAAGTCAACATTTTTGTTGACCAATGAAGTGAATAGTGACACGAAAACTTGAAATTCAAAAATTGAAGAATTCAAAAGTATCAAATGCCCTAGTATACCTAACAAGATTGGTTTGGATAGTTTGGCATGCCAATAGGGTTCAGTTAGCAGTACTGCACATGGCATTATGCCATTCTGCGATTTTATGGCTTTTAGCCATTTTGATATTGTGTTGAGACTTGGCCTCGTGCCTAATATTATTCTGACTTGTTAGCTATTACATTGCACACGGGAGATACATATGTGACCGATGGTGTGACGGCGAGGTACTTGATACCCGGTGCGGTTACCGTTATCCAGTCCAGTCATCCAGTATAGGTTACTTGGGCAACCAAATGAATGAAAGTGGACAAAGTTAACGAAATAAATGGATATACAAATACAAAATAAATAAGACATATACATTCAATGCATATTTATTTTTGTTATTTCTTTCTATTTTACTATTTGCACCACTAAGCATTATTGCTTAGCGCGTTGCTTTTGCCACGCGTAGGTTCTGGAGATACTGACCGAGAGCCCAGTAGACCGCAGACTGGGTGAGACCTCCTGCAGCTCTGCATAGTGTCCGTGTCACCTCACCTTCTACACTACATTGGTAGGACACTAGGTTTCATTTTGGTATTTTTGTAACTAACTTTTATTTTCTCATATGTAATTAAACTTATGTAATATATTTTGATGTTCATGTAAATAATGAAAATTGTATTTGTGAATGGAAAAGTGAATATCTATCTGTGACTTGTACATGACTATCACATGAGCTGAATGATTGAGAAACGAAATTGAAAATTTTTGAGATTTTGATATTTGAGTTGGAGATGATTGAATATGAACATTGGAAGTGTTTTTCACAGGTTCCGAAGAACTGTTTTCTCCATTTTTAGCCGGTACTCTGCCGGATTTTCTATAAAATTTTCGGAACCCCAAATAAATTATAATTTTAATAAATGACTTAAATAAATAATATTTCACAAGTTGTATTCAAAACCATGATAAAAATTAATTAAGATAAAATAGAGTGTGCCAGTACACCGTGTGACATTGCTTACTCGGATATACTGTACACGGGTAAGGGGTGTCACACAAACAGTGGTCACATCCTAGTCAATCTGCTATGTAAATACGGTGCACCAAATCTGGACCTAAAGAAAAGTCCATAAAACAATTAGGCATATGAGATGAAATGAATTAGAATAAATTGTTAAGCATAAAAATAACATGAATTAATGAAATTATAAATACTTAATAATATTATTCTGCCCAAAGTACATCTAGACTCATTTATATAGCTTGGATCGATTGGTATACCAATTAGGGACTACATATTGCAGTACTGCCTACAGGGATAATCATTGACAGACAATATATGTCTAAGATGATTGTTCTACTGGCTTTATGCCTGCACGATGGCCATAGTGCCAATTTTTATTATTACTGGCTTATGCCTGCTTGCTGGCCTTGTGCCTGATATGACTGTTGTATACTTGATAGACATACGGCTGTCTAACTTGTATACTCCCGTGTATCCAGTCTTTATAGTCTGTCATAGGTTACTTGGGCATAGAAATGAGTAGAAATCTTTAATTGAAATAAATACATGAGAAGATTGTTAAGGTGAACTTCATTGAATTAAACATAAGATACATGATAAAAAGATTCTGATTAATTTATTTTGTCCAAAGTTCTATAAACATGTAAAAGACCTAGAAATTCATAAAAATTTATATTTCCTTATAAAAATCCATGTAGAATAATTATTTAAGTTATCTATTTATATTTATTTCAATATATACACCACTAAGCATTATGCTTAGCGCGTTGGTTCTTACCACGTGTAGGTACAGGAGAGCCACAGCAGCAGCAGTAGTAGAGCTTAGATAGGACCTTGATCAGATCTGCTAAAGAGTGGTTGTCACCTCATCAGTTGTTTTGGTAGGGCTCATGTACATATTAGACTTTGCATTCTGGTATTGTATGTAATTAAGTGATGTAAATAATTTTGGATTGTATATAAAATTGTATATTATTATGAGTAATGTTATATGAATAAAATGCAAGTTTATTTTATTTGAAATTTTTATGAGTAATGGTATGATATGGTACATGAACAATTGACATGAGAAATAATGTGATGGAATGGGATAAAATTTTTTTTTCTACATGTAATATAATATAATTGAATTATTATTGTACATGACAAGACAGAATAGTGTGCCCCGGCACCGAATGTAGCACACTTTGCTCGGCTACACTGTAGACCGGGTAGGGTTGTTACACCCATGGTGAGTTTTACAATCAAGTTTATAAAAAGATAAAGAGAAAATATGCGAAGAAAATAGAGTGAAAGAACCCAGAAAGAGAGTTGCAGCCTTGGACTTTTGAAACTTCAGCTGAAAATCCCTCCTAGCAAACTTGTAGATCTTATTTCTCCCTAGCTTCCCTTGAAGTTAATGAGCCTCCTTGAATGTAAATCGGCTCTTGAATGTTAATTCTCCTCTTTGGATGTAAAATCTCTCTTTTCCTCAATTCTTGACTTATTCTACTTATATCTGGTGTAAAAACCCTAATTTCAGAGTCCTAGAAGCATTAGGAGTCCATCCAAGTCGAGTTGGAGCGAAGAAAAACCGCATCAAAATTGCTGTCAGGGGACTTTACACGTCACTACATGGCCCGTGTAAATTTCCGCCACTTCATTTTTCACGTTTTCTTCAGTCCAGAGAGTTACACAGGGTCCAGGAAGTTACACGGGGCAAGTTACACTGTGACACCCCTTACCTGTCTACAGTATATCCGAGTAAGCTATGTCACACGGTGTACCGGAACACTCTATTTTATCTTAATTAATTTTCATCATAATTTTGAATCTAACTTGTGAAATATAATTTATTTAAGTCATTTGTTGAAATTATAATTTATTTGAGGTTCCGAAAATTTTAAAGAAAATCCGGCAGAGTACCGGCTATAAATGGAGAAAACAGTTCTTCGGAACCTGTGAAAAACACTTCCAATAATCATATTCAATCACCTCAAACTCCAATATCAAAATCTCAATATTTTTCAATTTCATTTCTCAGTCATTCATCTCATGTGATAATCATGTACAAGTCATAGATAAATATTCACTTTTCCATTCACAAACACAATTCTCATTATTTACATGAACATCAAAATACATTACATAAGTTCAATTACATATGAGAAAATAAAAGTTAGTTACAAAATACCAAAATGAAACCTAGTGTCCTACCAATGCCTTGTGGATGGTGAGGTGACACGACACTATGCGTAGTCTGCAGGAGGTCTCACCCATCTGGGTCTACCGGGCTCTCGGTCAAGATTCTGGAACTCACGCTGCGTGGCAAAAGCAACGCGGTAAGCAATAATGCTTAGTGGTGCAATAATAAAATAAAAGGAAATAACAGAAAATAAATATATATTGAATGTATCGATGTTTTACTTGTTTTGTATTTGTTATATTCATTATTTCATTAAATTTATCCACTTTCATTTTTGGTTGCCCAAGTAACCTATACTGAACTACTGGACTGGATAAACGGGTAAACTGGCACTGGGTATCTAGTACCTCGGACCGTCACACCATCGGTCACATATTCATCTCCCGGTGTGCAATGAGCGGCTAATAAGTCAGTAATGATAATAGGCACAAGGCCAAATATCAACACAATGTCGAATGGCTAAAAGCCATGAAATCACGAATGGCATAATGCCATGTGCGATCGCTAATCGAACCCTATTGGCATGCCAAACTATCCAAACCAATCTTTTTAGGTATACTAGGGCATTTGATACTTTTGAATTCTTCAATTTTTGAATTTCAAGTTTTGGTGTCACTATTCACTTCACTAGTCAACAAAAATGTTGACTTTTGCATAGAAAATAGGTACATTGGTTTTAACACTCCCAATGTACCACATTTTGCATTCAAAACTTGTTGGAATTAATCACTATTACCATTTCTAAGCTTAAAACTAAGGGAGCAGAATTTTCAGTTTTTGTACCCTAATTTTACTGTTTCAGTGGGAATTTGAGAAAGTGATAAACATGAAATTTGTTCCTTATTTTGTCTAGTTGAATTTGTTTTTTTTTAAATCACTCCATTTGGAGTTTTGTAGCTCCAGTTATGGTCTAAAAACCACAGCTGGTCGGATTGAAAAATTACGTAATCGACCATATCTTGATCAAAGGAATGAGCAGTGACTACAACTGCCTTGTTGGATAGGTTCTGATCATAATTTGGGGTAGGTTTCTTCATGAAAGTTTTTTGTCTATATCTTAACTTGTTGCTGTAAAAAGTTCAGGTCAATTGGGCCATTCTACATTGAGTTATGGCACTTTATTCATTTGGTCATTCTGCAGAGACTGTTGCAGGACATCTGGATTGGGGCCAGTTTTTGGTCCACTTGCTTTGGTCTTTTGGGTATGGTTTCTTCACCAAAATTGTGCCATTATGTGTCTAGTTTCATGTCCAATTGGCCAAACACCAATTGAACGTACACAGCCCAAGTTATGGCTATCCAACCAGGCTGCAATCACAGCCACACCTGCTGCCCTCACTAGGCAGCATACCAATTCAGTTTGTCATGGTATACTTCACTCCAATTTATGGTCAACTTACCTCAATAGTCACTAATTGACCATTAGAATGTTCATTTACCATTACATAAGCAAAGTCCAAGTTTCTCTCCAAAACCCTAATTCCCATTTCAATTTCACACAAGTTATCTTAGTTAAACTAACTAATTCATTATCCATACATATATATAAAATTTAAACATCATCTCTAGTCCACTCTAAGTCCATCAAAATAATCAATCTTATGCTTCCTTAGGGCTTCTGAATTCTATGGTATACATACACATAAATTTTATTCATTTAATTTACAAATTCTTACTCATTTTAAGTCTCTAACATGGAATAAGATAGATATAGGTATAAATAGGCACGAACCTCTTTGCTCAACTTATTGAGCTTGTGAAAACTCTAAAATTTCTCCTCTTTGTGGCTGCCTAGAGCTTCCTTAGGGTGTGTGGATAAGTTTTAGTGAAGGTGACTTAGGGTTTTGGGGTGAGGAAAGCATAGAAATTGAAGCTTTTAAAAACCAAAAATGGAGGAGCATGGGTGATAAGGGAGTTCGGCCATGATGAGAAATAAGGAAGAAGGAGCAGAATTTAGGTTAATTAAATCCCTTTTTTAAATAATGAGCCTTGTTGCTTTATGATTGGTTTAGAGTTTTTTTGATGACCTCATGCTTACTTAATAAATCAAATTTACCTTCATTTCTTTTCTTTTCTTTACTACTCATTTTTAATTAAATTTTTAGCAATATTTATTCATATTTTAGATCATAATAATTATTTACTTAACTGGACAAGTCGGCCAAAAATCGCCTCTGAAGGCGAAATGACCAAAATGCCCTCCGTTTGGCTTAACGGGTCAAAATTGTTTATACCGATTGAAAAATTTTTCTAAATATTTTCTTGGTATTCTAATACCATAGGAACCTCAATGACCCTTCTCTGGAGTCCCAAAAATTATTTTATGAATTTTTCCCTGGGTCTAGGGCTCCTAGTTGCGAGAACCGCAACTTCCCTCTAGGTTACCCATCGCTTGAGCACCGGTTCATTTGACTTAGTTGTATTTTATTTCTAAAATTTTTACTAAATTTTTCTTATTAATATTTGAGTTAATTATGGTTCCTCACTTTAGTTTAAATATTTTTTCGGACGTTCTAGCTGTCCGGACCGACACTGGTCACCGGAACAGTAGAATGTACGAGTTGCTACTGGGAGGGTGTTACAACTCTTCCCCTCTAATTTAAATTTCGTCCTCGAAATTTACCTGATGCAAACAGTTGAGGGAACTATTGCCTCATCGTCTCTTCACTTTCCCAAGTTGCCTCCTCGGTGTTGTGGTGCCTCCAAAGCACTTTCACCAGTGGAATCTGCTTATTTCTCAACTCTTTTACTTCCCGAGCCAGGATCCGTAGAGGTTCTTCTTCATATGTCAAATCCAGTTGTATTTCAATTTCTTCCCTGGAGATGACATGTGAAGGATCTGAGCGGTATCTTCTTAACATAGACACGTGGAACACATTGTGGATCTTGTCCAGCTCTGGTGGTAAAGCTAGCCTATAGGCCACTGGACCCACACGTTCAATGATTTCATATGGGCCAATGAACCTAGGGCTTAACTTACCTTTTCTTCCAAACCTCAGTACTTTTTTCCATGGTGACACCTTAAGGAACACTTTGTCGCCAACCGGATATTCTATTTCTTTTCTCTTCAGGTCGGCATAAGATATCTGTCTATCTGAGGCAACCTTCAGATTAGCTTTGATTAGTTTCACTTTCTCTTCAGTCTGTTTCACCAAGTCTGGGCCTACCAGTTTATCTTCGCCCAATTTAGTCCAGCACACTGGAGTTCTACATTTTCTCCCATATAGTGCTTCATATGGGGCCATTTGGATGCTAGCTTGGTAGCTATTGTTGTATGCAAATTCTGCCAGTGGGAGGTATTTATCCCAACTTCCCTCAAACTCAATGACACAACTCCTCCGCATATCCTCAAGGACCTGACATATATTTCATGTTATTATTATCATTTTAGTTCAATATTTGTATTAATTCAATTGGTTTCAATTATTTACCTGGATTACTCTTTCTGATTACCCATCCGTCTGAGGATGGAAAGCTGTGCTGAAGTGGAGTTGTGTACCCAAGGACTCATGCAACTTCTTCCAAAATCTCGATGTAAACCTTGGGCCTCGATCAGATATGATGGAAAGTGGAATTCCATGTAGTCTAACTATCTCACTGATATACAATTCTGCTAATTTCTCCAGTGAGTAGTCAGTCCTAACTGGCAGAAAGTGTGCTGACTTTGTCAATCTATCCACTATCACCCATACTGCATCATGTTTCTTCTGGGTAAGAGGCAGACCACTTAGAAAATTCATGGTGACCCGATCTCATTTCCATTCAGGTATGCGTATAGGCTGTAGCAAACCTGATGGAACTTGATGTTCTGCCTTGACTTGCTAACATGTCAAGTATTTAGTCACATAGTCAGCTATGTCCTTCTTCATACCAGGCCACCAATACTGAAGCTTCAGATCATGATACATCTTTGTACTTCCTGGGTGCATAGCATAAACACTAGTGTGCGCCTCTTTTAGAATACTAGCCTTCAATTCCCCATCATTTGGTACACACAGTCTTCCTTTGTAGTACAGACACCCATCTGCTTTCACCTCATAGTTAGTTGCTTTCCCTTCTGAGATTTTGCTCATAATAGCCATTAGCTTCTCATCTATCATCTGCTCATCTAAAATCTGCTGTAATAGGTTTGACCTCACTTGCAACTCAGCCAAAATAGCTCCATCTCGAATCAAAGTTAGACGGGCATTCAATGATCTCAAAGCTGTGATGGACTTTCTGCTCAAAGCATCAGCAACTACATTTGCCTTCCCAGGATGGTAGTCAATTACACAATCATAGTCCTTCAGGAACTCAATCCATCGCCTCTGTCTAAGGTTGAGCTCCTTCTGAGTTGGCAAATATTTGGACTTTTGTGGTGCTGTAAATGTAGTACTTTTCACCATACAAGTAATGCCTCCATATCTTGATGCGAAGATAATTCTGTAAGCTCTAGATAATGGGTAGGGTAATTACATTTCATGTGGCCTTAGTTGCTGGAAGCATAGCGACCACCTTCCCCTCTTGCATCAATACACACCTAACCCATTATGAGAGGCATCACTTTGTAGACCACGAAGTCCCTTCACGACACTAGTGTGTTAACTGCTGGTGCCTCTGTCAACATAGCCTTCAACTTCTCAAAGCTGATGCGACACTTGTCATTCAGTCAAATCGACATTCTTGTATAACAACTTGGTCATTGGAGGCGGCTATTAAGGAAAATCCTTCACAAATCTCTGTAATACCAGGCTAGCCCCAAGAAGCTTCTGACCTCAGTTGTATTCCTGGGAGGCTTCCATTCCATCACTGCTTCTATTTTCTTGGGATCCACTCTAATCCCATCAGCTGACACTATGTGTCCAAGGAATGCAATCTCATTCAACCAGAAGTCACACTTGGACAACTTAGCATATAGCTTCTTTTCTCTCAGGGTTTGCAGAACAATCCTCAAATGTTCATCATGTTCTTCACTGTTCTTGGAATACACCAAAATATCATCAATAAAGACCACTACGAACCGATCTAAGTGTGGATGGAAGATACGGTTCATAAGGTCCATGAATGCCGCTGGTGCATTTGTTAGGCCAATGGGCATCACTAGGAACTCATAATGCCCATATCGGGTCCTGAATGCAGTCTTTGGCACATATGCATCCTTCACCCTCAACTGATGATACCCTGATCTGAGATCAATTTTAGAAAATACTCCTGCTCCCTTCAACTGATCAAACAGATCATCGATTCTAGGCAACGGATATTTGTTCTTCACAGTCACTTTATTCAACTGCCGGTAATCGATGCATAGCCTCAAAGTCCTGTCCTTCTTTTTCACAAACAGCACTGGAGCTCCCCATGGTGACACACTGGGGCGTATGGACCCCTTATCAAGCAACTCTTGCAACTGAGTTTTCAACTCCCTCAATTCAGTGGGTGCCATCCTATAAGGAGCAATGGAAATGGGTCTTTGTGCCGTGATGTCTCAATAGCAAATTCAACTTCCCTTTTTGGTGGCAAATCGGGCAATTCTTCAGGAAATACCTCTGGGAAGTCTCTTATTGTGGGTATATCACTCAGGTTTGGCTTAGCCTGCCTAGTATCCACCACATGTGCTAGGTAGGCTTCACAGCCTTTTCTCATCATTCTTCTTGCAACTGTGGCTGAGATAACATTGGACAGGAAATCTGTCCTTTCACCCACAGATGATCTCATTACCCTCGAAGTTTTTAGAGAAATTCTCTTCAATTTGCAATCAACTATTGCCTGATGACGTGACAACCAGTCCATTCCCAAAATCACGTCAAACTCGTGGAAGGGCAACTCAATCAGGTCTGCCAAAAATTCATACCCCTGAATCCTTAACGGGCAACCCTTGTATACTTTGTTCACCACTACACTGTGGCCCAATGGATTTGTGACCAAAATGTCTTGGTCACTCTCCCCTAGTAATATCCCCCTTTCTACGGGTAGGTTGATGCAGATGTATGAATGAGTGGATCCTGGATCCACCAATGCATGGACAGATGTATTGTAGAGGGAGAACGTACACCTGATGACGTCCGGGGCATCTTGCTCCTCTTGAGCTCTCATGGCATAAGCTCTGGCAGGTGGTGCATTATCGGGCCTCTCTGGCTCGAGATCTGAGCCTTTGTGATGGTCCCCTTGCCTCGATTTGCGATTTCCTACCCTTTTGTGGTGCAGAGTAGGTGCATGCGCTTGTGTTGGAGCAGCTGTAGTAGTTCTGCGTGGACAATTCCTCAGCTGATGCTCTGTTGACCCACACCTTAAGCAGGCACCAGTCACTCTCCAACACTCCCCCTTATGCCATTTCAGACAATGTGGACATACAGAAGTTGCTGGGGTTGGTCCCCTGAACCCCATCCCTGGAGAGCTACCCACTGATGGTGTGGACTAACCTCTCCTAGGGGTAAGCGTGGCACAGGCCTGAGTGACCACGACCTTGTGGTTGACTGAACTCGTGCGGTGGACCCTTGAACTTCTTCCCAAATGCAGGAGATGAACTAGGCCGACTGGGCCCCTCTTCTCTGTCTCTCTCTTACAGTGCGCTCACTGATTCTTACTTTTTCAACCTTTATTGTAGCTTCCACTAACTTAGTGAAGTCGGTAAGTCCCAATGCAGGGATCATGATCTTTATGTTGACATTTAGGCCCTCGTCACATCTCTTACCCCTCTCCGCCTCCATAGGGACTATCGCCCTTCCGTAGCGGCTCAATCGGACGAATTCCTTCTCAAACTCGGCCAGCGGCGGTGTCTGCCTCAGATTAATGAACTCTCTTCTTCTCTCTTCCAGGTATACACTACCCACATATTTCTTCTTAAATTCAGAGAGGAAGAAGTCCCAAGTTATTACTTCCGGCTGTACTTCACTGGACACCGTATCCCACCATTCATATGCATCATCTTGCAACAAAGATATGGCAGCTTCTAAGTTTTGCTCTGGAGTGTAGTGGAGTTGTTTTAAAACTCTGCCTGTTCTGTTCAACCAATTTTCAGCTGCAACAGAATCATCTTCTCTCTTGCCAAAGAAGTCCACTGCTCCAAACTTTGTCAATTTTTCCAGGTGTGATTTTGGTTGTGGAGGTGGTGGTGGTGGTGCTGGCATTACCCCAGCCATTTGTTTGAAGAATTCGGCCATTTACTGAAACATGGCCTGTGGAGGCTGAACAGGCTCTGCTTGAGCTGGCGGAGCAGGTTCTCCCATACCCCCAGTCTCAGCTGCTGCAGGTGGAGCATGACTCTCCACTTCCTCCTCAACTGCCCTCTGAGATGTAGGGTCCATATCCTATTCAAAATAAGAAAGACAAACAGATCTGCATTAGTGTCACCTCGACTCTTACAAATGTAATGCATGGTATGGACTCAATCTAGGCCCAGAAACGCCTAAATCGTGCTCTGATACCACTAAATGTGACACCCCTTACCCGTCTACAGTGTATCCGAGTAAGCTATGTCACACGGTGTACCGGAACACTCTACTTTATCTTAATTAATTTTCATCATAATTTTGAATATAACTTGTGAAATATAATTTATTTAAGTCATTTGTTGAAATTATAATTTATTTGAGGTTCTGAAAATTTTAAAGAAAATCGTGATCTGGCTATAAATGAAGAAAACAGTTCTTCGGAACCTGTGAAAAACACTTCCAATAATCATATTCAATCACCTCAAACTCCAATATCAAAATCTCAATATTTTTCAATTTCATTTCTCAGTCATTCATCTCATGTGATAATCATGTACAAGTCACAGATAAATATTCACTTTTCCATTCACAAACACAATTCTCATTATTTACATGAACATCAAAATACATTACATAAGTTCAATTACATATGAGAAAATAAAAGTTAGTTACAAAATACCAAAATGAAACCTAGTGTCCTACCAATGCACTGTGGATGGTGAGGTGACACGGACACTATGCAGAGCTGCAGGAGGTCTCACCCAGTCTGCGGTTTACTGGGCTCTCGGTCAGTATCTCCAGAACCTACGCGTGGCAAAAGCAACGCGCTAAGCAATAATGCTTAGTGGTGCAATAATAAAATAAAAGGAAATAACAAAAAATAAATATATATTGAATGTATCGATGTCTTACTTGTTTTGTATTTGTTATATTCATTATTTCATTAAATTTATCCACTTTCATTTTTGGTTGCCCAAGTAACCTATCTTTGGACGCATTGGGTGGATAAGCGGTAAGCGCCTTTGGGTATCTAGTACCTCGGACCGTCACACCATTGGTCACATATGCATCTCCCGGTGTGCAACAGAACAGCTAATAAGCTGTAATGGCAATAGGCACAAGGCCAAATATCAACACAATGTCAGAATGGCTAAAAGCCATGAAATCACAGAATGGCATAATGCCATGTGCAGTACTGCTAACTGAACCCTATTGGCATGCCAAACTATCCAAACCAATCTTGTTAGGTATACTAGGGCATTTGATACTTTTGAATTCTTCAATTTTTGAATTTCAAGTTTTGGTGTCACTATTCACTTCACTAGTCAACAAAAATGTTGACTTTTGCATAGAAAATAGGTACATTGGTTTTAACACTCCCAATGTACCACATTTTGCATTCAAAACTTGTTGGAATTAATCACCAATACCATTTCTAAGCTTAAAACTAAGGGAGCAGAATTTTTAGTTTTTGTACCCTAATTTTTCTGTTCCATTAGTTACTGTTTCAGTGGGAATTTGAGAAAGTGATAAACATGAAAGTTGTTCCTTATTTTGTCTAGTTGAATTTCTTTTTTTGAATCACTCCATTTGGAGTTTTGTACCTCCAGTTATGGTCCAAAAACCACAGCTGGCCGGATTGAAAAATTGCAGAACTGACCATATCTACATTGCAGTAAATAATGACTGCAATTGCCTTGTTGGATAGGTTCTGGCCATAATTTGGGGTAGGTTTCTTCATGAAAGTTTTTTGTCTATATCTTAACTTGTTGCTGTAAAACTTTCAGGTCAATTGGGCCATTCTACAATGAGTTATGGCCAAATGAACAATTACTGTTCATTTGGTCATTCTGCAGAATCTGGTTGCAGGACATCCGGATTGGGGCCAGTTTTTGGTCCACTTGCTTTGGTCTTTTGGGCATGGTTTCTTCACCAAAATTGTGCCATTATGTGTCTAGTTTCATGTCCAATTGGCCAAACACCAATTGAACGTACACAGCCCAAGTTATGGCTGTCCAACCAGGCTACAATCATAGCCACACCTGCTGCCCTCACTAGGCAGCATACCAATTCAGTTTGTCATGGTATACTTCAGTCCAATTTATGGTCAACTTACCTCAAATGGTCACTAATTGACCATTAGAATGTTCATTTACCATTACATAAGCAAAGTCCAAGTTTCTCTCCAAAACCCTAATTCCCATTTCAATTTCACACAAGTTATCTTAGTTAAACTAACTAATTCATTATCCATACATATATATAAACTTTAAACATCATCTCTAGTCCACTCTAAGTCCATCAAAATAATCAATCTTATGCTTCCTTAGGGCTTCTGAATTCTATGGTATACATACACATAAATTTTATTCATTTAATTTACAAATTCTTACTCATTTTAAGTCTCTAACATGGAATAAGAGAGATATAGGTATAAATAGGCACTAACCTCTTTGCTCAACTTATTGAGCTTGTGAAAACTCTAAAATTTCTCCTCTTTGTGGCTGCCTAGAGCTTCCTTAGGGTGTGTGGATAAGTTTTAGTGAAGGTGACTTAGGGTTTTGGGGTGAGGAAAGCATAAAAATTGAAGCTTTTAAAAACCAAAAATGGAGGAGCATGGGTGATAAGGGAGTTCGGCCATGATGAGAAATAAGGAAGAAGGAGCAGAATTTAGGTTAATTAAATCCCTTTTTTAACTTTTATAATGAGCCTTGTTGCTTTATGATTGGCTTAGAGTTTTTTTGATGACCTCATGCTTACTTAATAAATCAAATTTACCTTAATTTCTTTTCTTTTCTTTACTACTCATTTTTAATTAAATTTTTAGCAATATTTATTCATATTTTAGATCATAATAATTATTTACTTAATTGGACAAGTCGGCCAAAAATCGCCTCTGAAGGCGAAATGACTAAAATGCCCTCCGTTTGGCTTAACGGGTCAAAATTGTCTGTACCGATTGCAAAATTTTTCTAAATATTTTCTTGGCATTCTAATGCCATAGGAACCTCAATGACCCTTCTCTAGAGTCCCAAAAATTATTTTATGAATTTTTCCCCGGGTCTAGGGCTCCTAGTTGCGAGAACCGCAACTTCCCTCTGGGTTACCCATCGCTGGGGCACCGGTTCATTTGACTTAGTTGTATTTTATTTCTAAAATTTTTAATAAATTTTTCTTATTAATATTTGAGTTAATTATGGTTCCTCACTTTAGTTTAAATTTTTTTCTGGACGTTCTAGCTGTCCGGACCGACACTGGTAACCGGAACAGTAGAATGTACGGAGTTGCTACCGGGAGGGTGTTACATACACGTATTTGGCACAGTGTTCTTCATGTTTTGACCTCCAAATCTCTTCCAAACTCGTCCTTGATTCTAGAATCACATAAAATACCTAATAAAATATAAAAATCAATGAATTGAGTTAGATTAACATATTTTCTAAAATAATAATGAAAACATATAAAAATAAACATAAAATGATACTAAATGCTAACAAAATGCAATGCATGTTAACCTTAAATGTCTATATAATTTGATGCAATCAATGCCCCTCTTTAGGTTGCATTTCTTATTTTTTCGGAACACTGATTTTTATCGGTTTCTTGATTTTTCGTTTTTATTTGTACTAATTTATTAATTTTTCTTTGATATTTCTAATGTCAATTACACCTCAATAAACCTTTAATTATGTCCCTAAAATTATTTTTGAGGGTTCCCCGCAGTCCTAGGGTCGGTAAATGCCTTCGCCGTAACTTTCCGGTGCAATCACCCATCGCTACGATGCTGGCTCGTTTAACCTAGTTTCATTTCCTCTCTTTTAATTTTTCTTAATTTTTCTTGTATTTTCTTATTATTTATTTCATCATTTTATGCCTTCTCACTATCACTAAAGTGTAGTCCCAGACATCCTGACTTGTCCGAGTAAACATTAGGTCACCGGAGCAGCAGAATGTACGGACTATATAAAATGAGGATGTTACAATTCTTCCCCTCTAAATAAAAATTTCGTCCTCCAAATTTACCGAATGTATCTGTTACTTCCTTGCTTCTTCATTTCCTTATGTTGTTTCATCAACATTTAGGTTCGGCTCCTCTCTAGCCTTCATGGCATACACCCGTGGGGTTACCCTGACTTCAGGCCTTTCGATCATCTCAGAAATAGCCTTCTATGAAATCTCAGCCGTCTCTGCTCTAACTGCACCTCACTGGATACTGTGTTCCACCATTGATACACATCATCTTAGAGTAGAGACATAACACCCTCTAGGTTCTGTTCTAACCAATTCTCATACTTACTTTCCTATTTACTTCTCTTTTCATTCCACAACTTAACTTTAATTATTTCATTCCTCAGTCTTATCTTCCTCCTTGACTCAATTCCTTGACTCGACTATCGAGTCAAAATTTAGCACTGCTTATCACCGATAAGAAATCCACTATACTTCGGTATTACTCTGATTTGGCCCTCTAACCATTCTAGTCAATCCTTTTACTAATATTCGCAACATTTCTTTATTACATTTGAACCAGCTACTTAAATTTTCACTTCCACAACTCTTTTATCTATCAATATTTTGTAACTTACTTCCTTTTGTCCTAAACTATAACCTTTTGATATTCTAACTTTTGAGTTTTAAATCCCTAAGTAGGATTTCCAAACTCATTTCCAATAATAAAATTCTGTCCTGGCATAACTATACCAAAATAGATGCCATTGGCAACTATTCTCATCTTGGTGTACTATCGAGTAGTACATAGCTCTACACAATAATTTCAAGTCAATACTATAATCTGCAGCTTACAGTATAAACATCAAGAATATTACATAGTTACTACGATACATTCCAATAGATCAAACTTTCCTATATTTTATCCTTTTCGAATTTACTGATATTTGAATCTTATTCTGAATATAATATCTATTAATAATTACTAACAGTAACATCTTTGCCCTCATCTAGAGTAATTCTGTTACTGTAATTTACTTTTAGGTCCTCTTGCCTTATATTATGCAGGCTCACCAATTAGCTTCATAATTTATTGTACGCTAGTAATTATTTTTGCTGACAAACTCTTTCAAAATTAATTTCAATTATACTTGTTATCATAGTTTCTATTCTAAAGGACTAGTCACTAACACATCAAAATTTATTCCCCTATAAAGGAATAGCAACGGAACATATAATTCCAACACTAACATACAAATAAGTAGTGCTGGAATCAAATAATAACTAATTGTTTCTTTCAAAAATTAATGACTTACCAGCAACTACATCCGAAGTTTCTGTTCTTTCTCCTTGGCCCATAGTGGATGCTCTGACTGGTGCGCTACTATATTCGGGTTGATTCACTGTGTTACGGTTGTGAGGAGTACCAACTCTATTTCTATCTCGACCTCTACTGACTGTCTGTGAAATTCGGAGAGCAGATCAAGGTGCTCTAGTACAATCTCTAGCAAAATGTCCATGTTCACCATAATTGTAGCAGGCTCCAGTGGCCTGATAACAATTACCTCCATGTAGCTTGCCACAAACATGGCAGATACAGGTAGAATAGGCACTTCTGGTTATTCGACAACTAGGTCTTGGTGGTCTCTGCCCTAAAGATCTGCCTCTGTCATATTCATGAGTTCAGGGTTCCTTAAATCCTTTTCTCTTTCCCAAATGACTATTTGAGCTCTGACTCATAGGTCTCTCCCTCTTCTCTATTTCATGCTGCCTTTGTCGGGGTTGGGTTGGTACTTGGGCTTGGTGTGATTATCAACCATTTGTTGAAAGAAAGTGGCCATTTGCTGGGCCATTTATGCAATAATTTATACAGGTGGGGCTGGTAAAGCTGGGCTTTCGACTCTCTAAGGCGTTGGGGGCTCACCATGTATTTTCGCCGTCACAGACTGTTCTATTGTCTCATTCTTTTCTTCCATATCTTTTCACAAGATTTTCTATTTCCTGTACAATCAACACAAGGAGATTTCTCTCCATTAGTTCATATTTATGATGCAAATGTACTATATGTATCAAATATTTGAGCAGTTGTATTTATCGACAAAATGATTTCAAATTCATAGTTCAAAATTTACTTTAAAACCATTGCTTTGATACCACAAAACATGTTACACCCTACTCCTCCGTAAGATGTAACATGATCCCGTAGTACACTTAATGAATTACCATACTTCACCTACCAGTAACCCATGAAATATACTACAAGGGAATTTAAAACAATTTTCGTTCATTTTGAAAGTGGTGGGTAAAGTTTTTACAAATATTAAAAATCTTTATTCGACACTAAGTCATAAATCAAATTTTCAAGTAATTAAAATTTTCGTAATTTTTACAAAAAAATTCTGGCAGAATGCCAGCTGTATTTTGAGAAAACAGTTCTTCAAACCTGAAAAGGAAAACACTCCCAATATGGTTTCTCAAATACAACTTCAATAAACTTCATTTTATCTCATAATTCAATCTCAATAATCAAATCAATTCATTTTCAAACTAACCTCATCAGAAAAGAAATATTTCATTGATTACAGGACTCAAAAATTAATATTTCAAAACTATACAGGTAAATAAAATCTCAAATTTACATTACAATAATTTGCATTTAATTACATACCAAAATATTTTATAAGAGTTTTTATATAATTGCTCAAATAATTTACATACATATTATTACATGTATACATCAAATCTATGTACATGGGTATACCTATGATATACCTAAAGCTGATCTGAATGTGTCTTCAAGGAAGCTTACTCAAGTGCCCTATGCTCTTTTCACCTGTGATAGCATACAAAACTATCGCTGAGTGGTGGACTCAGTGGTGCACACCTATAACTTAAAACATAGTATAATATACCTTAGCAAAATTACAGCAAATAATTTGAAAATGTGGATACTCATTAAATTCCAAAATTAAAATATTCATTGCCAATAATATAAATCATTTGTATAAAATGACTTTGATCACGAAATTCAATTTATCAAATCACAAAGGTAATTCCAGCAATCATGGAAATAAAGATTAATTCCAATAAAATCAATTATGCATAAATCCCATTTGAAAATGAAATTCTTTACTATTTAAAAACCATTATTTATCTCACTAACTATGCAACACTAATCCGCAAGGACCATCTTCAGGGTGATTCTAACTCTCTATGGTCAGGGAGGTCGAATCGGGATTCTAACTCCCTATGGTCGGGGAGGTGGAATCATCGTGCACAGTACACGCCACAATAATAAAACTTCTGAAAGGGCCATAACAAAAAAATTTAGATCTAACCTCTAATAAGAGGAGAATCTAAGCCTGTGCACGTACCATGGTAATCAAAACAAAGCTAACTCCATTGTCTCTTCAACAAATGAGAGAGAAGGATAATAACCTAGTTAAGCATCTATAGTGAGATACAAAACAATATCATAAATCTCTTTGTCCTTTTTGTGAGCATAAATCATAACACAATTCGATTCAAAGTAAATTCCAATATCCAATAATTTTTATGCTCATCACAATTCAAAACATATTTTATCACAATTTTTCCAAAACTAATTTATTCAATCCACAACAAAGCTCAATAATTGTTTAAATACCATTTCACAAAGCTAAATTCATACATACTATAACAATTTCAATAATCATTGAAATAAATCCAATACTTGATAAACATAATACATAATGAAAATAACGTCATTTAATCATATGAAATATTCTGAACAAAAGTAATTAAAAACTAGTTGTGCACAAACCTCTTATTTACTTCAATTCTTGTTTTTCCTTCGAAGATCCCTTTCCAGCCTCTTTTTCAACTGAAAACACACAATATACAGTGTTTCAGTACCATATCTCATAATTAATCCAACAATTTATTTCATGCCCAATGTTAACTGTTCTATTGGACCAAGTTACAGTGGGAATTTGGCAAAATTCTCTTCATCAAATTGTTTCTTATTGTGTCTTCTTTAATTTCCTTTTTGAATTACTCCATTTGGAGCTATATAACTCAAGTTATGCTCAATTAATCATAACTAGGTCAAATCTGAACATTGGTTTCCTTAATAGGCAGATTCGATACTAAATTTGACTAATTTATTTGGATAGTTTGTAGAAACATTTAGGCTTAGCATTCTTCATAGGATCTGTTGCCCTATGTCTTATAGTCATTTACAATTTTTTTTTGCAATTTTTCAAACTTTATAGAATTATTTATGGTCACACAATTAGCATGAATTCAAATGTCCTATTTTAACATACTTCTATTTAGGTCAGTAGCTTTGACCTTAAATTCTGGTCTTATACATTTATAATTTGAGGAAGTTGCCTAAAACAAAGTTTTAGGTCTATTTCTTAGCTTTCTGAATTGGTATGACTCATTTAAATTGGACACTTCTTGTGGGAGATATACTTATTTGAATTTTCTGGATTTTATGGTCAAATGTGCCAATTCCAGATTTAGTGTGCCAACTTAATCAAGTTAATTGACCTAGTTTCCTTGATTTTTGGGTTTTGGTCAAATTACCAATATTGTAGATCTATGTCTTACTGAAAATTTAGCACTGATTTCATGTCATTTGGGGTTGTGTAGACCAAGATATGGTCATTTTACTAATGTTGGACAGATTGTATTCTTATTGCAAAGTTTAGGTCACTTTTAGGTCATTTCCGATGCAGGCAGATTTTGTAACCGAATTTGTGCAAGCACATTGACTTGCCTAAGGTAATTTCTAGTCTTGGTGATCATAATCAAAGTTGTAGCCCTATGTCTAAGCTTTCCAACCATATAAATTTCAGGTCATTTGGACCTGTATACAAGGAGTTATGGTCATTTTCGTGAGTACTGTTCAATTGGTCAAATTTCAAGTTTGCAATGTTACCAATCCGAATTAGGTCAGTTTTCTTATCAGTTTCCAGACATAATTTAGGTATGCTTTCTACATAAAAGTTGGCACATTTTGTGCCTATTTTGCCTCCAACTGGTCTCATACTAATTGGGGCCACACATTTAGGGTTATAAGCTCAAATACATACTGCCCTTTTTATACTTTCCTCAAACACAAATCAAACACACATTTAACTTGCTCAACTTTAACTTCCCATACCTAATTCTGATTTTATATCATTCTATATTCATTTATCACTTCTTACTATGATCAATTTGGATAGAATACAAATATTCTCAATACATCAAATACAACCCTAAACCACAAAGTCCAAATTCAGCAATATATACACATAAATACACCTAATCATTACATATAATTTCCACTACTAATTTACATACACATTCATCAATTCTTGGTACCATAATTCATCCAATAATTTCATGAAATTAAGTATTCTTCATTGAACTTCAAGGCTACCAAAAATTTCCATTAGCCAAAGTCTTCAATACCTCTTACCAAGTTCCAAATTCAAATGCACTAATTTCACACATACACATAAATTAGCTTGACTACTCATATAATACCTTAATTAATCATCATAAATCACTTTTTTCACACATAAATTAATCCATTCTCATGGAATCAAGGCTGCCTACTTTAATCAATTATACTCAAAGTTCCTAATTCAAAATCAAATTCCAATTCAATTACACAATCTCAATATACACATAAAATTCACTTGCTAAAACCTTTAATTACTTTAATTAACTTCAATTCCCATCATATACATGTGAAAACAAACCAAACCCCTTAAATCACCATGGCCGCCGAATTAAGGATTCATCAAATACCCCACCAATTCTTTAATTTTGTAGTCATTCAACTCCTCTCATCCTTAAACCAAAGATTAATTTAGGGAGGAAGGGAAATTAGCACTAACCTTTGTTTGGAGCTTCATCAAACTTCATCAAATGCCTCCCTTTTTCCTCCCAATATGCTACCCATGGTGTGTAGATCAATTTTAGTGAAGAAACTTAAAGGAAAAAATGATTTAAACATAGGAAATGGGAGCTTGCATGGGTGGCCATGGAGGAAGAACTTGAAAAATTGAATTCGGCCATGGTTGTGCAAAATGAAGAAAATGAATTTTGAAGTGATGTGTGCTATCCACTTATGCTTTATGTAGTGCCACCTAACCCCACTAACCATAGGTTAATTATTTAATTAATCAACTTTTAATTATTCTACTTTATACCCCATAATTTCTCTTAATTTCATTACACATTAAATTTCCTTTTTCATGGGGTTTCCAAATTTTAATACTATTTATTTTTCATGGACATTTAGGTCAAAAGTCTACTCTAGGTGTCAAATGACCAAAATGCCCCTCTTCAGGTTGCATTTCCTATTTTTTCGGTAACACCGATTTTTATCCGTTTCTTGATTTTTCATTTTTATTTGTATTAATTCATTAATTTTTCTTTGACATTTCTAATGTCCATTAAACCTCCATAAACCTTTAATTATGTCCCTAAAATTATTTCCGAGGGTTCCCCGTGATCGTAGGGTCGGCAATTGCCTTCGCCGTAACTTTCCGGTGCGGTCACCCATCGCTATAGTGCTGGCCCATTTAACCTAGTTTCATTTCCTCTCTTTTATTTTTCATTAATTTTTCTTGTATTTTTTATTATTATTTATTTCATCATTTTATGCCTTCTCACTATCACTAAAGTGTTGTCCCAGACACTCTGACTTGTCCGAGTAAACATTAGCTCACCGGAGCAGCAGAATGTACGGACTACATAAAATGAGGACATTATAATTCTTCCCCTCTAAATAAAAATTTCATCCTCGAAATTTACCTGATGTATCTGTTACTTCCTTGCTTCTTCATTTCCTTGTGTTGTTTCATCAATATCTAGGTTCGGCTCCTCCCTGGCATACACCCGTGGTGTCACCCTGACTTCGGGCCTTTCGACCGTCTCAAAATAGCCTTCTGTCAAATCTCAATCGTCTCTGCTCTGACTGAACCTCACTGGATACTGTGTCCCACCATTGATACTATCACACCTTACCCCTTTGTAAGGCATAACATGATCCCGTAGTATACCTAATGAATTACTGTCCCCGTTTACTAATAACCCATTAAATACACTACAAGGGATTTCAAAACAATTTTCTTACTTTTTGAAAGTGGTGAGCATTTCTAGCAGGTATTAAAAAAAAAATTAATTGAAGTTTAAAAACTAGTTAAAATTTTTGTCCATTTTTATTTTTACTCAAATTTTGGAAAAATTTCGACAGAGTGCCGTCTATATTTGGGAAAAACAGTTCTTCAAACACTTGTAAAAACACTTCCAATAATTCATTTCATCAAAATCAACCACTACCACAAACCAAATCAACATCATTTCTCTCAACTCCATAATTCAAAACAATTCTCAATTCAATTGTCTTCAAAAATAATACTAAATAACTTCATTCATATTCCATTAAAGAAAAATCAATTTACATTCATCATCCCAAAATTTACATTAGAAAATCCAAAATAATATTATTACAAAATCTATACAACTGCTCAAGACCAGTTTATACATGTACATACAGTTACATACACCAAAATAAACATTACAATCAGGGTATAAAATTATACCCGAAAAAATCTCAAGGATGTAGCTCTGAGATCCTCAGCAGCTCACTCTGCTGCTCCTTTAGTCTCTCTATCTACGACAGTAATAAATAGCCATCGCTGAGTACTATGACTCAGTGGTGCACAACATACGAAAATCACATTTTATGCATAATTCAAATCACATTTATTCAAATATAGTACTGAAAAATGAAAAGTAGATACAAAAGACAATTTATAATCTCAGTCAAAATAGTCTCATTTCGGAAGTCTCAAAATAGGTTTCATAAAAACACACAGTTATATCATGCCATCAAAATAATGTTCATCTCAATAGCTAGAGGCTTATGAGGAACCACAAGGCTATCTAGCTCAAACTATGGGTACCCATTCAATTTCTTTCTCTACAGGCACACACCTCAACACTTCAGCCAGAGAGGAAATCAAAATTCAAAACTAATTCCTCCCGCTAGTCATGCTAGTGAGGCATTCAAATATATGGTCATGACACTGTGGTTTCAAAACTGTCTTAGCAATTTACTAAACATTTATTGCCAAATTAAACACATACAATTAAACTTTACAACAATTTAGGTCCACACAATTTGTTCATTTCAATCACAAAGTTGCAATCAAAATAAATCACAATTCATTTTATACAATTGCAAAAGAAATTTAAAGACAAATTTTATGTTGTGCACAAACCTTATGCGAGTCACTCGGGTTCTTTCTCGGTATTCTTTTCAACTACAACACACAATTTTACAGTGTTTTAGTATCATAATTTATAATAAATCCACTAAAGAATTTCACAATTACTTATTTCGAGTCCTAATATGCTTAAATTAACGTTATTAAAATTTTGCCTTTCGGGGTTACTATTCATGTCAATTTGTTGACTTCCTTATGCTTAATAGGTATAGGGATTTCAATTTCACCCACATACCACATTTTGGTTACAAATTTTGTTGGTTTTAGTTACTCCCTAGAATTTTAGGTTTCCTAAGCACAATTTCAAAATTTTCAGATTTGGTGCCTTGTTTTGTACTGTTCCATTGGTCATTTTGCTATGGTAATTTGGCTGAGGTTTCTTCATAGAAGTTGTTCCTTATTGTATTAAATTTATTTCCCTTTTTGAATCACTCCATTTGGAGTTTTGTAGCCCAAGATATAACTATTTGAATGGGGCTGGCCGGATTTAGTGTTACCCAAAATTCTGGGCATTTTTTGGATACTGGTAGTTTTGGTGTGCTGATTGTAGGTGACTTTTTGGATAGGTTATGATCAAAATTTGGCTTTGTTTTCTTCATGAAAGTTGTAGGGCTATGTCTCATCTTTCTATCGGTATAAGATTCAGGTCATTTTGACCTTCCTAGACCAAGTTATGGTCATTTAAGTAACTACTGTTTATTTGGTCATTTTTGTACAGGGCAGTGTGCCCAAATCTAGATTTGGCCTAATTGTTGACTATCCTAATGTCATTTTCTGGGCATGGTTCCTGAATGAAAAATGTGCCATTTTGTGTCTATTTTCATTCCCAATTGACCTCACACCAATTGGGTTGGTAAATTTTTAGTTTTAGTCCCTGGAAGGGACCTAGGTCAAGCTGTTAGCATACTGACCCTAACCAATCCGAATTGAAACTTGGTTCTACCAATTCACACACACCACAAATGGTCACAATTGACCATTTCTTAAGTCAAGTAAGGTCAATGGCATCAATTAACCAATTCTCCAATTTTTTTCCCAATTATCAAAATACTCAAGAACCCTAATTACATAAAGTTCAAATCTAATGCATTCAAAACATATATCCATACTCTACATACATATCTCAACCTAAACAACCATTTAATTTCACCAAATTCCATCAATTCCAAACACACCTAAGGCTGGCCAAATTTTTAGTTACTCCCCCAACAAGTTTCTTCTTTCGATTTTAAGTTAAAATCTAAGCTACTTAAACTAAAAACATAAGTATTAAACAAAGAAATTCAAATTCAAACTACTAACCTCAACCTTGAATTTCAATTCTTCACTTACTTCCTTTTCTCCTTTTCTTTCCTTCTTTGAATGTCTCCTCAAGTGAAGCCAACAAGTTTTTATGGATTAATTTAGGGTCAAAGTAGGGTTAAGTGGTTGGAATCAAGCTTGGATTCAAGCTTTCATGGTGGTTCATCAATGGAGATGGCAAAAGGGAGGGCGGCCGAACTTGATGGAAGAAGAAGGAAATGATTTTCTTTTTAATTATTTTATGCATTTATGTTTTATTTGAATAAGAATTGACTTGGTCAATTATGTAGGGAAAAATCAAATTGTCATTTATGATGTCACAATAATGATGTAAGCATGATGTAAATAAAGTTTTCTTTTCTTTTTCTTTTGCATTTATTTTTCCATTAGTTCTTTAATTTAATTCCCGATTCCAAAAATTTCTTTTCTCCAATTTTGTTGGACAGTTAGGTCACGAGTCAGCTCTAGGGATGAATTGACCAAATTGCCCCTCGCTAGTTCAATCCGGTTTTCAAGTTATTCGATATTTCTTCTGGATCCCTGACCTAATTATTTGACCTACTTAACAACTCTTTTTCGTGATTTTCTCTTTTCCACTCTATTCGCAATAGTCCTAAGGACTGCGGCGTCACATTTTTTGATTTGAAATTTGAGTTAAGGCTGACCTCGCAGTCACTTCCCAAGAAAGTTACCCATCGCTGTGACTCCTAGCTCATTTAACTTTTTTTCGCTTTGTTTTTCTTCTTTATACTTCACTATTTGGAAATTACTAATTATTTACATTCAGGGCTTATTTAGATGTCTTAAATGTGATTCTAATCCCCTTAATTGCCCGGACCAATACTAGTCACCAGAATAGTAAAATGTACCAGGCCATGTAAATAAGGGTGTTACAATTTTCCCCCCCTTAAAATAAATTTTGCCTCGAAATTTTTACCTGGTTTCAGTCTCCAAACAGCTATGGATGCTGCCTCCTCATGTCCTCCTCTCGTTCCCAAGTAGCCTCCTGACCTGAATGATGGTTCCACATCATTTTCACTAACGGTATCTGCTTGTTCCGTAGTTGCTTCACCTCATAAGCCAGAATCTCTATGGGTTCTTCCTCATATGTGAGATCTGGATTCACTTCAATTTCTTCCATTGGTAGTACATGAGATGGGTCAGATCTATACCTCCTCAACATCGATACATGGAAGACGTTATGTATCTTCTCCAACTCTGGATGTAGTACCAAATGATATGCCAAAAGACCCACTCTTTCTAGAACCTCATATGGCCCAATGAAACGAGGACTCAGTTTCCCCTTTCTGCCGAATCTCATAATTTTCTTTCAAGGGGAAACCTTGAGGAATACTTTGTCACCCACTGCATATTTAATATCCCTTCTCTTTAGATCAATTTAGGACTTCTAACAGTCTGATGCAGCTTTGAGTCAATCTCTAACCAATCTGATTTGCTCTTCAGTCTGCTGAACAATTTCTGGCTCAATCATCTTTCTTTCACCCATGTTATCCTAACACAACAGGGTTCTACATTTTCTTCCATACAAAGCTTCATATATAGGCATTCCAATGCTTGATTGATAGCTGTTGTTGTAAGCAAACTCAATCAAAAGCAAGTGTGTGTCCCAATTGCCCTCAAACTCAATCACACAAGCCCGTAGCATGTCCTCCAAGATCTGAATTACTCTCTCAGACTGGGCATCTGTCTGTGGGTGGAATGCCGTGCTGAAGTTCAATCTAGTTCCTAGGGCTCTTTGAAGACTACCCCAGAATTTAGAAGTGAACCTAGGATCTCTGTCTGATACGATGGATACTGGCACTCCATGCAGTCTTACTATCTCATCAATGTATAACTTGGCAAATCTTTCTAAACTATAGTCCATTCGGACAGGCAGAAAATGAGCAAACTTGGTCAGTCTGTCAATAATGACCCATACTGCATCATGGATCTTCTTTGTCCTCGGAAGTCCCATCACAAAATCCATCATTAATCTCTCCCATTTCCATTTTGGTACTGGTAGTGGATGTAACAAACCAACTAGTACTTGATGCTCTACCTTCACTTGTTGACAAGTTAGGCATTTGGAAACAAATTTTGCCACATCTCTTTTCATACCCATCCACCAGTAATGTTCTTCCAGTCCTCTGTACATTTTAGTACCACCAGGGTGCATAGCAAAAGGAGACTCATGTGCTTCCTTCATAATGATCTGCCTCAAATCAACATCATTAGGAATGCACATTCTGCCCTGGTGAAGTAGTAGTCCATCATCTCTCACTGAGAATTCTGGTTTCTTGCACATCGACTTCTTCTAACGACTTTTGATACTTGATCGTTACGGCGACCATTACGATCGATCAATCAACAACTTTGTACATGCCATGCAACTGTTGTTTGCCCCTCATCATTAATCTCTAAGTTGGCATGCAATACTCTCTACTCATATACCATAAACAAAGGAGAAACCCGTAGACTTACCATAGTCTTACGACTTAAGGCGTCAGCCACCACATTAGCTTTCCCTAGCTGATAGTCTATCAGACAATCATAGTCTTTTATCAACTCTAACCATCTCCTCTGTCTCAAATTCAACTCCTTATGAGTGCCCAGATACTTCAAACTCTTATGATCTATGTAGATGAAACACTTCTCTCTATATAAATAATGTCTCCAGATTTTAAGAGTGAACACAATAGCTACTAGCTCTAAGTCATGTGTTGGATAATTCCTCTCATGCGGTTTCAGCTGGCGTGATGCATAGGCAATGATATTTTGCTCTTGCATTAGTACACAGCCTAACCCATTGTGAGAAGCATCACTGTAAACTATGTATTCTTTACCCGGAGTAGGTAAAGTAAGGACTGGAGCTTTAGTCAAACATTTCTTCAACTCATCAAAACTCTATTTGCATTTATCCGTTCACTGAAATTTCACATCTTTTCGAAGTAATTGGTCAATGGAGATGCCAACATGGAGAACCCTTTCACAAAACGACGGTAGTATCCAGCTAAACCCAGAAAACTATGAATTTCAGTGATATTTCCGGGTGGCTTCCAATTAAGGACAGCTTCTATCTTACTTGGATCTACCTTGATACCCTCTGCCGATACTATGTGCCCCAAGAAGGATATTTCTTTTAGCCAAAATTCACACTTTGATAATTTGGCGTATAGCTGTTTCTCCCTCAAAGTCTGCAGTACAATCCGCAGATGTCTATCATGCTCCTCTGCACTCCTCGAGTAGACCAATATATCATCTATGAATACCACAACAAACTAGTCAAGGTATGGTCTGAAGATAGTGTTCATCAGATCCATAAAAGCAGCCAGAGTATTAGTTAACCGGAATGGCATGACCAAGAACTCATAATGGCCATAGTAGGTTCTAAAGGCAGTTTTAGGGATACTCTGCTCTTGCACCTTCAGCTGATAATAACCCGATCTCGAGTCAGTGCGGAGAACAGTGCACCCCTCAACTGATCAAACAAGTCATCAATGCGGAGCAGTGGGTATCTATTCTTTATTGTCACTTTATTCAACTGCCGATAGTCAATACATAAATGGAGAGTGCCATCTTTCTTCTTAACAAACAACATTGGCGCTCCCCAAGGTGACACACTAGGACGGATAAAACCCTTATCAAGTAGCTCTTGCAACTGCACCTTCAACTCTTTCAATTCTGCTGGTGCCATTCTATATGGTGTTACAGAGATTGGGTCCACACCAGGTATAACATGAATCTAAAACTGCACTTCTTTTTCTGGAGGTAATCTTGGCAACTCATCAGGGAACATATCCGGAAAGTCATATATAGTAGGGATGTCTCTCAATACTGGACTCCCCATTTGGGTGTCAATCACATGTGCCAAGTATGCTTCACACCCCTTTCTGATCATCCTTCTGGCTAGTGCAGCCGAAATGATGTTTGATGGCAGCAACTACCTCTCCCCATGTATTACCATATCTCCGTACAGAGGGAGACCAAAAGTGATTGTCTTCAGTCTACAGTCAATTATGGCGTGATGCATAGATAACCAATCCATGCCCAAGATGATATCATAGTCTCTGAAGGGCATTTCAATCAAATCTGATAGAAAAACATGTCCTTAGATCACCAAAGGAAAATCTCTATACATTCTGTTGACTCTGACCTCTTGTCCTAACAGACTTGTTACTGTTAGTAGTATGTCCTAGAGCATATGATTTAGTATGTATCTTGTACATATTTTTATTAATAAAAGGCATTTTCATTTTTTCGTTTACATAATATATTTATGTGTAATAAAAAAGGTCCATTGATATTTTGTTAGAAATATTATTCTTAAGTTGTTGAGAATATGAGTGGCAATATTTCTAGCACAAAGTATCATAAATAGGTTCACAATCGAGGATACTTCATAATAAGGACATGACTTATCCAGAAAGATTGTATTCATGTTTGTTACCAAGTTATTTATATGAGATATAAATAAGATGGAATGGTGAGTCTCATGCCATATAAAAAACATGATAGGCACTTATAAATGATAAGTAGGCCGAACCAGTGAGACTTATGACAAGCACATGGAGTTTACTCTTGTCAATGTTTTGTCATAAATCATATCAATGCATATAATCTTTAGACCTGAGATAGCACAGTTATCTTGTATATAGGTAGTTTGAGTTGATACTGCTTTCATACTTGTTCTATGTATGGGTATATGGGCATGTATTGGCTCCTACTAGTTATATATGGAGGTAGGTGTTGATCAAGATGGAATCTGTTCCTTTAAGTAAATAAAGATAAAATCCTATGTTCATTTAATTGTTCTTTATGTTTCAAGTTCCTGGAAAGTAAAGATAGATTTATTCTTAGAAAGATTTTCTGATTAGAAAATCTTTTAATCAAGAACTGGAATTAAAAGTGAACATAATATTCATAGCAAATGGAGTTTGACATAAACCATGACTCCAGCTTGAGTTGGGATTTTGTAACAGAGAGATTCTAGTACATGGTAACATATGATTATAGGTTCATTTAAGGTAAATCTTATTACTAATTGGGTGGCCATGGCATGCTATGCTAGGTGTTAACCATGGTCTATGAGGTTCATAAAATGATTTAGAGAAATCATTTATGGTAAGAAAGAGTTCTGATGATATTAAGAGTTGATATCATGTCTCATTGCCAATTAGTGATGAGCTTAGTAAGTCACACACATACACAAGTTATCACCTATTTAAATATGATTTAATTAATTAATTAAAGAGTTTAATTGATTAATTAAATAGGTTTGGTTTGCAATTAAATTACAAAGTCCCTAGCATGACTTGAAACCAAATCTAGATTATTGGATGTGTAGTATAAATTAAATTTATATTTAAAGTGTCTAAATATGAATTTAATTAATGAGAAATTGATTAATAGAGATTAACTAATTAATTTATATTTGATATAAATTAATTAGATGAAGAAAAATAATCATTTTGGGTTAAGAACTCAAAATTAAGACACAGGGGCATTTTGGTCATTTCACGATTGACACGTGGCACCATGAGATGGTGACACATGGGATTACACATAAGCTTGCCAAATGTTTTTTAATCATGTAAGATGATTAAAATCAAGATTAAATATAGGTTTGACACTTGGCACAATGTGATTTAATTTATACTACATGATTTTAATCTTGATTTTTGAAACCAAATCTAGATTATTGGATGTGTAGTATAAATTAAATTTATATTTAAAGTGTTTAAATATGAATTTAATTAATGAGAAATTAATTAATAGAGATTAATTAATTAATTTATATTTGATATAAATTAATTAGAAGAAGAAAAATAATTATTTTGCGTTAAGAACTCAAAATTAAGACACAGGGGCATTTTGGTCATTTCACAGTGTGACACGTGGCACCATGAGATGGTGACACATCGGATTACACATAAGCTTGCCAAATGTTTTTTAATCATGTAAGATGATTAAAATCAAGATTAAATATAGGTTTGACACTTGGCACAATGTGATTGGGTCACTTAAACCTAGAGCTAATCAAAGGGTGACATGTGGCAAGGGTTTAATGTGTTAACCTAGCTATTTAAGTGTTGTTATGAAAAAGAAAATCGTTCTTGATTTAATCTAGGGTTCTAAAATTAATCTGATTAATTTTAAAATCTTAAATGGGAAATATAGATCCAAAAACATATTAAAAGAGTTTTAATATGTTGTTTATCATTGAAATCAAATAGATAAAAATAAATCTTGCATGATGCATGTGACCCTAGGTGAAAATTTTTGAATTCAATGGTATAAACTTGTCTTTTCACGCTTCCGTTCCTTCAATTGGTATTAGAGCCACTATATTTGCCATTTAGATTATTGATTATATGATTTAATTGTGTGATTTGATTATGAGATGATTGATCCATTGCTGGTTGCAATGGATGTGTGTGACACATGGTGAAGCCACCATTGGTGGCGGCAACAAAGGTTCTTCAAGGTGGCACAAGGTTTGCTTTTTAATTTACAATTGTTGTATGATCTAAAAGCTCATCCTATGTCTAATTAAATTGTTTAATTAGATTTTTAATCACATAATTAAATTATGATTCAAATCAGAATTTTAAAAATTGTTTGAATGTGATTCAAATCTGAATTTTAAAAGTTGTTTGAATGTGATTCAAATCTGAATTTTTAGAGTTGTTTGAATCATATTTAAATCTGATTTTTTAAAAAATGTTTGAATGTGATTTAAATCTGATTTTTTAAAAAATGTTTGAATGTGATTCAAATCTGAATTTTTAAAGTTGTTTGAATGTGATTCAAATCTGAATTTTTAAATTTATTTGAATCATATTCAAATTTGGATTTTTAAGTTGAATATGAGATATTCAATTTAATTTAAGTATGTATGTTTTATTTAATTGTTAAATAGTGATATGCATGATGGATGATCATGGACTATAAAAGACCAATGTGATTGGATTTATTTCTTTTATGTTTCTTTGGGATTGTAAATTAATTAATTTATTTTAATTCATTTTGGGCATGTATTATTAAGTTTGTAATATTTTTGGGTTGTAATTTCATTTATTTAAGTTCTTGTAAATTCACCTTGGTATGCCAAGGATTACTATGTAATATTGGATTGCAAGAAGTTCAAGGAGGTCAAGAGCATTGGTGGGACCAGTGGGAGGAATTCAAGATCAAGTGTTGATTATGTACTCCTTTAGCAACTCTTGTAAAATGAATGAATGAAATGCACCTAGGAATGTCCTAATTCAATTCTTGGTGGCTCGAATTGAATCCCTTAGAAAGTCCATGATCATACCATATTTCTTGCTTATCCATGAATGCATGAGATGTATGGGAATGTATGCAATTATATGATATATGCATGCTAAATGGATAATGTGCAAAGTGAGACCTTAATAGTAATTAGGATGGCTATAAAATCTTCCAAACAAATGATTAAGTTGGAAATGCTATAATTAAAGTAATTATAACATAAGCCCTCCATTGGGGCAATTATTTTAAGAAATTTTAAATAGTTGCATGAGATGCAATTAATTTAAGAGATTTTCTTAAGAATAATTGTTAAGCATGAGATGTTGTAAATATGTAAATCTATTGGAGGCCAATATTGTATGTACCTGAGTAAATTAAAATGATTTGCATAATTCTTGGCTCAATGGGATCAACTTAACTAATGCAAGATAAGTCAATAATGGATGTACCTGAGATTTTGAGCATTAGGGGCTAGGTAAAGGATTGAACCTCACATGAGATGTGATGGGCAAGGAGTTGCTCACTTATAGTTTATTATAATTCCAATAATGGATGTACCTGAGGATGATCAATAGAATTATAAGAATTCAATCACCCAATAGAAATCTATCCAACTAGGATTTCCATTTTCTACTTTGGAAGTGTAGGATTCGCTAAGTTAGTGGGAGGACTAATTTGATTAAAAGACCATAATCATTTTGGTTAATTACATGATACATTTACTAATTAATCTGGTTATTTTCTGCAGTTAATTTTCTGATAAAAATGAGCTCAAAATAACCACCACCATCCATTATCCTTGCAAGCATACTTGATCACAATAGGTTGTGGGACCTAATCATGCGATTGGCTAAGAAATTTCAAACTTGTCCTGAACCTTGAACATATAGGATATGTTCTAGATTCAAATGTTCCTGGTCCCTTACCTCCAGAGGCCACATAAGAGGAACATGAAACTTTGGACAAGTGGAAGGAGCATGATATGAGAGCTAAGTGTTACATGCTTGCTTCCATGAGTAATGAGTTCTGAAGCAACATGAGAACATGCAGTGCGAGTGAGATCCTCCTTCACCTACAAGAGTTGTATGGTGAGCACGGCGGGAATGCTAGGTATGAGATATCTAGATAGCTATTAGGTATGAGGATGTCGAGGGACGAATGTTGGGGATCATGTCCACAAGATGATTCGGGTGATTGAGTAGTTGGAACATCTTGACTTCAACATGGATTTCCAACTACAAGCGGATTTGATCCTTGGTCCTTCACGAGTCTTTTGGAAATTTTGTGACAAATTTCCATATGACTAAACAGAATGCACCTTAGTGGTTTACTCAACATCTGGTTATTGCCCACAAGAATGTCTTTGGGCAATAAAGGAAAAGAGGTAGCTTTAATTGCATCTTCTTTTGTCGGAAAGTCCAAAAGAAGAAGGGCAATAAGAAAAGAAACTTCATATTCTGGTCCTTCCAAGAAAATAGCTAAGCAGAAGGGAAGACTAAAGTGACAAAGGCAAAGGAAAGTGTTTTCACTTAGCAGGAAAGTGTTTCCATTGCCAACAGGAAAGTGTTTCCATTGCGATGAAAGTGTTTCCAGCGGCGGTATAGCAATCTAAATGAATGCAATGCCATGGTGAAAACCAGCTTAAGTTCAAAATATATTTAGCACTTAAGGTTATGTCATGTTGCAGAAGATAGGATTACAAAATTGGAGAAAATGGGGATTCTATCCTCATTGGGCTCTGAGCCTACTCCAACTTGTGAATTTTGCCTTCAGGGCAAAATGACTAGATTACCCTTTGTTAGACAAGGGCTAAAAGCTGAAAATATTTTGGAGCTAATACATAGTGATGTATGTGGTCCATTTAAAGAAATGGCTAGAGGGGGCTTTCATTATTTTATTACCTTTACTGATGATAAATCAATAGGTATTTGTATTTGATGAAATACAAACATGAATCCTTTGAAAAGTTCAAAGAATTTAAATCTGAAGTAGAAAATCAAACAGGAAAGAGTATTAAAGCTCTTCGATCAGATCGTGGAGGTGAATATTTGAGTACTAAATTTGATGAATACTTGGGAGAGCATGGCATTGTTTCTCAACTGACTCCTCCAGGAACGCCACAACTGAATGGTGTATCTGAAAGGAGAAATCGTACCCTATTGGATATGGTACGTAGTATGATGAGCTATACTGATATGCCAATCCTCTTTTGGGGATTTGCATTAGAATCAGCTTTGTATATTCTGAATAGGATTCCATCAAAATCAGTTTCTTCCACACCTTATGAGATATGGTATGGAAGAAAACAAAGTCTTAAGCATGTTAAGATTTGGGGTTGTCCAGCTTATATCAAAAAGCTAAACACTGATAAATTGGAGACCAGATCAGAAAAAGGTCGATTTGTTGAATATTTAAAAGATAGTTTTGGATATTATTTTTATTTGCCTACTTCACAAAAGGTTGTGATAAATAGAGATGCCGCATTTCTTGAACAACAGTTTGTTCAAAAAGGAGGCAAAGGAAGGCAAATAGAGTTAGAATTGGAGAATTCTGACCAACCAATAGATCAGATGGATATAGATCCATCTAATCAACCTATACCCGTTGATGAAACATCTACAGCTGTTCCTCATAGAACAACCAGGGTATCTCACCCACCAGTGAGATATGGTTTTCTTCATGAAGAAGAACAAGAGTTGTCTACTCATGAAGAAGTCGATCATGGAGATGATCCACTTACTTATGAAGAAGCTATATCAGATATAGACTCTTCAAAATGGATTGATGCTATGAAATCTGAGATTGATTCCATGTATAAGAATCAAGTTTGGGATCTTATTGACCCACCTGAAGGTATTGTACCTATAGGGAACAAATGGGTTTTCAAGAAGAAAATTGGTTCTGATGGAAAGGTAGAGACCTATAAGGCAAGGCTAGTAGCGAAAGGGTTTCGCCAAAGGCAAGGAGTCGACTATGAGGAGACTTTCTCGCCTGTTGTCATGCTTAAATCAATTAGGATTTTATTAGCAATAGTTGCATATTATGATTATGAGATTTGGCAGATGGATGTCAAAACAGCTTTTCTCAATGGATACATTGAAGAAAACATTTTCATGGAACAACCTAGGGGATTTGAATCCCAAGATGGTTCCAAGGTATGCAACCTAAAACGATCCATTTATGGGTTGAAACAAGCTTCGAGGAGTTGGAACATCCATTTTGATGAAGCCATTAAATCCTTTGGTTTATCAAAAATGAGGATGAGCCATGTGTATATTAGAAGGTTAGTGACAGTGCTATCACTTTCCTTGTCTTATATGTGGATGACATACTGTTGATGGGTAATGACACAGGTATGTTGACAACTATAAAGGTATGGTTGTCAAATACATTCTCCATGAAAGACTTAGGGAAGGCAACCTATATTCTTGGGATTCGCATCTATAGAGATAGAGTGAAAAGAATAATTGGTTTATCCCAAAGTATATACTTGGAAAAGGTGTTAAAGAGGTTTAACATGCTTGATTCCAAGAGAGGATTGTTACCAGTGAGACATGGTATCCACCTTTCTAAAGAGATGTCTCCAAAGACACCTGAAGAAAGAGATAAGATGGCCAGGATTCCATATGCTTTGGCTATTGGAAGTTTAATGTATGCAATGTCGTGTACTAGGCCAGATATCGCATATGCTGTTAGTTTGACTAGCAGGTATCAATCCAATCCAGGTTTGGAACCTTTGGATAGTATCAAGAATATCCTTAAGTACTTGAGAAGAACTAAGGATTTATTCTTGATTTATGGAGGTGGAGACTTGCAATTGGATGGTTATACTGATTCTGATTTCCAATCAGATATCGATGATAGAAAGTCTACCTCTGGATATGTGTTCATTTGTAATGGAGGTGCAGTCAGTTGGAAGAGTTCCAAACAGAGCACGACTGCAATTTCCACTACAGAGGCTGAGTATATTGCTGCATCAGATGTTGCAAAGGAAGTTGTTTGGATAAAAAAGTTCGTGATAGAACTTACAGTAGTTCCTTCCATTGAGTTAGCAGTTCCACTACACTGTGATAACAATGGAGCAGTCATACAGGCTAAGGAACTAAGGTCTCACCCAAAATCCAAACACATAGAAAGGCACTACCACATTACCAGAGATATAGTTGGGCAAGGCGATATAGCCATGTAGAAAATAGCATCAGCTGAAAATCCAGCTGATCCATTCACTAAGCCTATATCACAGACTCAGTTAGATCGACATCTTGAGAAGATAGGTCTAAGATATTGTAATGAATGGCTCTAGTGCTAGTGGGAGATTGTTAGTAGTATGCCCTAGAGCATATCATTTAGTATGTATCTTGTACATATTTTTATTAATAAAAGGCATTTCCACTTTTCTGTTTACATAATATATTTATGTGTAATAGAAAAGGTCCATTGATATTTTGTTAGAAATATTATTCTTAAGTTGTTAAGAATATGAGTGATAATATTTCTAGCACAAAGTATCATAAATAGGTTCACAATCGAGGATACTTCATAATAAGGACATGACTTATCCAGAAAGATTGTATTCATGTTTGTTACCAAGTTATTTATATGAGATATAAATAAGATGGAATGGTGAGTCTCATGCCATATGACAAACATGATAGGCACTTATAAATGATAAGTAGGCCGAACCAGTGACACTTATGACAAGCACATGGAGTTTACTCTTGTCAATGTTTTGTCATAAATCATATCAGTGCATATAATCTTTAGACCTGAGATAGCATAGTTATCTTGTATATAGGTAGTTTGAGTTTGATACTGCTTTCATACTTGTACTATGTATGGGTATATGGGCATGTGTTGGCTCCTACTAGTTATATATGGAGGTAGGTGTTGATCAAGATGGAATCTGTTCCTTTAAGTAAATAGAGATAAAATCCTATGTTCATTTAATTGTTCTTGATGTTTCAAGTTCTGGCGGAGACAGATAGATTTATTCAGAAAAAGAGTTTCTGATGAGAAAATCTTTTAATCAAGAACTGGAATTAAAAGAGAATATAATATTAATAGCAAATGGAGTTTGACATAAACCATGACTCCAGCTTGAGTTGGGATTTTGTAACAGAGAGATTCTAGTGCATGGTAACATATGATTATAGGTTCATTTAAGGTAAACCTTATTACTAATTGGGTGGCCATGGCATGCTACGCTAGGTGTTAACCATGGTCTATGAGGTTCATAAAATGATTTAGAGAAATCATTTATGGTAAGAAAGAGTTCTGATGATATTAAGAGTTGATATCATATCTCATTGCCAATTAGTGATGAGCCTAGTAAGTCACACACATACACAAGTTATCACCTATTTAAATATGATTTAATTAATTAATTAAAGAGTTTAATTGATTAATTAAATAGGTTTGGTTTGCAATTAAATTGCAATGTCCCTAGCATGACTTGAAACCAAATCTACATTATTGGATGTGTAGTATAAATTAAATTTATATTTAAAGTGTTTAAATATGAATTTAATTAATGAGAAATTAATTAATAGAGATTAATTAATTAATTTATATTTGATATAAATTAATTAGAAGAAGAAAAATAATTATTTTGGGTTGAGAACTCAAAATTAAGACACAGGGGCATTTTGGTCATTTCACAGTGTGACACGTGGCACCATGAGATGGTGACACATGGGATTACACATAAGCTTGCCAAATGTTTTTTAATCATGTAATATGATTAAAATCAAGATTAAATATAGGTTTGACACTTGGCACAATGTGATTGGATCACTTAAACCTAGAGCTAATCAAAGGGTGACATGTGGTAAGGGTTTAATGTGTTAACCTAGCTATTTAAGTGTTGTTATGAAAAAGAAAAGCAACCAGCAGCCACTCCTCTCCTTTGTCATGCCACTTTGAGGCTTTTCATCTATTCTTCTTCATCTCTCATCAATTCAAAGAGATTAGCCATCAATCTCTTGAATTAAGAACACTAGAAATTGTTTCTAGTGTCCTGTTTACATCTCTAATCTCTTAAAAGGCAGAACTTGAATTTCTAATTAATAGAAAAAGCTTTAGAAGCTATTCAAGGGCTGCCATAGGTGTTCTTGGTGTGGACAAGCTAGAGGGACAACATCTGGTGTCCTGAAGATGAATCTCAAAGGTGCAGACATTGCGATTGCATCAAGAGGTTAGTGTAATCGTTCTTGATTTAATCTAGGGTTCTAAAATTAATCTGATTAATTTTAAAATCTTAAATGGGAAATATAGATCCAAAAACATATTAAAAGAGTTTTAATATGTTGTTTATCATTGAAATCAAATAGATAAAAATAAATCTTGCATGATGCATGTGACCCTAGGTGAAAATTTTTGAATTCAATGGTATAAACTTGTCTTTTTCACGCTTCCGTTCCTTCAGTTACTAGCACTTCAAAACTCATCTTGACATAGGGAACAGCAAGAGAACTAACTATGCTAGCACTAACATACGAATGGGTTAAACCAGGATCAAACAACACAAAGACATACTGATCAAAGATAGAGAAAGTACCGGCTACAATATCAGAAGTCTCAGCCTCTTTCTGCTGTCTCATAGTGTAAACTCTAGCCGGAGCACACCCTTGTGCTGATTGGTTAACGGTACCCTGACTGCCATAAGCATTGCCTCTACCTCTGCTAACCGGTTGTGAACCTCTGGTAGCAGAACTCTGAATGGATCCCTCAGTAGTAGTGGGAGCTGGCCCAAATCTACTGGCACTGGTGCAATCCTTAGCGAGATGGCCCATGCCTCCATAGTTAAAGCAAGCTCCTATAGCCCAATAGCATTCTTCCCCATGAGTCTTGCCACATTTCTCATAGAGGCGGGAAGGATATGAACCCCTGGTCGACTGCTGACCAGACCTAGGGGGTCTCTGTCCAGAGAATCTGCCCCTTCCGAGCTTTCCACCTCTGCCTGATCCCCTAAATTTCTTTATTTTTCCAGTATTGCCACTAGAACTTTGCTCAACTAATTTTTCACCTTTATCTTTCTCTGATTTTTTAGTCTTCTTTGTTTTCTCTTTCATTGGTGTCGCTTTTAACTCAATTCTCTCTACTTCAAGTGCTTGGGACATAAGTTCAGAGAAGTTACTGTATTAAAATTCGACCACTTGTACTCTTAGACCAGGCTTCAGGCCGGTTTCAAACCTCTTGCACTTTTCTCTACCGGTAGACAGGAGACTCCCAGCATAGTGGCTTAAGCGGGAGAACTCCCTCTCATACTCTGCCATTAATCTGTTGCCTTATTTCAGACTAAAAATTTCTTGCAATTTCTGATCCACATATGCATCTAGGATATATTTCTGTCTGAACTCTCTGATGAAGTCGTCCCAGGTCAATACTGGTGGTTCTGCCAAGCTATGGGGGATGGTCTTCCACCAATCATACGCATCCCCTTGAAGTAATGACACGGAATATTCAAATTTCAATTCATCTGGGCAGTGCAGTTTCTTGAACACTCGGTCCATTCTCTCTAGCCACTACTCTGCCTCTAGAGGGTTTACTGTAGCCTTGAATTCTGTTGCCCCATATTTTAACAATTTATCATACTGTCTGATTGGAGCCTGAGGTTGCACCACAGGAGTCTGAACTGGAGCTTGAACAGGCATACCCCTAGCCATCTGTTGAAACAATGCAGCCATTTACTAGGCGAACTATGTCGAAAACTGTGGCATTTGTGGGGCTGGTGCCACTGACCCACTAACATTTTGGAGAGCTTGGGCTTCCCCTTGGATCTCAGCCTCTACTGACTGCTCAACTGAGCGATCCCCTTCTTCCATTTCAGTTTGGAGTTAGGATATCTCCTGAACAAATAACATATGGAGATTTTCCTCCGTTAGTTCATATTTATGATGTAATGCACTGTATGTAACAAATAAGGACATTGAGCAGTTGTACTTATCAAAGAAAAGACACAAATTCACAAGTCAAAACATACTTCAAAAATTCACTCTAATACCACTAAAATATGTCACACCTTACCCCTCTATAAGATATAACATGATCCCATAGTATACTTAATGAATTACTGTCTCCATCTACTGATAACCTATTAAATACACTACAAGAGATTTTAAAATAATTTTCTTACTTTTTGAAAGTGGTGAGCATTTCTAGCAGGTATTAAAAAAACATTTAATTGAAGTTTAAAAATTAGTTAAAATTTTCGTCCATTTTTATTTTTACACAAAATTTTGAAAAATTTCGGCAGAGTGCTGTCTGTATTTGAGAAAAATAGTTCTTCAAACACCTGTAAAAACACTTCTAATAATTCATTTCATCAAAATCAACCACTACCACAATACAAATCAACATCATTTCTCCCAACTCTATAATTCAAAATAATTCTCAATTCAATTATCTTAAAAAATAATACTAAATAACTTCATTCATATTCTATTAAAGAAAAATCAATTTACATTCATCATCCCAAAATTTACATTAGAAAATCCAAAATAATATTATTACAAAATCTATACAACTGCTCAAGACCAGTTTATACATGTACATATAGTTACATACACCAAAATAAACATTACAATCAGGGTATAAAATTATACCCGACAAAATCTCAAGGATGTAGCTATGAGATCCTTAGCAGCTCACTCTACTGCTCCACTAGTCTCTCTATCTGTGACAGCAATAAACAGCCATTGCTGAGTACTATGACTCAGTGGTGCTCAACATACTAAAATCACATTTTATGCATAATTCAAATCATATTTATTCAAATATAATATTGAAAAATGAAAAGTAGATACAAAAGATAATTTATAATTTTAGTTAAAACAGTCTCATTTCGGAAGTCTCAAAACAGGTTTCATAAAAACACACAGTTATATCATGCTATCAGAACAATGTTCATCTCAATAGCCGGAGGCTTATGAGGAATCACAAGGCTAGCTAGCTCAAACTATGGGTACCCATTCAATTTCTTCCTCTATTGGCACACACCTCAACACTTCAGTCAAAGAGGGAATCAAAATTCAAAACTAATTCCTCCTGCTAGTCATGCTAGTGAGGCATTCAAATATATGGTCATGACACTATGGTTTTAAAACTGTCTTAGCAATTTACTAAACATTTATTGCCAAATCAAACACATACAATTAAACTTTACAACAATTTAGGTCAACACAATTTGTTCATTTCAATCACAATGTTGCAATCAAAATAAATCACAATTCATTTTATACAATTGCAAAAGAAATTTAAAGACAAATTTTATGTTGTGCACAAACCTTATGCGTGAGTCGCCTCTTGGCCTTGACTCGATGCCTCGGGTTTTTTTCCATTATTCTTTTCAACTAAAACACACAATTTTATGGTGTTTCAGTATCATAATTTATAATAAATCCACTAAAGAATTTCACAATTACTTATTTCAAGTCCTAATATGCTTAAATTAACGTTCTTAAAATTTTGCCTTTTGGGGTTACTATTCATGTCAATTTGTTGACTTCCTTATGCTTAATAAGTATAGGGATTTCAATTTCACCCACATACCACATTTTGTTGGTTTTAGTTGCTCCCTAGATTTTTAGGTTTCCTAGGCACAATTTTAAATTTTCTAGATTCGGTGTCCTGTTCCATTTGTCATATTTCTGTGGTAATTTGGCTAAGTTTTCTTCATAAAAGTTGTTCCTTATTGTCTTAACTTTATTTCCCTTTTTGAATCACTCCATTTGGAGTTTTGTAGCCCAAGATATGTCTATTTGAATGGGTGGCGGATTTGGTGTTACCTAAAATTCAGGCATTTTACGGATCTTGCGATTTAGTGTACTGACTTCAGGTGACTTTTCGGATAGGTTATGGTCAAAATTTGGATTTATTTTCTTCATGAAAGTTGTAGGGCTATGTCTCATCTTTCTATAGGTATAAGATTCAGGTAATTTTGACCTTCCTAAGCCAAGTTATGGTCATTTAAGTAACTACTGTTCATTTGGTCATTTTTGTATAGGCAGTGTGCCCAAATCCGAATTTGGCCTAATTGTTTACTATCCTAATGTCATTTTCTGGGCATGGCTCCTAGATGAAAAATGTGCCATTTTGTGTCTATTTTCATTCCCAATTGACCTCACACCAATTGGGTTGGTAAATTTTCAGTTTTAGTCCCTGAAAGATACCTAGATCAAGCTGTCAGCATACTGACCCTAACCAATCCGAATTGAAACTTAGTTCTAGCAATTCACACACACTACAAATGATCACAATTGACCATTTCTCAACTCAAATAAGGTCAATGGCATCAATTAACCAATTCTCCAATTTTTTCCCAATTATCAAAGTACTCTAGTGTTAGTAGTATGCCCTAGAGCATATCATTTAGTATGTATCTTGTACATATTTTTAATAATAAAAGGCATTTCCACTTTTCCGTTTACATAATATATTTATGTGTAATAGAAAAGGTCCATTGATATTTTGTTAGAAATATTATTCTTAAGTTGTTAAGAATATGAGTGACAATATTTCTAGCACAAAGTATCATAAATAGGTTCACAATCGAGGATACTTCATAATAAGGACATGACTTATCCAGAAAGATTGTATTCATGTTTGTTCCCAAGTTATTTATATGAGATATAAATAAGATGGAATGGTGAGTCTCATGCCATATAACAAACATGATAGGCACTTATAAATGATAAGTAGGCCGAACCAGTGACACTTATGACAAGCACATGGAGTTTACTCTTGTCAATGTTTTGTCATAAATCATATTAGTGCATATAATCTTTAGACCTGAGATAGCACAGTTATCTTGTATATAGGTAGTTTGAGTTTGATACTGCTTTCATACTTGTACTATGTATGGGTATATGGGCATGTGTTGGCTCTGCGCTAGTTATATATGGAGGTAGGTGTTGATCAAGATGGAATCTGTTCCTCTAAGTAAATAGAGAAAATCCTATGTTCATTTAATTGTTCTTGATGTTTCAAGTTCTGGCAGACAGATAGATTTATTGAAAAGAGTTTACGATGAGAAAAATCTTTTAATCAAGAACTGGAATTAAAAGAGAACATAATATTCATAGCAAATGGAGTTTGACATAAACCATGACTCGGCTTGAGTTGGGATTTTGTAACAGAGAGATTCTAGTGCATGGTAACATATGATTATAGGTTCATTTAAGGTAAATCTTATTACTAATTGGGTGGCCATGGCATGCTATGCTAGGTGTTAACCATGGTCTATGAGGTTCATAAAATGATTTAGAGAAATCATTTATGGTAAGAAAGAGTTCGATGATATTAAGAGTTGATATCATGTCTCATTGCCAATTAGTGATGAGCCTAGTAAGTCACACACATACACAAGTTATCACCTATTTAAATATGATTTAATTAATTAATTAAAGAGTTTAATTGATTAATTAAATAGATTTGGTTTGCAATAAAATTGCAAAGTCCCTAGCATGACTTGAAGCCAAATCTAGATTATTGGATGTGTAGTATAAATTAAATTTATATTTAAAGTGTTTAAATATGAATTTAATTGATGAGAAATTAATTAATAGAGATTAATTAATTAATTTATATTTGATATAAATTAATTAGAAGAAGAAAATAATTATTTTGGGTTAAGAACTCAAAATTAAGACACGAGGGCATTTTGGTCATTTTGCGGTGTGACACGTGGCACCATGAGATGGTGACACATGGCATAACACATAAGCTTGCCAAATATTTTTAATCATGTAAGATGATTAAAATCAAGATTAAATATAGGTTTGACACTTGGCACAATGTGATTGGGTCACTTAAACCTAGAGCTAATCAAAAGGTGACATGTGGCTAGGGTTTAATGTGTTAACCTAGCTATTTAAGTGGGGTTATGAAAAAAACACAACCAGCAGCCTCTCCTCTCATATGTCACGCCACTTTGAGCCTCTCCAGCTATTTCTCTTCATCTCTCATCAATTCAAAGAGATTAGCCATCAATCTCTTGAATTAAGAACACTAGAAATTGTTTCTAGTGTCCTGTTTGCATCTCTAATCTCTTAAAAGGCAGAACTTGAATTTCTAATTAATAGAAAAGGCTTTAGAAGCTGTTCAAGGGCTGCCATAGGTGTTCTTGGTGTGGACAAGCTAGAGGGACAACATCTGGCGTCTGAAGACGAATCTCAAAGCGCAGACACGCTGACACATCAAGAGGTTAGTGTAATCGTTCTTGATTTAATCTAGGGTTCTAAAATTAATCTGATTAATTTTAAAATCTTAAATGGCAAATACAGATCCAAAAACATATTAAAAGAGTTTTAATATGTTGCTTATCATTGAAATCAAATAGATAAAAATAAATCTTGCATGGTGCTTGTGACCCTAGGTGAAAATTTTTGAATTCAATGGTATAATCTTGTGTTTTTCACGCTTCCATTGCTTCAATTGGTATCAGAGCCACTATATTTGCCATTTAGATTGTTGATTATATAATTTAATTGTGTGTTTGATCATGAGATCAAGAGATTCATTGCTGGTTGGATCATGAGATGTGGCGTCACACATGGAGAAGCCACCATTGGTGGCGGCAACAATGGTTCCATGGGTGGTTCAAGGTTTGGCTTTTAATTCTGCAATTGTTGTATGATCTAAGGCCTATTCTTTGACTAATTAAAGTTTTTAATTAGTTGTTTTAATCACACAATTAAATTATGATTCAAATCAGAATTTTAAAAATTGTTTGAATGTGATTCAAATCTGAATTTTAAAAGTTGTTTGAATGTGATTCAAATCTGAATTTTTAAAGTTGTTTGAATCATATTTAAATCTGATTTTTTAAAATTGATTCAATAAAATTCAGATCTGATTTTTTAAAAAATATTTGAATGTGATTCAAATCTGATTTTTTAAAAAATGTTTGAATGTGATTCAAATCTGAATTTTTGAAGTTGTTTGAATGTGATTCAAATCTGAATTTTTAAATTTGTTTGAATGAGATTCAAATCTGAATTTTTAAATTTATTTGAATCATATTCAAATCTGATTTTTAAGTTGAATATGAGATATTCAATTTAATTTAAGTATGTATGTTTTATTTAATTGTTAAATAGTGATATGCATGATGGATGATCATGGACTATAAAAGACCAATGTGATTGGATTTATTTCTTTTATGTTTCTTTGGGATTGTAAATTAATTAATTTATTTTAATTCATTTTGGGCATGTATTATTAAGTTTGTAATATTTTGGGTTGTAATTTCATTAAATTAAGTTCTTGAAAATTAGCCATTGTATGACAATGATTAATATGTAATATTTGATTGCAAGAAGTTCAAAGAGATAAAGAGCATTGGTGAGACAAGTGGGAGGAATTAAATATCAAGTGTTGATTATGTACTCCTTCAGCAACTCTTGTAAAATGAATGAATGAAATGCACCTAGGAATGCCTGATTCAATTCTTGGTGGCTCAATTGAATCCTTAGAAAGTCCATGATCATACCATATTTATCGCTTATCCATGAATGCATGAGATGTATGGGAATGTATGCAATTATATGATATATGCATGCTAAATGGATAATGTGCAAAGTGATACCTTAATAGTAATTAGGATGGCTATAAAATCTTCCAAACAAATGATTAAGTTGGAAATGCTATAATTAAAGTAATTATAACATAAGCCCTCCATTGGGGCAATTATTTTAAGAAATTTTAAATAGTTGCATGAGATGCAATTAATTTAAGAGATTTTCTTAAGAATAATTGTTAAGCATGAGATGTTGTAAATATGTAAATGGTTTGGTGGCCAATATTGGATGTACTGAGGACATTAAAATTATTTGCATAATTATCGGCTCAATGGGATCAACTTAACTAATGCAAGATAAGTCAATATTGGATGTACACGAGATTTTGAGCATTAGGGGCTAGCAAAAGGATTGAACCTCACATGAGATGTGATGGGCAAGGAGTTGCTCACTTATAGTTTATTGTAATTCCAATAATGGATGTACCGAGGATGATCAATAGAATTATAAGAATTCAATCACCCACTAGAAATCCATCCAACTAGGATTTCCGTTTTCTACTTTGGAAGTGTAGGATTCGCTAAGTTAGTGGGAGGACCAATTTGATTAAAAGACCATAATCATTTTGGTTAATTACATGATACATTTACTAATTAATCTGGTTATTTTCTGCAGTTAATTTTACGATAAAAATGAGCACAAAACAACCACCACCATCCAATATCCTTGCAAGCATACTTGATCACAACAGTTGACAGACCTAATCATCGATTGGCTAAGAAATTTGAAACTTGTCTGAACCTTGAACATATAGGATATGTTCTATATTCAAATGTTCCTGGTCCCTTACCTCCGGAGGCCACACAAGAGGAACATGATACTTTGGACAAGTGGAAGGAGCATGATATGAGAGCTAAGTGTTACATGCTTGCTTCCATGAGTAATGAGTTCTGAAGCAACATGAGAACATGCAGTGCTAGTGAGATCCTCCTTCACCTACAAGAGTTGTATGGTGAGCACAGCAGAATGCTAGGTATGAGATATCTAAACAGTTATTCCGTATGAGGATGTCGAGGGATGAATGTTGGGGATCATGTCCACAAGATGATTCGGTGATTGAGCGGTTGGAACATCTTGACTTCAACATGGATTTCCAACTACAAACGGATTTGATCCTTGATCCCTTCACGAGTCTTTTGGGAATTTTGTGACAAATTTCCATATGACTAAACAGAATGCACCTTAGTGAATTACTCAACATCTGGTTATTGCCCAAAAGAATATGCTAGGCAATAAAGGAAAAGAGGTAGCTTTGGTTGCATCTTCTTACTGGAAAGTCCAACAAGAAGAAAGGCAATAAGAAAAAGAAACCTCGATTCTTGGTCCTTCCAAGAAAATAGCTAAGCAGAGAAAAGGAAGACTAAAGGCGATGAAGGCAAAGGAAAGTGTTTCCCTTTGCCAAAAGGATGGGCCTTTGGAAAAGGAACCGCCTGAGTATCTTGCTTCTCTGAAGGACAAGAAGGATACACCTTCGGAAGGTATGTCCATATCTTGTTATTTAGATTCGATGATACTTATAGTTCATCTACAGCTTGGGTTTTAGATCTGGTGCAGTTCTCACATTTCTAATGATATGCAGAACTAGCAAGCGATGGCGACTTGCATTCTCAAGATATTAGAGTCGGATTGGCAATGGCTCAATTGTTGAAGCTTTAGCCATAGGATCTAAATCTTTTACATGTTTGGACATGTTTTGTGTTTGGATAATATTTTATATGTACCTGATGCTTTTAAAAACATCATTTCTATATCTAGTTTGACTAGAAATGGCTATGAATTTCAATTCACAGATGATGTTTGCAATATTTATTTTGGAAATAAATATGTTGGTTGGGTTATATGAATGATGGTCTTTATTATTTGGATAATAATGACAAACACAAAATGAATGCAAGTGATCTAAAAGAATACAATGCCATGGTGAAAACCAACTCAAGTTCAAAATATATTTGGCACTTAAGGTTATGTCATGTTGCAGAAGATAGGATTGCAAAATTGGAGAAAATAGGGATTCTATCCTCATTGGGCTCTGAGCCTAGTCCAACTTGTGAATCTTGCCTTCAGGGCAAAATGACTAGATCACCCTTTGTTGGACAAGGGCTAAGAGTGAAAATATTTTGGAACTAATACATAGTGATGTATGTGGTCCGTTTAAAGAAATGGCTAGAGGGGCTTTCATTATTTTATTACCTTTATCGATGATAAATCAAGGTTTGGGTATTTGTATTTGATGAAATACAAACATGAATCCTTTGAAAAGTTCAAAGAATTTAAATCAAGTAGAAAATCAAACAGGAAAAAATATTAAAGCTCTTCGATCGGATCGTGGAGGTGAATATTTGAAATCGAATTTGATGAATACTTGAGAGAGCATGGCATTGTTTCTCGGTGACTCCTCCGAGAACGCCACAACCGAATGGTGTATCGAAGGAGAAATCGTACCCTATTGGATATGGTACGTAGTATGATGAGCTATCTTGATATGCCAATCTCCTTTTGGGGATTTGCATTAGAATCGACTTTATATATTCGAATAGGATTCCATCAAAATCGGTTTCTTCCACACCTTATGAGATATGGCATGGAAGAAAACCAAGTCTTAAGCATGTTAAGATTTGGGGTTGTCCAAATTTATATCAAAAGTGAACACCGATAAATTGGAGACCAGATCGAGAAAAGGTCGATTTGTTGGATATCCAAAAGATAGTTTTGGATATTATTTTTATTTGCCTACTTCACAAAGGTTGTGATAAGTAGAGATGCCACATTCTTGAACAACGGTTTGTTCAAGAAGGAGGCAAAGGAAGGCAAATAGAGTTAGAATTGGAGAATTCGACCAACCAACAGATCGGATGGATATAGATCCATCTAGTCAACCTATACCCATTGATGAAACATCTACATACATTTCCTCGTAGAACAACCGGTATCTCACCCACGGTGAGATATGGTTTTCTTCATGAAGAAGAACAAGAGTTGTCTACTCATGAAGAAGTAGATCATGGAGATGATCCACTTACCTATGAAGAAGCTATATCGGATATAGACTCTTCAAAATGGATTAATGCTATGAAATCGAGATTGATTCCATGTATAAGAATCAAGTTTGGGATCTTGTTGACCCACACAAGGTATTGTACCTATAGGGAACAAATGGGTTTTCAAGAAGAAAATTGGTTACGATGGAAAGGTAGAGACCTATAAGGCAAGGCTAGTAGCGAAAGGGTTTCGCCAAAGGCAAGGAATAGACTATGAGGAGACTTTCTGCTTTGTTGCCATGCTTAAATCAATTAGGATTTTATTAGCAATAGTGCATACTATGATTATGAGTTTTGGCGGATGGATGTCAAAGCGCTTTTCTCAATGGATACATTGAAGAAAACATTTTCATGGAACAACCTAGGGATTTGAATCCCAAGATGGTTCCAAGGTATGCAAGCTAAAGCGATCCATTTATGGGTTGAAACAAGCTTAGGAGTTGGAACATCCATTTTGATGAAGCCATTAAATCTTTTGGTTTTATCAAAAATGAGGATGAGCCATGTGTATATAAGAAGGTTAGTGACAGTGCTATCACTTTCCTTGTCTTATATGTGGATGACATACTGTTGATGGGTAATGATACAGGTATGTTGACGACTATAAAGGTATGGTTGTCAAATACATTCTCCATGAAAGACTTAGGGGAGGCAACCTATATTCTTGGGATTCGCATCTATAGAGATAGAGTGAAAAGAATAATTGGTTTATCCCAAAGTCTATACTTGGAAAAGGTGTTAAAGAGGTTTAACATGCTTGATTCCAAGAGAGGATTGTTACCAGTGAGACATGGTATCCACCTTTCTAAAGAGATGTCTCCAAAGACACGAAGAAAGAGATAAGATGGCCAGGATTCCATATGCTTGGCTATTGGAAGTTTAATGTATGCAATGTTGTGTACTAGGCGGATATCGCATATCTCGTTAGTTTGACTAGCGGTATCAATCCAATCCAGTTTGGAACATCGATAGTTGTCAAGAATATCCTTAAGTACTTGAGAAGAACTAAGGATTTATTCTTGATTTATGGAGGTGGAGACTTGCAATTGGATGGTTATCGATTCGATTTCCAATCGGATATCGATGATAGAAAGTCTACCTCTGGATATGTGTTCATTTGTAATGGAGATGCGATCGGTTGGAAGAGTTCCAAATAGAGCACGATTGCAGATTCCACTCTTGAGGTGAGTATATTCTGCATCGGATCTTGCAAAGGAAAATTTGGATAAAGAAGTTCGTGATAGAACTTACGGTAGTTCCTTCCATTGAGTCAGCGGTTCCACTACATTGTGACAATAATGGAGCGATCATCTGAGCTAAGGAACTAAGGTCTCACCCAAAATCCAAACACATAGAAAGGCACTACCACATTGTCGGAGAAATAGTTGGGCGGCGATGTAGCCATGCAGAAAATAGCATCGGTGAAAATCCGGTGATCCATTCACTAAGCCTATGTCACAGACTCGATTAGACCGACATCTTGAGAAGATAGGTCTAAGATATTGTAATGAATGGCTCTAGTGCTAATGGGAGATTGTTAGTAGTATGCCCTAGAGCATATCATTTAGTATGTATCTTGTACATATTTTTAATAATAAAAGGCATTTCCACTTTTCCGTTTACATAATATATTTATGTGTAATAGAAAAGGTCCATTGATATTTTGTTAGAAATATTATTCTTAAGTTGTTAAGAATATGAGTGATAATATTTCTAGCACAAAGTATCATAAATAGGTTCACAATCGAGGATACTTCATAATAAGGACATGACTTATCCGTAAAGATTGTATTCATGTTTGTTCCCAAGTTATTTATATGAGATATAAATAAGATGGAATGGTGAGTCTCATGCCATATAACAAACATGATAGGCACTTATAAATGATAAGTAGGCCGAACGGTGACACTTATGACAAGCACATGGAGTTTACTCTTGTCAATGTTTTGTCATAAATCATATCGTGCATATAATCTTTAGACTGAGATAGCACAGTTATCTTGTATATAGGTAGTTTGAGTTTGATCTGCTTTCATACTTGTACTATGTATGGGTATATGGGCATGTGTTGGCTCTGCTAGTTATATATGGAGGTAGGTGTTGATCAAGATGGAATCTGTTCCTCTAAGTAAATAGAAAATCCTATGTTCATTTAATTGTTCTTGATGTTTCAAGTTCTGGCAGACAGATAGATTTATTCGTAAAAGAGTTTACGATGAGAAAAATCTTTTAATCAAGAATGGAATTAAAAGAGAACATAATATTCATAGCAAATGGAGTTTGACATAAACCATGACTCGGCTTGAGTTGGGATTTTGTACAGAGAGATTCTAGTGCATGGTAACATATGATTATAGGTTCATTTAAGGTAAATCTTATTACTAATTGGGTGGCCATGGCATGCTATGCTAGGTGTTAACCATGGTCTATGAGGTTCATAAAATGATTTAGAGAAATCATTTATGGTAAGAAAGAGTTCGATGATATTAAGAGTTGATATCATGTCTCATTGCCAATTAGTGATGAGCCTAGTAAGTCACACACATACACAAGTTATCACCTATTTAAATATGATTTAATTAATTAATTAAAGAGTTTAATTGATTAATTAAATAGATTTGGTTTGCAATAAAATTGCAAAGTCCCTAGCATGACTTGAAACCAAATCTAGATTATTGGATGTGTAGTATAAATTAAATTTATATTTAAAGTGTTTAAATATGAATTTCATTGATGAGAAATTAATTAATAGAGATTAATTAATTAATTTATATTTGATATAAATTAATTAGAAGAAGAAAATAATTATTTTGGGTTAAGAACTCAAAATTAAGACACAGGGGCATTTTGGTCATTTTGCAGTGTGACACGTGGCACCATGAGATGGTGACACATGGCATAACACATAAGCTTGCCAAATATTTGTAATCATGTAAGATGATTAAAATCAAGATTAAATATAGGTTTGACACTTGGCACAATGTGATTGGGTCACTTAAACCTAGAGCTAATCAAAAGGTGACATGTGGCTAGGGTTTAATGTGTTAACCTAGCTATTTAAGTGGGGTTATGAAAAGAAAACACAACCAGCAGCCTCTCCTCTCATATGTCACGCCACTTTGAGCCTCTTCAGCTATTTCTCTTCATCTCTCATCAATTCAAAGAGATTAGCCATCAATCTCTTGAATTAAGAACACTAGAAATTGTTTCTAGTGTCCTGTTTGCATCTCTAATCTCTTAAAAGGCAGAACTTGAATTTCTAATTAATAGAAAAGGCTTTAGAAGCTGTTCAAGGGCTGCCATAGGTGTTCTTGGTGTGGACAAGCTAGAGGGACAACATCCGGTGTCCTCAAGACGAATCTCAAAGCGCAGACACGCTCAAAGACATCAAGAGGTTAGTGTAATCGTTCTTGATTTAATCTAGGGTTCTAAAATTAATCTGATTAATTTTAAAATCTTAAATGGCAAATACAGATCCAAAAACATATTAAAAGAGTTTTAATATGTTGCTTATCATTGAAATCAAATAGATAAAAATAAATCTTGCATGGTGCTTGTGACCCTAGGTGAAAATTTTTGAATTCAATGGTATAATCTTGTGTTTTTCACGCTTCCGTTCCTTCATCTAGAACCCTAATAACATAAAGTTCAAATCTAATGCATTCAAAACATATATCCATACTCTACATACATAACTCAACCTAAACAACCATTTAATTTCACTAAATTCCATCAATTCCAACCACACCTAAGGCTGGCCGAATTTCTAGTTACTCCCCTAACAAGTTTTTTCTTTTGATTTTAAGTTAAAATCTTAGCTACTTAAACTAAAAACATAAGTATTAAACAAAGAAATTCCAATTCAAACTACTAACCTCAATCTTGAATTTCAATTCTTCACTTACTTCCTTTTCTCCTTTTCTTTCCTTCTTTGAATGTCTCCTCAAGTTAAGCCAACAAGTTTTTATGGATTAATTTGGAGTCAAAATAGGGTTAAGTAGTTGGAATCAAGCTTGGATTCAAGCTTTCATGGTGGTTCATCAATGGAGATGGCAAAAGGAAGGGCGGCCGAACTTGATGGAAGAAGAAGGAAATGATTTTCTTTTTAATTGTTTTATGTATTTATGTTTTATTTGAATAAGAATTGACTTGGTCAATTATGCAGGGAAAAATCAAAATGTCATTTATGATGTACAATAATGATGTAAGCATGATGTAAATAAAGTTTTCTTTTCTTTTTCTTTTGCATTTATTTTTCCATTAGTTCTTTAATTTAATTCCCGATTCTGAAATTTTCTTTTCTCCAATTTTATTGGACAGTTAGGTCAGGAGTCAACTTTAGGGGTGAATTGACCAAATTGCCCCTCGCTGGTTCAATTTGGTTTGTAAGTTATTCGATATTTCTTCCGGATCCCTAACCTAATTATTTGACCTGCTTTGTAACACCCCTATGTTCGGTAGTGCGTTCTAATGTTCCGGTGACCAGTGTCTGTCCGGACAGCTAAGATGCCCAGAACTACATTTAAATGTTAGTGAGGAGACATAAAATAATGAAACACAAGAAAGGAAAATACAAGAAAAACAAAGAAAAAATAATAGCAATGAAATGAAACCAAGTTAAACCAGCCAAAAACCATAGCGATGGGTGACCGCATCGGGAAGTTGCGGTGTGGATCGTTGACTAGCCCTGGACCACGGGGAACCCTGAAAAATATTTTTAAGACTTAAATAAACATCTATTGAAGTATAAATTTCATTAGAAATATCAAAGAAAAATTAATTAATTAGTACAAAGAAAAACGAGAAATCGAGGAAACGACAAAACTCGGTATTACCGAAAAATCGGGAATGCAACTCGAATAGAGGCATTATGGTCATTTGACATCCCAAGTTGCCTTTTGAACTAAATGTCCATTAAAAATAAATGATATTACACTTTGAAAATATCATGAAAAATTAAAATGAGATACATTATGTAAATAGTGAAAGTGTGGTGGCCAAATTGCAAAAATTAGAAACTTTAAATAAATAACCATTAAATTATTCCTAAGTGCTCCACTAACTCTCATCTTGAGCCACCTATATAATAATTGGGATAGATTGTTCCACTAAACCTTCTCATTTTCTTCAAGCTTTCATCCATGGCTGAAATGAAATCCTCCCAAATTCACCATGGCCGTTTCATGCATGAGCTCAAGTTCTCCATGATCAAGCCATTATTTCTTCAAGCTTCCTCCATGAAAAATGATTCTTACACCATGGGCAACCTATAGGCAGCAAAAAGGAGAGGAAATTTCAAGGATTTGTCAAGCTCAAGTTGAGGTTAGTGCTTAATCTTTCCATTTTCCTTCATTAATCCTTGTGTTGAGCTTTGGATAAGTTGAATTGCAAAGAAAAATTGAGGAAATGATGAGTATTGGTGAACCTTAGTTTTGGCAGCCATGAAAATGCATGGTTAGTGACTTATTCTTATATGAATTTGATGGGATTTAAGGTGGATTAACTCAAATGGAAGTTGAAGTAGGTTAATATTCAAGTATGTGCATGTTAATGCTTGAATTAAGGGTTTGAAAATGGACTTTGATGCTTTGGTAAACTGCCATGTTTGGTAGCGTATAATATCATGAAATTGTATGTGAGTATATATAATTTATTGATGAGATGTCATAATGTTAAATTATGGGCAGCATGTATAGTTGATATTGAGGTATGAGTATATGGAAGTGTATGTGTAATATTGATATTGAGGTATGTTGAATTTTGGTGGAAGTGAATGTTGAACTTGAATGGTGTATTGTGTGCATTGAACACTTGAGTGTTCTGCCCAAAATGCTTGCTGGAATTGTGAACAATATATATAGAAGTGCCATGATTAAATGTTGAAGTATTGGGAGGAGGAGGATTGTCAAAATTGGAAGTGTAATTGTCAAATGCAGGTTGTGTGTGTTGACAGCACCTAAATTAGGTCATAAGTGCAAAATGTGAACCCATTGGTATGAGGCCAAAGGAGAGTGAAACTAGACACCAAATAGGGCAACTTTCATGTAGAAATGTTACCTAAATTCTACCTAGAAGGTGACTTGAAAAATGACCAAATCCAGATTGGTGACTTGAAAGCCTGAAAATTGACCATTTGAGTAGCAGTTAGTGTTTTGACCATAACTTACTCAAAACAGGTCTAAATGACCTGAAATTTTTACCATGAATAGTTTAGACATAGATCTACAATTCTTATGAAGACACCAAAGCCTAGAAATGGCAGAACCAAACCAAATAGCTTGCCCAAGTTCAGGTACCAAAACTGGCCAAAGTGAAAATGACCTAAATATGACCTAAGCCTACTATTTTGGTGCATTCTGTCCAGCATTGGTAAATTGACCATATCTTGGTCTACACAACTCAGAATGACCTGAAACTTTGCCGCGCATGCAATAAGACATAGACCTACAAGTTTGTAGTTTGGACCGAAACCCGAAAACCTAGGGAATTAGGTTATCCGGCTAGTTCAAATTAGTATACCAAAATCCAGCAAATTACAATAAAATGCAATATACTTGAAAATGAATTTGGTAACATGTACCAATACTAAAAGGCTATAAAATGTGACATATTGGTAACATTAAACCTAATTCACTTAGAATGCATCAAGGGTCAACATTATAGGTTGACTATTGAAATGAATTGAAGGGAATAGTACCAAGAAAATTTAAATATTAGATTTTATTGTTAGAAACAAATTCATTGAGTACTGAAACACTTTAAATTGTGTGTTTCAGTTGAAAAGGATATTGAGAAGCATAAGGAACACTGAGTTAGGGCCAAGAGGCATATATCAGAGGTTTGTGCACAATACTTTTTATATTCACTGCTTTTATTAGAAAATTTATTTGGAGAATTGAGTTATGAATAATTTTTTATTGTTTTGGCTTTGGGAATTTTATTTGGAAATTATTGTGTTGCCTACTTTGCAAATGGAAATTTTGAGATAAAATATGATTTGTGGTTTGTATGAAATATTTAAATAATGTGATTTGGAATTGTTTTGATTCACAGTTGGCATGACAATATTATTATGTTCCTCCTCCATTTATAGGGTGAGTGTGATTATATTCCTCCCTCTTTGACTTTCCAGTCTGAGGTGAGTGTGGATGAGTTCTCATTATCTAGCTAGCTTCCTCCCTCATTGATTTCGATTAGTGGAGTGTGTGTGCCTTATCGTGATGTACACACGGCATGTTCGGAAAAATTTGTGTCATGGCCTAAATTGTGTTATTGATTGGCAAAACTGTGTTATTCAATTATTTGATCAAATTGTGTTATTGATTGGCAAAACTGTTTATTCAGTTATTTGATCAAATGGTGTTATTGATTGGCAACACTGTGTTATTCAATTGTTTGATCAAAATTGTGTTATATGAGCTTTGAAAATTGTGACATGAAATTATGAATTATTTGAATTGTAAATTGTCAATAAATGGTTTATATACCGCATTTTAAATTGTTATTATGCACCACTGAGTAAATTTTATTCAGCGATAGCTTTTTCATTGCTGTCGCAAGTAGACAGACGGATAGAGCAGCAGAGTAGGCTGCTTGTACCACATTTTGAGATTTCACTGGGTATATCGAGTATGCCATATTGTGTAGTTTTTATTGTTATGTATGTTCACTGTATGTATATATTGTTCTTGGTTTTGAGCAGTTGTAAATTTAAATTGTGCATTAAAGTTGTAAACTAAATTTGTAAATTATTTTGGCTTGTAAATATTGTGATATATTTCTTTTATCTCAGCTTTTGAAAACACTGGAAAATTATTGTGGATTTGAGTTGGCTAATATTGAGAAATTTATTGTGTTGAACAAATTATTGGAATTTGGGATTGAGAAATTATATATTTGAAGTGCTTTTTACAGGTTTTTGAAGAACTGTTTTATTTAAAATACAGATGGCACTCTGCCAAAATTTTTACAGAAATTATTAATACTTCAAATGTGTTATTTGGTTTCACATCAGTTAAAAAATTTTTTTTAACACCTGTCAATAGTGCTCACCACTATAAAAAGAAGTAAGAAAAGTTTTAAAATCCCTTGTAGTGTATTTAATGGGTTATCAGTAGACGAAGTTGGTAATTCATTAGGTATACTACGGGATCATGTTATGCCTTACGGAGGGGTAGGGTGTGACATGCTTAACAACTCTTTTCATGATTTTCTCTTTTCTACTATGTTCGCAATAGTCCTAAGGACCGCGGTGTCACATTTTTTGTTCGAAATTTGAGTTAAGGCTGACCTCGTAGTCACTTCTCGGGAAGGTCAACGATCGCTGTAACTTCCGGCTCATTTAACCTTTTATGCTTTGTTTTTCTTTTTTATACTTAACTATTTGGCAATTACTAATTATTTGCGTTTAGGGATTATCTAGATGTCTTAGATGTGATTCTTATTCCCTTAATTGTCCAGATCGATACCGGTCACTGGAATAGTAAAATGTACCAGGTTACGCAAATAGGGGTGTTACAGATACGCATCATCTTAGAGTAGAGACATAGCACCCTCCAGGTTCTGTTCTGACCAATTCTCATACTTACTTTCCTATTTACTTCTCTTTTCATTCCACAACTTAACTTTAATTATTTCATTCCTCAGTCTTATCTTCCTCCTTGACTCGACTGTCAAGTCAAAATTTAGCACTGCTTATCACCCTTACGAAATCCACTATACTTCGGTATTACTCTGATTTCGCCCTCTAACCATTCTAGTCAACCCTTTTACTAATATTCGTAACATTTCTTTGTTACATTTGAACCAGCTATTCAAATTTTCACTTCCACAACTCTTTTATCTATCAATATTCTGTAACTTACTTCCTTTTGTACTAAACTATAACCTTTCGATATTCAAACTTTTGAGTTTTAAATCATTAAGTAGGATTTCCAAACTCATTTCCAATAATAAAATTATGTCCTGGTATAACTATACCAAAACAGATGCTGTTGGCAACTATTCTCATCTTGGTGTACTATCGAGTAGTACGTAGCTCCACACAATAATCTCAAGTCAGTACTGTAATTTGTAGCTTATAATATAAACATTAAGAATATTGCATAGTTACTACGATACATTCCAATAGATCAAACTTTCCTATATTTCATCCTTTTTGAATTTACTGATATTTGAATCTTATTCTGATTACAATATCCATTAACAATTACTAACAGTAACATCTTTGCCCTCTTCTAGAGCAATTATATTACTGTAATTTACTTTTAGGTCCTCTTACCTTATATTAAGTAGGCTCACTAATTAGCTTCATAATTTATTATATGCTAGCAATTATTTTAGCTGACAAACTCTTCCAAAATCAATTTCAATTATACTTGTTATCATAGTTTCTATTCTAAAGGACAAGTCACTAACGCATCAAAATTTATTCCCCTATAAAGGAATAGCAACAGAATATATAATTCCAACACTAACATACAAATAAGTAGTGCTGGGATCAAATAATAACTAATTGTTTCATTCAAAAATTAAGAACTTACCAGCAGCTACATTCGAAGTTTCTGTTCTTTCTTCTTGGCGCATAGTAAACGCTCTGACTGGTGCGCTACTATATTCGGGTAGATTCACTGTGTTATGGTTGTGAGGAGTACCAACTCTATTTCTATCTCGACCTCTACTGACTGTCTGTGAACTTCAGAGAGCAGATCGAGGTGCTCTAGTACAATCTCTAGCAAAATGTCCATGTTCACCACAATTGTAGCAGGCTCCAGTGGCCTTATAACAATTACCTCCATGTAGCTTGCCACAAACATGGCAGATACGGGCATAATAGGCACTTCTGGTTGTTTGACGACTAGGTCTTAGTGGTCTCTGCCCTGAAGATCCGCCTCTGTCATATTCATGAGTTCGAGGTTTCTCAAATCCTTTTCTCTTTCCCAAATTACTATTCGAGCTCTAACTCATAGGTCTCTCCCTCTTCTCTATTTCATGCTGCCCTTGTGGGGGTTGGGTTGGTACTTGGGCTTGGGCTGATAGATTATCAACCATTTGTTGAAAGAAAGTGGCCATTTGCTGGGCCATTTGTGCAGTAATTTGTACAGGTGGGGCTAGTAAAGTCGGGCTTTTGACTCTCTGAGGGGCTGGAGCCTCACCTTATACTTTTGCCGTCACAGACTGTTCTATTGTCTCATTATTCTCTTCCATATCTTTTCACAGGATTTTCTATTTCCTGTACAACCAACACAAGGAGATTTATCTCCATTAGTTCATATTTTTTATGCAAATGTACTATATGTATCAAACATTTGAGCTGTTATATTTACCGATAAAAAGATTTCAAATTCACAGTTCAAAATTTACTTTAAAACCATTACTCTGATACCACTAAACATTTCACACCCTACTCCTCTGTAAGATGTAACATGATCCCGTAGTACATCTAATGAATTACCATACTTCGCCTATCGGTAACCCATTGAATATACTAAAAGGGAATTTAAAACAACTTTCGTTCATTTTGAAAGTGGTGGCTAAATTTTTCACAAATATTAAAAACCTTTATTTGAAACTAAGTCATAAATCAAATTTTCAGGTAATTAAAATTTTTGTAATTTTTACAAAAATTCTGGCAGAGTGCTAGCTGTATTTTGAGAAAACAGTTATTCAAACCTGAAAAGGAAAACACTCCCAATATGTTTTCTCAAATGCAACTCCAATAAACTTCATTTTATCTCACAATTCAATCTTAATAATCAAATAAATTCATTTTCAAACCAACCTTATCATAAAAGAAACATTTCATTGATTACAAGACTAAAAAATTAATATTACAAAACTATACACGTAAATGAAATCTCAAATTTACATTACAATAATTTGCATTTAATTACATACCAAAATATTTTATAAGAGTTTTTATACAACTGCTCAAATAATTTATATACATATTATTACATGCATACATCAAATCTATGTACATGGGTATACCTATGATATACCTGGAGTTGATCTGAATGTGTCTTCAAGGAAGCTTACTCATGTGCCCTATGCTCTTTTCACATGCGACAGCTTATAAAGCTATCGCTGAGTGGTGAACTCAGTGGTGCACAACTATAACTTAAAACATAGTACAATATACCTTAGTAAAATTACAACAAATAATTTAGAAATCTGGATACTCATCAAATTCCAAAAATTAAAATATTCGTTGCCAATACTATAAATTATTTGTATAAAATGACTTTGATCTCAAAATTTAATTTATCAAATCACAAAGGTAATTCCAGCAATCATGAAAATAAAGATTAATTCCAATAAAATCAATTATGCATAAATCCCATTTGAAATCAAAATTCTTTACTATTCAAAAACCATTCTTTATCTCACTAACTATGCAAGACTAATCCACAAGGGCCATCTTCAGGGTGATTCTAACTCCCTATGGTCGGGGAGGTTGAATCATCGTGCACAGTACACACCACAATAATAAAATTTCCAAAAGGGCCATAACAAAAAAATTTAGATCTAACCTCTAATAAGAGGAGAATTTAAGCCTGTGCACGTACCATGGTAATCAAAACAAAGCTAACTCTATTGTCTCCTCAACAAATGAGAGAGACGGATAATAACCTAGTCAAGCATCTATAGTGAGATACAAAACAATATCATAAATCTCTTTGTCCTTTTTATGAGCATAAATCACAACACAATTCGATTCAAAGTCAATTCCAATATCCAATAATTTTTATGCTCATCACAATTCAAAACATATTTTATCACAATTTTTCCAAAACTAATTTATTCAATCCACAACAATGCTCAATAATTGTTGAAATACCATTTTACAAAGCTAAATTCATGCATACTATAACAATTTCAATAATCATTGAAATAAATCCAATACTTGATAAACATAATACATAAGGAAAATAACGTCATTTAATCATATGAAATATTCTGAACAAAAGTAATTAAAAACTAGTTGTGCACAAACCTCTTATTTACTTCAATTCTTGTTTTTCCTTTGAAGATCCCTTTCCAGTCTCTTTTTCAACTGAAAACACACAATTTACAGTGTTTCAGTACCATATCTCATAATTAATCCAACAATTTATTTCATGCCCAATGTTAACTATTCTATTGGACCAAGTTACAGTGGGAATTTGGCAAAATTCTCTTCATCAAATTGTTTCTTATTGTGTCTTCTTTAATTTCCTTTTTTGAATTACTCCATTTGGAGTTATACAACTCAAGTTATGCTCAATTAATCATAACTAGGTCAAATCTGAACATTGGTTTCCTTAATAGGCAGATTCGATACTGAATTTGACTAATTTATTTGGATAGTTTGTAGAAATATTTAGGCTTAGCATTCTTCATAGGATTTTTGCCCTATGTCTTATAGTCATTTACAATTTTTTTTGCAATTTTTCAAACTTTATAGAATTATTTATGGTCACACAATTAGCTTGAATTCAAATGTCCTATTTTAACATACTTCTATTTAGGTCAGTGGCTTTGACCTTAAATTCTGGTCTTATACATTTATAATTTAAGGAAGTTGCCTAAAACAAAGTTTTAGGTCTCTTTCTTAGCTTTCCAAATTGGTATGGCTCATTTAAATTGGACACTTCTTGTGGGAGATATGCTTATTTGAATTTTCTAGATTTTATGGTCAAATGTGCCAATCCCAGATTTAGTGTGCCAACTTAATCAAGTTAATTGACCTAGTTTCCTTGATTTTTGGCTTTTGGTCAAATTACTAATATTGTAGATCTATGTCTTATTGAAAATTTGGCACTAATTTCATGTCATTTGGGGTTGTGTAGACCAAGATATGGTCATTTTACTAATGCTGGACAGATTGTATTCTTATTGCAAAGTTTAGGTCACTTTTAGGTCATTTCCGATTCAGGCAGATTTTGTAACCGAACTTGTGCAAGCAAATTGACTTGCCTAAGGTAATTTCTGGGCTGAGTGATCTTAATCAAAGTTGTAGCCCTATGTCTAAGCTTTCCAACCATATAAATTTTAGGTCATATGGACCTGTATACAAGGAGTTATGGTCATTTTCGTGAGCACTGTTCAATTGGTCAAATTTCAGGTTTGCAATGTTACCAATCCGGATTAGGTCAGTTTTCATGTCACTTTCTGGACAGAATTTTGGTATGCTTTCTACATGAAAGTTGGCACATTTTGTGGCTATTTTTGCCTCCAACTGGCTTCATAGCAATTGGGCCACACATTTAGGGTTATAAGCTCTAATACATACTGCCTTTTTTATACTTTCCTCAAACACAAATCAAACACATATTTAACTTGCTCAACTTTAACTTCCCATACCTAATTCTGATTTTATACCATTCCATATTCATTTATCACTTCTTACTATAGTCAATTTGGACAGAATACAAATATTCTCAATACATCAAATACAACCCTAAATGACAAAGTCCAAATTCAGCAATATATACACATAAATACACCTAATCATTACATATAATTTCCACTACTAATTTACATACACATTCATCAATCCTTGGTACCATAATTCATCCAATAATTTCATGAAATTAAGTACTCTTCATTGAACTTCAAGGCTGCTAAAAATTTCCATTAGCCAAAGTCGTCACTACCTCATACCAAGTTCCAAACTCAAATGCAATAATTTCACACATATACATGAATTAGCTTGACTACTCATATAATACCTTAATTAATCATCATAAATCACTTCTTTCGCACATAATTAATCCATTCTCATGGAATCAAGGCTGCCTACTTTAATCAATTATACTCAAAGTTCCAAATTCAAAATCAAATTCCAATTCAATTACACAATCTCAATATACACATAAAATTCACTTGCTAAAACCTTTAATTACTTTAATTAACTTCAATTCCCATCATATACATGTAAAAACATACCAAACCCTTAAATCACCATGGCTGCCAAATTAAGGATTCATCAAATGCCCCACCAATTCTTCAATTTTCTTAGTCATTCAACTCCTCTCAACCTTAAACCAAAGATTAATTAAGGGAGGAAGGGAAATTAGCACTAACCTTTGTTTGGAGCTTCATCAAACTTCATCAAATGCTTCCTTTTTGCTCCCAATATGCTACCCATGGTGTGCAAATCAACTTTAGTGAAGAAACTTAGAGGAAAAAATGGTTTAAACATAGGAAATCGGAGCTTGCATGGGTGGCCATGGAGGAAGAACTTGAAAAATTGAATTCGGCTATGGTTGTGCAAAATGAAGAAAATGAATTTTGAAGTGGTGTGTGTTGTCCACTTATGCTTTATATAGTGCCACCTAACCCCACTAACCATAGGTTAATTATATAATTAATCAACTTTTAATTATTCTAATTCATACCCCATAATTTCTCTTAATTTCATTACATATTAAATTTCCTTTTTCATGGGGTTCCCAAAATTTAATACTATTTATTTTTCATGGACATTTGGGTCAAAAGTCCACTCTAGGTGTCAAATGACCTAAATGCCCCTCTTTGAGTTGCATTTCTTATTTTTTCGGTAACATTGATTATTGTTGGTTTCTTGATTTTTCATTTTTATTTGTACTAATTCATTAATTTTTATTTGACATTTATAATGTCAATTACACCTCAATAAACCTTTAATTATGTCCCTAAAATTATTTCTGAGAGTTCCCTGTGGTCCTAGGGTCGGCAATTGCCTTCGTCGTAACTTCCCGCTGCGGTCACCCATCACTACGGTGCCAGCTCGTTTAATCTAGTTTCATTTTCTCTTATTTTTCCTTAATTTTTCTTGTATTTTCTTATTATTTATTTTATCATTTTATGCCTTTTCACTATCACTAAAGTGTAGTTCCAGACATCCTGACTTTTCCGAGCAAACATTAGGTCATCGGAGCAGCAAAATGTACGGACTACGTAAAATGAGGACGTTACACGAGCAAGGAGTGCCACATTTGGTGCCAGAGCACCCTATCTTATGTTGTCCTATTCATTGTTAATTTCAAACTTATAGAAAAAATGTGGTGAAATTCTCTTTTTTTTTTATACTTATTTTAAAGTCACAATTTATTTGTGTGGATAGCCGGGCAGAACCTCCTCTGTTTAATTAACATCTGGCGGGTTCCACTAGTTACCTGTTAAAAATAATTTCATATCTCTACATGTCATATCATGTCATTTCTGCTCATTAAATTTCAAGTTCATTCATTCACTCATATAGAAATTCATATACAAAAATTCATAACTTTATTTACAATCCAAAATATATAATTACAATTTTTATTTACATCACAAACTAGTAATTACATTATGTTTATACACAATGAACCAAAATACTTGTCTATACATGGGCCCTACCAAAATATAAAAGACTAATGAGGTGAAGTCTAGACTGTATGCAGATCTGATCAACTGCGGTTAGGACACTACTGTGGCGACTGCTGATCTCCAATACCTACGCAATGGAAAAACCAACGCGTTAAGCAATTTCCTTAGTGGTGCATAATTTAAAAGAGATGTAATTAAATAATTAAAATAATTATGCTATGCTAAAATTCCACAAATTCTAAGTTATTTATGAATTTTCTGCACTTTGGGAACAATTGGATTTAACCGTATCTTTTCTGGTTACTTCTTATATTTTTAGTCTTAGTCAAATTATAACTACACCCAAGTAACCAATAACAGACTATAGGTGCTGGATACACGAGAGTATACGAATTAGACAACCATATGTCTATCCTGTATACAACTGTCATGTCAGGCACAAGGCTAGCGGGCAGGCTTTTTAAACCAGATATAAAATTAGGCACAATGGCCAACGGGCAGGCATAGAGCCTATAGATCAATCATATCAGACATATGTTGTCAGTCAATGATTATCCATGTAGGCAGTATTGCTATCTGTAGTCCCTAATTGGTATACCAATCGATCCATACAATATACATAAGCCTAGGTTTACTTTGGGTAATTAAGCATTATTAATATCTTATTAAACTTTTCATGTCATTTTGTAATGGGAAAGTGGGTCCCACATACCTATTTCATGTAAATTATTGTTGGGCAGCATATTAGGGTTGAAACCCTTACCATTCATAATTTGGTTATAAACGTTTCTTTAGGTTCAAATTTAATGTCTAAATTTTTACCTATTAATTTGAACAATTTTTGGCTGCTGGTTGGTCACACTTCCTTCATGGAAGTTGTTCTTCAATGTCTTGTCTTTGTTTTTTTTTTTGAATTATGTCATTTGGATTGGTATAACTCAAGTTATGGTCAAATAACCATAACTAGGTCAAATTCTAAATTTTGGTTCCTTTACTATGCAGTTTTGATATTATACTTTGCCAATTTTATTTGAGAAGGTTGCTACCATATTTAGGTCTACTATTCTTCATAGGATATGTTGCCCTATATCTTATGATCACTCATAATTTTTTATTGTGATTTTTCAAGTCTTGTAGAATTATTTATAGTCAAATTATTGGACTGGACTCAAATGTCTTGTAGCAATAGGATTTCAATTAGGTTAGTAGCTTTGACCCCATATTTAAGCTTCTTACATTCATAAGTTGAAGAAAATGTCTAAAAAAAAGTTGAAGGTCAGTTTCTCATCTTTCCAGAATGGTATGGCTCATTTCAATTGAAGATTTCTAGTGGGAGATGTGCTTAAGGCACTATTCTGGAGTTAATGGTCATTTATACCATTTCCAGAATTGGCATGCCAATTTAATCAAGTTAATTGACCTAGTTCCCTTATTTTTTGGGTTTTGGTCAAAATACCATTATCATAGGCCTATGTCTTATTGAAACTTTGGCACTGGTTTCAGGGCATTTGGAGTTCTATGGACCAAGTTATGGCTTCTTTGCCAAAACTGGTCAAGTAGTCTTTATTTAGCAATTCTGGGCAGTTTCAATTCTGGACAGTTTTGGCACCCCAACTTGGGCAAGCAATTTGGTTAGGTATATGGTATTTCTGGGCTTTGTGACTTTACAAAAGTTGTAGCCCTATGTCTAAGCTTTCCAATGGTATAAATTTCAGTTTATTTGGACCTGTCTACTATGAGCTATTACCAAATGAATGAACACTGTTCATTTGGTCATTTTCTGGGTTCACTAAATGGCAATCCGGATTAGGGCAAACTTTTGGTCACTTTTTAGGTAGATTTTGGACATGACTTCTGCATAGAAGTTGGTGCATTTTAGGTCTAGTTTTACCTCCAATTGGCCTCATATCATGTAACACCCCTATATTTGGTAGTGCGTTCTACTGTTCCGATGACCAGTGTCTGTCCGGACAGCTAGAATGCCTGAAACTACACTTAAATGTTAGTGACGAGACATGAAATGATGAAATAAATAAAAAGAAAATATAAGAAAAATTAAGGAAAAATAAAAGATAGAAAATGAAACTAAGTTAAACGAGTCAGCACCGCAGCGATGGGTGACCGCACGGGAAGTTATGGCACAGGCAATAGCAGACCCCAGAACTGCGGAGAACCCTCGAAATTAAATTTCGAGACATAAATAAAGGCTTATTGAGGTATAATTGAATTAGAAATGTCAAAGAAAAATTAATAAATTAATACAAAGAAAAACGAAAAATCAAGAAAACGACAAAAATCGGTGTTACCAAAAAATCAGGAATGCAACCCGAAGAGGGGCATTTTGGTCATTTGACACCTAGAGTTGCCTTTTGACCTCAATGTCCATTAAAAATGAGTGATAGCACACTTTGCAAATGTCATGAAATTAAAAATGGGGTACATAATATAAATAGTGAAAGATTGAGGGTATAATTGTCATTTAAGGGACTTTGGATTAATTAATCTTTTAATCAACATTAGTGCTCCACTAAGTGTGATTTAGTGGACCTATATAAGCCAAAAGTGGGCAGATTTAACTTCATCTTCCTCATACCTTCACATTGCCAAATCCAATTGTTCCCAAAACCTCCATTTTCATCCCAAGCAAAAACTTCTATTCACCTATAATCAAGCCATGGAATCATCAAGTCTTCTTCATTAAAGTTGGAGTACACATCATGGGCAATATAAAGACAGCAAAAAAGAGAGAAAATTCCATGGATTTGTAAAGCACAAGTTGAGGTAAGTGCCCATTTTCTTCCCTTGTTTAACTAAAGTTTGTGTTAGTGTTGAGATGAATTGATTTGTTGAAGAAATTGAAGGATTTGATGAGTTATGGGGATGTTCCATTTTAGCAGCCATGATTGTTGAAGAAAATTGATGTATTTTCACTTGTATTTGGTGGGTAATGAGGTTTATTAAGGTGCTTAAATGTATAAGAGCTTGATTACCATGTGTATGTGTGAATTGTACATTAAAAGTGAGGTTAGGAAGTCAATATGGGAGATTGAAGTATATGTGTAAATTGGGCAGCCTTGAGATGCATGGTAGAGTGTTTAAATTCATGAAATAGTTTAGTGAATTATGGTACCAAGGATGGCAGAATGTATATGTAATTATTGGTGGGAAATTAGATGTGTTAATGAAAGGTATTCATGTGTAGGTATTATTGAAATTGAACTTTAAAATTCTGAGTTGTAATTCATGTATTGTGAATTATTATATTCTGCCCAAGTTGACCTAAATGTGATGTGTTGAGTGGTTATGGTTTAGTAGCAATTCAGAATTTGGTAGAGAAGTGGACTTATAACAAGGTTAATGTGTATGTGGATTGGTATTTGAGAGACATGTAAAAGGGCAGTATGTGTTTTAGGCTATAAATGGACTTGTGTGACTCCAATTGGTATGAGGCCAATTGGAGGTGAAACTAGGCACAAAATGTGCCAACTTTCATGTTGGAAGTCTACCTAAATTCTATCTAGAAAGTGACATGAAAATTGACCAAATCCGGATTGGTAACATTGCAAACCTGAAAATTGACCATTTGAATAGTAGTCAGTATTTTGGCCATAACTCACTCAAAACAAGTCCAAATGACCTAAAATTTATATTGTTGGTAGACATAGGGCTACATCTTTTGTAGAGATCAAAAAACCCAGAAATGACCATAAGCAAGTGAAAATGCTTGCACAAGTTCGGGTATAAAAACTGCCAGAATCGGAAATGACCTAAGTTTGCTATTTTAGTGTAATCTGTCCAGCATTGGTAAAATGACCATAACTTGGACTAGTTAACTCCAAATGACCTAAAATTTGTGGCAAAAGTTCAATAAGACATAGACCTACAAGTTTGTAATTCTGACCAAAACCCAAAAATCAAGGCAACTAGGTCAATTAACTTGATTAAATTGGCACACTAAATCTAGAATTAGCACATTTGACCATAAAATCTAGAAAATTCAAATTAGCATATCTCCCACCAGAAGTGTCCAATTTAAATGAGCCATACCAATCTGGAAAGATAAGAAAGAGATCTAAAACATTGCTTTAGACAACTTCCTCAAATTATAAATGTATAAGGTCAGAATTTAATGTCAAAGCCATTGACCTAATTGAGGACCATGTCAATATAGGACCTTTGAGTCTAAGTTAATAATTTGTCTATAAAGAATTCTATAAGACTTGAAAAATGGTAACAAAAATTTTTGGTTGTCCCTAAGACATAAGGCAACAATACTTATGAAGAATTCTAGACCTCAATGTGATTAAAAAAAGTCCAAACAAATTAGTAAAGTCAGAACCGAAAATTCCTAAAAAGGAAACTAAAATTTAGATTTGACCTATCTATGGTTAATTAACCATAACTTGAGCTATACAACTCCAAATGGAGTGATTCAAAAAGGAAATTAAGGAAGACACAATGAGAAACAATTTAATGAAGAGAAATTTGTTAAATTTACACTGTAGCTTGGTCCAATAGACAGTAAACAATGGCCATGAAATCTGAAAAATGGCAATAAAATGCAATAAGTTTTAAAATAAAATTGGTAACATATACCAACACTTAGAGACTATAAAATGTGAAAAATTGGGAATATTAAAATTAATTCACCTAGTGTGTATTAATGGTCAATATTATAGGTTGACTAATGAAATGAATTAAAGGGAATAGTATCAAGAAAATTTAGATATTGGATTTTATTGTCAGAAACAATTTAACTGAGTACTGAAACACTTTAAATTGTGTGTTTCAGTTGAAAAGGATATTGAAAAGCATAAAGAACATTGAGTCAAGGCCTAGAGGTAACTCAAATCAGGTCTGTGCACAATACTTTTTATATTCACTGCTTTTAATAGAAAATTTATTTGGAGAAATGAGTTGTGAATTTATGACTTGGGAAAATTTATTTGAGAAAAGTTTATTGCCTATTTTAGAAATGGAAATTTGAAAATGAGGTTTGTTTGATTGTTGCCTGAATTATAATTGAACATTATAGTTTTAAATTGTGTTTGCACACAATAACTTTAAATTATCGTTTTCCCATTGAAAACTTGATTAGTATGCATTGTGTTAATTATGGGTTTCGATAATTACTGTGTTGCCACTTTGTGAATGGAAAATTGACTTTGGAAATTGATTGTGTTTTGCATGAAATATTTGAATAACTTGTTTTAAATTGATTTTGGATTCACACTGGGCATGGCAATATTAATATGTTCCTCCTCCACTTGTGGGGTTGAGTTTGATATTTGATCACTTTCCTCCCTCTCTGGCTTCCTAGTCTGAGGGGTGAGTTTGGATGAGTACTCATTAGCTAGCTAGCCACCTCCCTCATTGATTTCGATTAGTGGGGTGAGTATGTCTTATCGTTGTGTACAACACGACATGTTTGAAAATTTTGTGTTATGACCTAAGTTGTGTTAGTGATTGGCAACACTGTGTTATTAAATTGTTTGATCAAATTGTGTTATATGAGCTTTGAAAATTGTGACATGAAATTGTGAATCATTTGAATTGTGAATTGTCAATAAATGTTTTATATACCGCATTTTAAATTTTATTGTACACCACTGAGTAAATTTACTCAGCGAAAGCTTTTTCATTACTGTCGCAGGTAGACAGACAGATAAAGCAGCAGAGTAGGCTGCTTGTAACTTTGCTTTGGGATTTTGCCAGATATATTGAGTATACCACTTTCTTATAAATATTATTATAATGTATGTAAACTATAAGTATATATTGTACTTGTTCTTAAGCAGTTTTAAAATCAAGTTGTAAATTATTTTGGCTTATAAAAATATTGTACTATAATTTTCTTATCTCAGCTTTGAAATACTTAGTCATTTTGCATTCTATTTTTGAAACTACTAAAAGTGATGTTGAATTGAGTTTGACTTATGTTTGAGAAAATTGATTTGTGTTGAGCCATATTGGAGTTTGGGACTAAAACAAATATATTGGAAGTGTTTTCTACAGGTTTTTTAAGAACTGTTTTGCTCAAAATATAGACGGCACTCTGCCAAAATTTTTATAAAATTTGTGGCTATTTCAGACCTAATGTGTGATTTAACTTCGATTAAAAAGTTTTAACACCTGTCAAAAGTACTCACCACTTTAAAAAGAAGTAAGAAATTGTTTAAAATCCCTTGTAGTATATTTAATGGGTTATCGGTAGGCAAAGTACGGTAATTCATTAGGTATACTACGGATTATGTTACATCTTGCGGAGGCATAGGATGTGACATATCAATTGGGGTCACACAATTTCACTTATGGCCTAAAACACACACTGCCATCAACAAGTACTCAACCTGTAAAGAAATTACACTCCCAATATTCATTTCTCCATCTCCCAAACTTCAAATATGCATTCATGACACTTCTAATAACACCAATTAATCTCAATTCAATCAATTTCCAGCAGTATACACAAGCCTATAATAGTCAATGCTAGACCCTAATTCAAATGATCAAATTCAACAACAATATGCATATGAAACAATTAGTTAGTACATGAAATTTTAATTATCAACATCTAATTCACTTCCACATATCCATGAACACCATTAATCACCATTTAATTCATGAAATTACCTATCTCCTAAGTTCCTCAAGACTGCCAAATTGGACAGTTTCAAGCCTAAGACAAAATCCCTAATTCATGGTTATAAACCCTAACTCAATTTATCAACTTCACATATAAGCATATAATTAAATCCTAATGCATGTAATTACTTTAATCAACCTCACAAATTATCATTTACATGTAAGAATTAAACAAATTCCCATAGAAAATGTGGCTGCCGAAATGAAGAAGTCTCACAAGTCTCCAATAATTAAATCAAAACCCTAATTCAAGTGTCAACCCTAACATACACATGCAATTATGTCCTAATTCATGTAATTACTTTAATTAACATTACTAATCACCATTTTCATGTAAAAATAAATCAAATCCCCAAACTTCCCATGGCTGCCGAATTGGGGGTTCTCAATTACCCATAATTTTCATTCAATTTCCCCATCATATGAACTCATTTCAATGTTTCACTAAAGAAGAAGGAGGAATTATGCACTAAACTTAAACCAAGGATTTCCCAAGCTTATAAATCTTCAACAAATTCTCTTTTTCTTACTGCCCATATACTTCCTGTAGCACCCTCACTTTAGCTTGTCCGTACATTCGACTGTTCCGGTGACCAATGTCTGTCTGGATAGCTAGAATGACTGGAACTATATGTAAACTAGAGTGAGGAGTCATAAAGAAACCTCATAAAGAAACCAAATAAGTGTAAAAAAAATTTAGGAAAAAATTTAGAAATAAAATACAATCAAGTTAAATGAGCCAGTGCCCTAGCGATGGGTAACCCAGTGGAAAGTTGCGGTCCTCGCAGCTAGGAGCCCTAAACCGGGGAGAAAATTCATGAAATAATTTTTGGGACTCCAGAGAAGAGTCATTGAGGTTTCAATGGCATTGGAATGCCAAGAAAATGCTTAGAAAAATTTTTAGATCGATACAGACGATTTTAGCTCAAAAAGCCAAACGGAGGGCATTTTGGTCATTTCGCCTTCAGAGATGATTTTTGACCAACTTGTCCAGTTAAGTAAATAATTATTATGACATAAAACAAAAAATAAATATTGCTAAAAATTTAATTGAAAATGGGTAGTAAAGAAAAGAAAAGAAAATGAAAGAAAATTAGAAATATGACATCACATGATGTCATTAGTGAGGTCTCCACCAATCAAATTTCAACAAGCAAACTTAAACCAATTAAAAAGGGAAAAATGAGTCAAAATTCAAAAAGAAATTTCTGGTTTCTTCCTTCTCTCCAGCCGAGACCCATCTCCCTTGCCAACCTCCATTGTTGTTTCATCTTCTCACTAGAAAAACTCTTGAAAATTCACCATAAAATCATAAGTTCCCTTCACCAAAACTCCTCCTCACACCTAGAACAAGTCTTGGGTAGCAAAAAGAAAGAGAAAAAGTGGAGTTTTCAAGGCTTGGGAATTGGCTAATTCAAGGTTAGTGCTACCTTCTTCCCTTTCTCTTTTTTAAACTTGAACTTAAGTAGGAAAATGGAAAGAAATTCAAGAGAAATTAAGAAATTATTCATGTTTAATTCAAGAGAAATTTTGGCCAGCTTATGAGTTAAGGGAGTTGATGAATTTGAATGAAATAAATTGTGATTATTGGAGTTGTTTAGTGTGTATATATGATTAGAATGTTAGTTTTGCATGGGTTGTATGAAATGGACATATGAAAATTAGGGTTTGAGGCATGAAGTTAGGGTTTTGTTCATGTGTAGTGGAATTGGAGTCCTAATGGTCAATTAGTGACCATTTGGATATATTTGATGAGGAATTGAAGTGATTTATGCCAATGGAATTAAGGTTAGGTATGCTACCTTAGGTGACCTGCAGGGCTAGATGTGAGTCCAGAAAGTTTGGGCAGCTGTAACTTGAGTTGTGTAAGTTCAATTGGTGCAAGGCCAATTGGACATGAAACTAGACACATAATGGCACAACTTTGATGAAGAAACCTTGCCCAAAAAACAAACTTAGGATGACCTAAAAATTGGCCAAATCCTGGTAACCAATTCTGGACTTGGTAAAAGTGACCAAATGAACAGTGTTTGTTCATTTGCCCATAACTCAGAGTAGAAATATATAATTAACCTGAATTTTATATCAATAGAAAGCTTGGACAATTTAGAACAACTTTCAAGAAGAACACAAACTCAAATTCTGAACCTAACGAATTGAAATTTCTAGTCCAAGTTAGGACACCAAATCTGGCAGAACCAAATTGCCTAGAAATTTTGGGTACAGGTCAATCCGGCCAGTTATGGTAAAATGGCCATAACTTGAGCTACAAAACTCCAAATGGAGTGATTCAAAAAGGAAATTAAAGAAGACACATAAAGGAACAACTTTGATGAAGAAAATTTTGCCAAATTTCCATTGTAACAATGACTAATGGAACAGTAAACTTAAGGTATGAAATTTGAAAATTTTGAATAACATAAAATAAGCTTTGAAATGGTATTGGAAATCAATACCAACAAAAATAAAATGCAAAATGTGGTATCTTGGTGAACTTAGGTTCAAAAAATCTATTATGTATTAAAAATTCAACTTTTGTGTAGGAATAGTTAAGTGAATAGTAACCTTAATGAAATGAATGCAAAGGACCAAAACTTAAATTGATAATGATACCTCACTTAAATGATTTAAGGTTTGTTTAAATCATGTGATTAGTTTGAAGGGATTTGTAGGCTCCTCACAAATAGAACTTAGGAGAAATAGTTTATATAATTTGAAATGTGAATTGTCAATTACTATATATGAAATATTAAAGGTATAAATGATGTGTAAATAATATTTAGGGACTTTCCCTTTTTATTGAATAAAAATGAAAATTTGTTTTAACCTAGGTACATGTGAATTGGTGTGATAGATTAGAGATGAAATTGTAAATGAACTATACAAATGAAATTTATGAACATATGCATTAGATAAAAATGAATTTGGACATTGTATTCCCACTTAGAAATAAAATAAAACCTATTGACTCTTAATGGTACATGAGTGAAATTAAGAGTAATCATAAATACTTAGTAAGCAAAAACATTTCTTGAATTTCAAATAATAAATTATATAAATAGTATAATGAATAAATGAACCATATTAATGTATGAATGAGACATGAGTTCCCATTATTGTAGAAGGAAAAAATATTTTGAGTACAATGGTACATGAGAACCATTGTTTTGATTTGTGATCATTATGGATAATATAATGAATATATAAATTACAATGAATGCATAAATTATGTAAATATTAGACTTAGAGATTTATGTTTCTATTATGAAAAAGATTAAAATGCTAGAAATTATAATTAGAACCTATAATGAAATAATAAAACTTATGAACACTTAATGGTACTATGTGCCCATGTATCGCCTAGACATGTGTGTCAGATTGGATAGATTGGCATGCCAATATGGTATTGTTTTAGCAGTACTGCGAAAGGCTTTATGCCTGTATTCATGGCTTTATGCCCGCACTCATGGCTTTATGCTCGTACTCATGGATTTTATGCCTGATTATGTGTTATCATGGCTTTTTAGCCATACTGATTGCATACGTAGTTGACGTTCCGCGTCCCATGCTATGATGGCCAGAGTGTCACACCCTACTCCCCTATAAGATATAACATGATCTCGTAGTATACCTAATGAATTATCGTACTTCTCCTACCGATAATCCATTAAATATACTACAAGGGATTTTAAAACAATTTTCGGGAAATTTAAGCCATAGATTAAAATCTGGTGTTATAAAATTTTTTTTCAAAATTTTGGCAAGTGCTGGCTTTATTTTGAGAAAACAGTTCTTCAATCCTGCAAAAGAAAATGCTCCCAATATGTTTTCTCAAATACAACTCCAATAAACTTTATTTCAATTCACAATTCAATTCTCAATAAACAATCAATTCATTTTCAAACCTATCTCATCATGAAGAAATATTTCATTGATTATAAGACTCAAAATTTATATTAAAAAAACTATTCAAGAAAATGAAATCTCAAATTTACATTTACAATAATTTACATTTAATTACATACCAAAATATTTTACAAGAGTTTTTATACAACTGCTCAAATAATTTACATACATATTATTACATGCATACATCAAAAACCTATGTACATGGGTATACCTATAATATACCTGGAGCTGATTTAAAAGCATCTTCAAAGAAACTTACTCACTGCTCTATGCTCCTCTTACCTGTGACAGCATACAAAGCTATCGCTGAGTGGTGAACTCAGTGGTGCACAACTATAATTTAAAACATAGTACAATATACATTGACAAAATTTATAGTAAATAATTTGGAAATCTGAATACTCATCAAATTTTAAAACTCAAAATATTCATTGGCAATAATGTGAATCATTTGTATAAAATGACTTTGATCACGAAATTCAATTTATCAATTCATAACTAACCATTTAGGTAATTCCAACAAAATCAATTATACATAAATCATAATTGAAATCACAATTCTTTACCATTCAAAAACATTCTGTATCTCAAAAACCATGTTGTATCTCAAAAATTATTCTTATCTCACTAACTATGCAAGACTAATCCGAAAGGGCCATATTCGATGTGATTCTAACTCCCTATGGTCGGGGAGGTCGAATCACATTCTAACTCCCTATGGTCGGGGAGGTCGAATCATCGTGCACAGTAATGAATCTTCTGCAAGGGCCATAACGATAAAATAAACTTAGATCTAACCTCAAATCAGAGGAAAATCTAAGCCTGTGCACGTACCATGGTAATCAAAACACAACTAACTCCATTGTCTTCTCAACAAATGAGAGAGACGGGTAATAACCTAGTCAAGCATCTACAGTGAGATATAAAACAAAATCACAATCCTTTTAGTGAGCATAAATCACAATATAATTCGATTCAAAGTCAATTCCAATATCCAATAATTTTTATGCTCATCACAATTCAAATCATAAATTTGCATTTTTCCATGAAAATTACCATCACAATTCAAAATATGTTCTATCACAATTTTCCAAAACATAATTTATTCAATCCATAACAATGCTTAATACTTGTGGAAATATCATTTCACAAAGCTAAATTCATACATACTATACCAATTTCAATAATCATTGAATTAAATCCAATGCTTGTTAAACATAATACATAAGAAAAATATGTCACTTAATTATATGAAATATTCAGAACAAAATCAGTTAAAAACTAGTTGTGCACAAACCTCTGATAACTGTCTCTTGGCTCTGACTCAGTGTTTCCTTCCCCTTCCTTGAGTCTTTGCTAACTGAGAAACACAATTTGAAGTGTTTCAGTACTCATTTAAACTGTCTCTAAGAATAAGGTTCAATAATTAATTTATCGAATTCTATTATTTCCTTAGTCAACCTAATATGTCGACCCTCGATGCATTCTAGGTAAATTAGGTTTTAATATTACTAATATGTCACATTCAATAGTCTTTTAGGGTTGGTACATGTTACCAATTTCATTTCCATGTATCTTGCATTTTCTTGCAATTTGCTGGATTCTGGGATACTAGTTTGACCTTGCTGGACGACCTAGTTCCCTCAGTTTTTGGGTTTTGGTCAAAACTACAAACTTGTAGATCTATGTCTTATTGCACGCGAGGCAAAATTTCAGGTCATTCTGAGTTATGTAGACCAAGTTATGGTCATTTTACTATTGCTGGTCAAAATGCATCAAAATTGGTCACTTTAGGTCATTTTAGGTCAATTTTGGTTCAGCCAGTTTTTGGACCCGAACTTGTGCAAGTTGTTTGACTTGCTTATGGTCATTTCTGGGCTTTGGCGTCTTCATAAGACTTGTAGATATGGGTCTTAACTATTCATGGTTAAAATTTCAGATCAATTGGACCTGGTTTGAGTGAGTTATGGCCTAAACACTAACTACTGCCCAAATGGTTAATTTTCAGGCCTTATTTGCACTTAATCCGGATTTGGTCATTTTTCAAGCTACCTTGCAAGCAGAATTTTGGCAAGCTTTCTTCATGATAGTTGGCACATTTTGTGCCTAGTTTCACCTCCAATTGGTCTCATACCAATTGGAGCCACACACTTAAAGTTATATGTAACACCCCTATGTTCGGTAGTGCGTTCTACTGCTCCGGTGACCAGTGTTGTCCGGACAGCTAGGATGCCTAGAACCACACTTCAATATGAGTAAGGAGACATAAAATAATGAAATACAAGAAAAGAAAATACAAGAAAAACAAAGGAAAAGTCATAGCAAAGAAATGTAACCAAGTTAAGCGAGCCGAGAACCCTAGCGATGGGTGACCGCACTGGGAAGTCACGGCATGGACCGTTGACTAGCTCCCGGATCATGGGAACCACGAAAATATTTTTAGGACTTAAATAGACCCTTATTGAAGTATAAATATCATTAGAAATATCAAAGAAAAATTAAATAATTAGTACAAAGAAAAGTGAGAAATCGAAAAACGGACAAAACCCGATGTTACCGAAAAATCGGGAATGCAACCCGAACAGGGGCATTATGGTCATTTGACATCCCGAATTTTCTTTTGACCTAAATGTCCATTAAAAATAAATAATATTACACTTAGAAAATAAAATGAAAAATTAATTTGGGGGTACCTAATACAAATAGCCAAAAGTGGAGTGAAAATGGTGTAAATAAAATATTTAACTTATTATATGATTTAATCTAAGTAAGTGGACCACTAAAGAATTAATTAAAGGCTAAATGGGGCAGGTGTACACCCATTATACCATCAGCAATTTCATCTTCCTCACTTGGAATCACCATGCCGTACCAAATTCTCCAAAGAAAACTCCCATGGCCGCCCACCTTCAAAGCTTAATAATCCCATGATCAAGCCTCCTTTTCCCACACCTTTGTTCATTAAAGATTGTCTACACATCATAAGGAAGAGCTTGATACCAAAATCAAGAAGTTTAATCAAGGTTTGGCAAGTTCCAACCATAAGGTAAGTTTGTATTTTTGAAGATTGCTTTGTTAAACTTTGTGTACATGTTATGGGTGTTGGATTTGTGAGGAAAATTTTCAAGTTTGAAGAGTTATTGAGATGTCCATTTTGGACAGCCATGGAGTTATGTATTTGATGAAATATTTGTGCATATATTTGATGAGAAATGATGTTGGTTAGGGTGATTTAATATCCTAGTAAATTATTCCATATGTATATGGTGATTTTGCACTTGGAATGGAAATTGATGAATTGTAGGACACTTTGGTGTTGAGGAAGCTTTTCGGCAGCCTTGGGATTATTGGATAAATGTATGTGTTCATGAAGGTGTTGGCAGAAATATTGACATTAAGGTTGATGGATATGTATATAGATTGATTGTGTAAAGTGTATGTAAGAACTAGTAAGGTTTAGGTGTATATGTGATTGTACTTAGACTTTGTAAATGTGAGTTTTAATTGGTATATTAAGGATGTTTGTAATCTGCCCAAAGTGATGTTAATGTAAAGTGGAATATGGTTTTGGTAATGAACCAAAACAGAATTGGTAAGGGAAGTGGACATATAGTAATGTAAGTGTGTAATTGATGTATGTTTAAGTAAGGTAGTTAAGGGCAGTATGCATTTTAGTCAATAACTTTAAATGTGTAACCTCAATTGGTATGAGACCAATTGGAGGTGAAACTAGGCACAAAATGTGCCAACTTTCATTGAAAAAGCATACCAAAAATCTGCTTGCAAGGTGACATAAGAAAATGACCAATTCGGATTAAGTGCAATTGAAACCTGAAAACTGACCAATTGGGCAGCAGTTAGTGTTTAGGCCATAACTCACTCAAAACAGGTCCAATTGACCTGAAATTTTAACCATGAATAGTTAAGACCCATACCTACAAGTCTTATGAAGACACCAAAGCCCAGAAATGGCCATAATCAAGTCAAACAGCTTGCACAAGTTCGGGTCCAAAAACTGGCCGAACCAAAATTGACCAAAATTGACCTAAAATGACCAAATTTGATGCCATTTAACCAGCAATAGTAAAATGACCATAACTTGGTCTACATAACTCGGAATGACCTAAAATTTTGCCCTGCGTTCCATAAGACATAGATCTACAAGTTTGTAGTTTTGACCGAAACCCGAAAACCGAGGGAACTAGGTCGTCCGGCTAGGTCAAACTAGTATCCCAGAATCCAGCAAGTGGCATTAAAATGCACTAAACAAGAAATGAGTTTGGTAAAACGTACCAACCCTAAAATGCCATCGAATGTGACATATTAATAACGTTAAAACCTAATTTACCTAAAACGCATCGAGGGTCGATATATTGAGTGGATTAAGCAAATAATAACTTTCAGTGAATTACTTATTGAACATTATCGTTAGAGACAATTTAATTTAGTACTGAAACACTTCAAATTGTGTTTCTCAGTTACCAAAGACTAAGGAAAAGGGAAGGAAACACTGAGTCCAGACCAGGGGACAGTCATCAGAGGTTTGTACACAACTAGTTTTTAACTGATTTTGTTTTGAATATTTCATATGACTAAGTGACATATTTTTCTTATGTATTATGTTTAACAAGCATTGGATTTAATTCAATGATTATTGAAATTGTTATAGTATGTATGAATTTAGCTTTGTGAAATGGTATTTCCACAGGTATTAAGCATTGTTATGGATTGAATAAATTATATTTTGGAAAATTGTGATAGAACATGTTTTGAATTGTGATGGTAATTTTCATGGAAAAAATGCAAATTTATGATTTGAATTGTGATGAGCATAAAAAATTATTGGATATTGGAATTGAATTTGAATCGAATTATATTGTGATTTATGCTCACTAAACGGATTGTGATATTGTTTTATATCTCACTATAGATGCTTGACTAGGTTATTACCCTTCTCTCTCATTTGTTGAGAAGACAATGGAGTTAGTTGTGTTTTGATTACCATGGTACGTGCACAGGCTTAGATTTTCCTCTGATTTGAGGTTAGATCTAAGTTTATTTTATCGTTATGGCCCTTGCGGAAGATTCATTATTGTGATGGTACTGTGCACGATGATTCGACCTCCCCGACCATAGGGAGTTAGAATCTGATTCGACCTCCCCGACCATAGGGAGTTAGAATCACATCGAATATGGCCCTTTCGAATTAGTCTTGCATAGTTAGTGAGATAAAGATTGATTTTTGAGATAAAGATTGATTTTTGAGATAAAGATTGATTTTTGAGATACATTGATTTTTGAGATACATAATGATTTTTGAGATACATAATGGCTTTTGAATGGTAAGGAATTGTGATTTCAATTATGGTTTATGTATAATTGATTTTGTTGGAATTACTTAAATGGTTAGTCATGATTTGATAAATTGAATTTTGTGATCAAAGTCATTTATACAAATGATTTACATTATTGGCAATGAATATTTTGAGTTTTGGAATTTGATGAGTATTCAGATTTCCAAATTATTTATCAGAATTTTGTCAATGTATATTGTACTATGTTTTAAATTATAGTTGTGCACCACTGAGTTCACCACTCAGCGATAGCTTTGTATGCTGTCGCAGGTAAGAAGAGCATAGAGCAGTAAGTAAATTTCCTTGAAGATATATTCAGATCAGCTCCAGGTATATCATAGATATACCCATGTACATAGGTTTTGATGTATGCATGTAATAATATCTATGTAAATTATTTGAGCAGTTGTATAAAAACTCTTGTAAAATATTTTGGTATGTAATTAAATGTAAATTATTGTAAATGTAATTTATTGTAAATGTAAATTTGAGATTTCATTTACTTGAATAGTTTTGTATTATAAATTTTGAGTCTTGTAATCAATGAAATGTTTCTTTATGATGAGAATAGTTTGAAAATGAATTGATTGTTTAGTGGGAATTGAATTATGAATTGAAATGAAGTTATTGAAGTTGTATTTGAGAAAACATATTGGGAACATTTTCTTTTGCAGGATTAAAGAACTGTTTTCTCGAAATACAGCAGGCACTTTGCCGAAATTTTGAAAAAAATTTTATAACACCAGATTTTAATCGATGATTTAAATTTCACGAAAATTGTTTTTAAAATCCCTTGTAGTATATCTAATGGGTTATCGGTAGGCGAAGTACGGTAATTCATTAGGTGTACTACGGAATCATGTTATGCCTTACAGAGGTGTAGGGTGTGACATTATAGGCCTAAAACACAAATTGCCTTATTGCATTTCTTTCATACACATCAAGGATCACTCCTAACACTTACCAAACTCAATATTCAAGTCAATTCTGGCTGTATCATGACCTAAACATAATTCACAACACATTATAGGTCATTTTGGCAGCTTACAATTACATTCAACATACACCATAAAGTGCAGAATTTTTCAACTCAATTTATAACAATTCAATCATCTAACCATAACACTTTTTTCATGTCCAACTTCACACCATCATATATACACTCAAACTGCCCTAACATCCAACACAATTCAACATTAATATACCATAAACCAAGCATGAATTCCAACATTCTTCAAGAGTTAACAACCTGCCACAATGGTACCTTTACATTCCATTAATTTCCAAGCTTCAAATTTCAATTCACATTTACATATACTAAGTATACATCACCCAAACAATTTCCTACACAATATACATTTAATCAATCATTTAATTCACCATTTACAAGCAAAAATAAACTGCCTTCAAGGTGTTTCCATGGCTGCCAAAAGTACACATCCCCATTCAACATCAAACCTCAAAAACTTCTCCATAAATCAAACACCCATAACATCCTTACAAACTTTAACAAAGCAACAATCAAAAACACAAACTTACCTATTATTGGGACTTGCTAAATCTTCACTAAAACTTCTTAAAATTGCTATCAAACTCTTCCTTGTGATGTGGGGATAAACTTTAATGAAGATAAGAAAGAAAATGTAGCTTGAAAATGGGTGTAAAGAGCCATGCATTTGGGCGGCCATGGGAGGACTTTGGGAGCTCTTCATTTCGCCCATGGTGTTTGAATGAATGAGGAAGATAAAGTTTTAGTGGAGTAATCTGCCCACTTAGTGTTTATTAAATTCCCATAGTGCTCCACTCACTTAAGAAAATAATTTAATATGTTTAAGTGCTAATTACTCAAATCATACTCCACTTTTGCTATTTATATTAGGTACCCCTAATTTAATTCTTCATGACATTTTCCAAGTGTAATATTATTTATTTTTAATGGAAATTTAGGTCAAAAGACAACTTGGGATGTCAAATGACCACAATGCCCCTGTTCGGGTTACATTCCCGATTTTTCGGTAACACCGGGTTTTGTCTGTTTTTCGATTTCTCACTTTTCTTTGTACTAATTATTTAATTTTCATTTAATATTTCTAATGGTATTTGTATTTCAATAGGTGTCTATTTAAGTCCTAAAAATATTTTTCAGGGTTTCCCGAAGTCCAGGGCTAGTCAACGGTCCACGCCGCGACTTCCCGGTGCGGTCACCCATCGCTAGGGTTCTCGGCTCGCTTAACTTGGTTACATTTCTTTGCTATTATTTTTCCTTTGTTTTTATTGTATTTTCTTTTCTTGTATTTCATTATTTTATGTCTCCTCACTCATATCGAAGTGTAGTTCTAGGCATCCTAGTTTTCCGGACAACACTGGTCACTGGAACAGCAGAACGCACTACCGAACATAGTGGGTGCTACAATTCTCCCCCCCTAAAATAAATTTCGTCTCGAAATTTTACCTGGCATTAGTCTCTGAATAGCTGTGGGTGCTGTCTCCTCATATCCTCTTCACGTTTCCAAGTAGCTTCCTGGCCTGAACGATGGTTCCACAGCACTTTAACCAGGTGTATCTGTTTATTCCTCAGTTGCTTCACCTCATAAGCCAGAATTTCTATGGGTTTTTCCTCATATGAGAGGTCTGGATTTTACCTCAATTTATTCAACTGATAGTACATGAGATGGGTCTGATCTGTACCTCCTTAACGTGGACACATGGAAGACACTGTGTATCCTTGCTAACTCCGGAGGTAATGCCAACCGATATGCCAAAGGACCTACTCTTTCCAGAACCTCATATGGTCCGATGAAACGAGAACTCAGTTTCCTCTTTCTGCCAAATCTCATAATCCTCTTCCAAGGAGAAACTTTGAGGAATACTTTATCACCCACTACATATTTAATATCTCTTCTCTTCAGATCAACATAAGACTTCTGACGGTCTGACGCAGCCTTGAGTCTATCTCTGATCAATTTGATCTTTTCCTATGTCTGCTGAACAATTTCTGGCCCAATCATCTTTCTTTCACCAACTTCATCCCAACATAGGGGAGTTCTGCACTTTCTTCCATACAAAGCTTCATATGGAGGCATCCCAATGCTTGATTGGTAGCTGTTGTTATAAGTAAACTCAATCAAAGGCAAGTGTGTATCCCAACTACCTTCAAACTCAATCACACAAGCCCGTAGCATATCCTCCAATATCTGAATAACCCTTTCAGGTTGGCCATCTGTTTGTGGGTGGAATGCTGTGCTGAAGTTCAATCTAGTTCTTAGGGCTCTCTAAAGACTACCCCAGAATCTAGAAGTGAACCTAGAATCTCTGTCGGATACAATCGATACTGGCACTCCATGCAATTTTACAATTTCATATATGTACAATCTAGCCAATCTTTCTAGGCTATAGTCCATCTGAACTGGCAAAAAGTGAGCAGACTTGGTTAGTCTATCAACTATAACCTATACTACATCATGACTATTCTGTGCCCTCGGAAATCTGATCACAAAATCCATAGTTATCTGTTCCCTTACAATGTTTCATAGGGTGCCACTTGTATGCTAGCTTGACACTTATTAATGTATACAAATTCTGTTAATGGGATGTATCTATCCCATCTCCCCTCGGATTCAAGGACAGAAGTTCTCAGTATATTCTCGAGGGTTTATTACATTTTACAGGTTATTATTATCATTTCATTTCATTATTGATAAAAACTCAACGAGTTTCAAAATTTACCTGAATCACTTGTTTCGACTGTCCATCCGTCTGAGGATGATAAGTCGTACTGATATCTCTAACCTTATAGCAATTACTGTGGTACAGGTAATTCACATTAATATAACTGAGTCACTGACTATAGCTACCTTACAAGTGTAGTCGTTTGATAGGCTAGTTCTTTCACATTTATTTCCAGTAATAGTACTCTATTCGGGTGCAATTGTATCAATTTATAGATTACTTACAAATATTCTTAATTTATTATACCACGAGAAAGCACGTAGCTCTACACAATAATCCCGTGTCGGCACTATAATCTGCAGCTTACAATACAAACATCGAGAACATTATATAGTCACTACGTTATAACCTCATGGACTAGGTTTTCTAACATCTTATCTTTCTCGAATCCACTAATATCCTAAACCGATTCTGATTACAATATCCATTAATAATTACTAACAGTAACACCTTTGCCCTCATCTAGAGCAATTCTATTACTTTAACTTACTTTTAGGTCCTCTTGCCTTACATTAAGTAGGCTCGCCAATTAGCTTTATAATTTATGATATGTTAGAAAATACTTTTAGCTAACAATTCTTCCAAAATTAATGTCAATCATACTTGTTATTGTAGTTTTGATCCTAAAAGACTAGTCACTAACGCATAAAAATTTATTCCCCTGTAAAGGAATAGCAACAAAACATAGAATTCTAACACTAACATATAAATAAGTAGTGCTGGGATCAAATAATAACTCATTGTTTCCTTAAAAAATTAAGAACTTACCAGCAGCTACATCTGAAGTTTCTGCTCTTTCTCCTTGGCGCATAGTGGACGCTCTGATTGGTGCGCTACTATATTCGGGTTGATTCACTATGTTATAGTGGTGAGGAGTATCAACTCTATTTCTATATCGATTCTAACTGATGGTCTGTGAACTCCGGAAAGCAGATCGAGGTGCTCTAGTACAATCTTTAGCAAAGTGTCCAAGTTTTCCACAATTGTAGCAGGCTCCAGAGGCCCTTCGACAAATACCTCCATGTAGCTTACCACAAACATGGCAGAAACGGGCAGAATAGGAACTTCTGGTTGTTCGACGACTAGATCTTGATGTTCTCTGCCCTGATGATCTACCTATGTCATATTTCTGAGCTCGGGGTTCCCCAAATTCTCTTCTCTTGCCCAAATTGCTGCTCGAGTTCTGACCTGTAGATTTCTCCCTCTTCTCTATTTCACACTGCCCTTGTGGGGGTTGGGTCTATACTTGGGCTTGGGCTGACAGATTATCAGCCATTTGTTAGAAGAAAGTGGCCATTTGCTGGGCCATTTGTGCAGTAATTTGCACTGGTAAAACTGATACAGTCGGGCCTTCGACACTTTGTGGAGTTGGGGCGTCAACTTGTACTTCTGTCATCACGGACTGTTCTATTGTCTTATTCTTCTCTTCCATATCTTTTCACAAGATTTTTTATTCCTGTACAACCAACATAAGAAGATTCCTCTCCATTAGTTCATATTTATGATGTAAATGTACTATATGTATCAAACATTTGAGCAGTTATAGTAACCAACAAAAAGATTTCAAATTCACAGTTCGAAATTTACTTTAAAACCATTGCTCTGATACCACAAAACATGTCACACCCTACTCCCCTATAAGATGTAACATGATCCCGCAGTATACCTAATGAATTACCGTACTTCTCCTACCGATAATCCATTAAATATACTACAAGGGATTTTAAAACAATTTTTGGAAAATTTAAGCCATAGATTAAAATCTGGTGTTATAAAATTTTTTTTCAAAATTTCGGCAAGTGCCGGCTGTATTTTGAGAAAACAGTTCTTCAATCCTGCAAAAGAAAATGCTCCCAATATGTTTTCTCAAATACAACTCCAATAAACTTTATTTCAGTTCACAATTCAATTCTCAATAAACAATCAATTCATTTTCAAACCAATCTCATCATGAAGAAATATTTCATTGATTATAAGACTCAAAATTTATATTACAAAACTATTCAAGTAAATGAAATCTCAAATTTACATTTACAATAATTTACATTTAATTACATACTAAAATATTTTATAAGAGTTTTTATACAACTGCTCAAATTGTAACACCCTCCCGGTAGCAACTCTGTACATTCTACTGTTCCGGTGACCAGTGTCAGTTCGGACAGCTTGAACGTTCGAAAAAATTTTTAAACTAAAGTGAGGAACCATAATTAACTCAAATATTAATAAGAAAAATTTAGTAAAAATTTTAGAAATAAAATACAACCAAGTTAAATGAGCTGGTGCCCTAGCGATAGGTAACCTAGTGAGAAGTTGCGGTTCTCGCAACTAGGAGCCCTAGACCCAGGGGAAAAATTACAAAATAATTATTGGGACTCCAGAGAAGGGTTATTGAGGTTCTTATGGCATTAGAATGCCAAGAAAATGCTTAGAAAAAATTTTCAATCGGTACAGACAATTTTGGCCCGTTAAGCCAAACGGAGGGCATTTTGGTCATTTCGTCTTCAGAGATGATTTTTGGCCGACTTGTCCAGTTAAGTAAATAATTATTATGACATAAAATGTAAATAAATATTACTAAAAATTGAATTGAAAATGAGTAGAAAAGAAAAGAAAAAAAAATGAATTAAATGGGAATTTATGACATCACATGATGTCATTAGTGTGCCTTCACCCAATTACATGGTGACACATGGCATAAACTAACTTAAAAGAGGTCAAATGGGCTGGAAAATGAAGAAAATCAGACCTTTCTTTCTTTCTTCTTCCTCTTGCCGTGAACCATAACCACCATTAACAAATTTCTAAACCTCCATTTCCCTAGCTTTCTTCCACCAAAAGCCCTAGTTGTCTTCACAAAAAATTTACCCCACACCTTGAGGAAGCTTTGGGCAGAAAAATTTTGAAGAAAAATTAAAGTTTTGGTTGGCTTGGATTTGAGCTAAAAGAGGTTAGTGACCTAAACCTTGAATTTCACTTAAATTTCATGTTTAAGAACTATAAATATGTGTAAATGACAAAGAAATTTGATGAAACACCATTGGTATGCTAACCCTAGATTTTGGCAGCCATGGTTAGGGTAATGTGATGATGATTTTTGGAGAGCTAACATGCTAGTATGGCTGCCCTTAATGTGTATCTTATAAGTGAATTGATAAATGCAATGATAATGCATGGTTTGGAAATGTTGAGTTAGGGTTTGGGTTGAAGAATGAGACTTTGATCTTGTGATGATGGGAGTAGGATTTAATGGTCAATTAGTGACCATTTGGTTTAGTTTGAATAAAAAATGAAGTGAATTGGGTTGTGAGATTTGAGGTTGGAGTGGCTGCCTTGTGTGACTTGCAGGTTTGGATGTGAGTCCAGCCTGTTTGGACAGCCATAACTTAAATTGTAGAGGTTCAATTGGTGTTTGGCCAATTGTACATGAAACTAGACACAAAATGGCACAACTTTGGTGAAGAAACCATGCCCATAAGACCAAACTAAGTGGACCAAAACCTTGCTCCAATCCGGGTGACCTGCAATCTGCCTGGGCAAAATGACCAAATAAATAGTATTTGGTCATTTGTCTATAACTCAATGTAGCAAGGTCCAATTGACCTAAAATTTTACCAGCAACAAGTTGAGATATAGACAAACAACTTTCATGAAGAAACCTGACCCAAATTATGACCATAACCTAGTCAAATTGCCAACCAAACCTGAGTTACCAAATCTGGCAGAAACAATTTTACCCAGAATTTTGGAATCTGTCCAATCCAGCCAGTTATGGTTTTTAGGCCATAACTTGAGCTACAAAACTCCAAATGGAGCGATTTAAAAAAAGAAATTCAACTAGACAAAATAAGGAACAACTTTCATGTTTATCATTTTTCCAAATTCCCACTGCAACAGTAACTAATGGAATAGTAAACCCAAAGCTTGAAAACTGAAAATTTTGTCCAATTCACATTAAGCTTAGAGATGGTATTGGCAACCAATACCAACAAGTTTAAAGTACAAAATATGGTATGTTGATGATATTTAAACTAATTTACCTATAGCCAATGCAAAAGTCAATATTTTGGTTAACCAATGAAATGAATAGTAATCATAAAAATTTAATTTCAAAGAATTACATAAATAAAAAGTGTTAAATGCCCTAGTAGGCCTAATTTGATTGGTTTGGATAGGTTGGCATGCCAATAGGGTTCTGTTAGCAGTACTGCATATGGCTTCATGCCATTCTGTATTTCATGGCTTCCCATGCCATTCTGTGACATAATAGCCTTGGCTATGATATTGAGTTGTTATACTCGGGTTTAATCCCCGATAATTATCACAGCTTATTAGCTGTTCTGTTGCACACCGGGAGACACAATGTGATCGATGGTGTGATGGTCCGAGGTACTTAGTACCCAGTACCAGTTTACCCGTTTATCCAGTCCAGTCAACTAGTATAGGTTACTCGGGCAGTGTTAATAAATCTTACCAAATTTTAATCGAATAATATTGCAATAAATAATATTTGAAATTTAGTCCACCCAAAAATGTAAACATACATTTTGCACACATGTTTTATTTTATTTTATTTTATTTTATTTTATATTATCACCACTAAGCAGAATTGCTTAGCGTGTCGCTTTTGCCACGCGCAGGTACTGGAGACATAGCTGGGGAGTCCAGCAGGCCTCATATAGGGTGAGCCTTCATATCTGCACTCAGAGTTCAGAGTCATCTCACATTACAGTGCATTTGGTAGGACATTAGGCCACTTTGATATTCTGATATTTTGATATTTTGTATTTTGTAACCTTCTGTAATGTTTATTATAAATTCATGTAATTAAGCTTTTGATGTAAGTATCTATGAAATATGTTCAGTAATAAATTGAGTATTTTTCATTGAGTTAACTGTGGTTTGAATTTAATTGAATTTTGAGATACTGAAGTAAATTGAGAAATTGTTGAAAATATACTGGAGGTTGATTGAGAATAAGGTGATGATATTATTGGGAGTGTTTTTAACAGGTTCAGAGGAACTGTTTTTCCAATTTATAGCCGGCACTCTGCCGGATTTTCTATAAAATTTGCGGAGTAATTTAGATTTATCAAAAATTGTAAATAGATGAATTAAAAGGGAATTAATTGAAATTGAAACATGAATTGGTGTTCCGACACACTGAGTGGCATAACTTGCTCGGCTACACTGTAGACGGGTCAGGGGTGTCATCCCACCATTCATATGCATCATCTTGCAACAGAGATACAGCAGCTTCTAGATTTTGCTCTGGAGTGCAGTGGAGTTGTTTTAAAACTCTGCCTTTTCTGTTCAACTAATTTTCGGCTGCAACGGAATTATCTTCTCTCTTGCCAAAGAAGTCCACTGCTCCAAATTTTCTTATTCTTTCCAGGTGTGATTTCTGCTGTGGAGGTGGTGGTGCTGGCATTACCCCAGCTATTTGTCTGAAGAATTCAGCCATTTGCTGGAACATGGCCTGTGGAGGCTGAGTAGGCTCTGCTTGAGCTAGCGGAGCAGGTTCTCCCCTAGCCCTAGTCTCAGCTGCTGCAGGTGGAGCATGACTCTCCACTTCCTCCTCAACTGCCCTCTGAGATGTAGGGTCCATATCCTATTCAAAATAACAAAGACAAACAGATCTGCATTAGTGTCACCTCGACTCTTACAAATGCAATGCATGGTATGGACTCAATCTAGGCCCAGAAACACCTAAACCATGCTCTGATACCACTAAATGTGACACCCCTTACCCGTCTACAGTATATCCGAGTAAGATATGTCACACGATTAATTTAGGAACACTCTATTTTATCTTAATCATTTTTATTCTTCCTTAATTTATTTTTATCATAGTTTTGAATATAACTTGTGAAATATAATTCATTTAAGCCATTTATTGAAATTATAATTTATTTGAGGTTCCGAAAATTTTATAGAAAATCCGACAGAGTACCGACTAAAAATAGAGAAAACAGTTCTTCGGAACCTGTGAAAAAGCACTTCCAATAATCATTTCCAATCAATCCCAACTCCATTTCATCAACAAAATCTCAATATGTTTTTGAACAATATTTCCATTTCTCAATCATTCATCTCATATGATAATCATGTAAAAGTCGTAAATAAATATTCACTTTTTCATTCACAAACACAATTTCCACTATACACATTAACATCAAAATACATTATATAAGTCTCATTTACACAAGAGAAAATAAAAGATAGTTATAAAATACCAAAATGAAACCTAGTGTCCTACCAATGCACTGAAGATGGTGAGGTAACACGGACACTATGCAGAGCTGCAGGAGGTCTCACCCAGTCTGTGGTTTACTGGGCTCTCGGTCAGTATCTCCAGAACCTACGCGTGGCAAAAGCAACGCGCTAAGCAATAATGCTTAGTGGTGCCAATAATAAAATAAAAATAAATAACAGAAAATAAATATGCAGTGAATGTATTGATGTTTCATTTCAAATAAATTTTGATGAGTATTTGTAATCTTACTTATTTTGTCTTGGTTATATTCATTATTTCATTAAATTTGTCCACTTTCATTTTTGGTTGCCCAAGTAACCTATCTTTGGATGACTGGATGGATAAGCGAATTAGCCTTTGGGTAACAAGTACCTCTGGCCGTCACTCCATCGGTCACATATGTGTCTCTCGGTGTGAAACAGAACAGATAATAAGCTGTAGTAACATTAGGCACAAGGCCAAGTATCAACATAAGGTCAGAATGGGTTAAAGCCAGGAACTACCAGAATGGCATAATGCCATGTGCGATCGCTAATCGAACCCTATTGGCATGCCAAACTATCCAAACCAATCTTGTTAGGTATACTAGGGCATTTGACACTTTTGAATTTTTCAATTTTTCAATTTCAAGTTTTGGTGTTACTATTCCCTTCATTAGTCAACAAAAATGTTGACTTTTGTATAGAAAATAGGTACATTGGTTTTAACACTCCCAACATACCACATTTTGCATTCAAAATTTGTTGGTATTGATTACCAATACCATTTCTAAGCTTAAAATTAATGAAGCAGAATTTTTAGTTTTCATACCCTATTTTATGGTTCCATTAGTTACTGTTGCAGTGGGAATTTGAGAAAATGATAAACATGAAAGTTGTTCCTTATTTTGTCTAGTTGAATTTCTTTTTTTTGAATCACTCCATTTGGAGTTTTGTAACTCAAGTTATGGTCCAAAAACCACAACTGGCAGGATTGGAATTTTTCTGGACTGACCATATCTATAGTGTAGTAAACAGTGACTGTAACTCCCTTGTTGGATGGGTTCTGTTCATAATTTGGGGTAGGTTTCTTCATGAAAGTTGTTGGTCTATATCTAAGCTTGTTGCTAGTAAAATTTCAGGTTAATTGGACCATTCTGCACTGAGTTATGGCCAAATGAACAATCACTGTTCATTTAGTCATTCTGCAGAAACTGGTTGCAGGACACCCGGATTGGGGAAAGTTTTTGGTCCACTTGGTTTGGTCTTATGGGCATGGTTTCTTCACCAAAGTTGTGCCATTATGTGTCTAGTTTCATGTCCAATTGGCCAAACACCAATTGAACCTGCACAGCCCAAGTTATGGCTGTCCAAACAGGCTGGACTCACATCCAAACCTGCTGGTTTCACTAGGCAGCATACCAAATCAGTTTTCTAATGCTACAATTCACTCCAAGTTGTGGTCAATTTACCTCAAATGGTCACTAATTGACCATTAGAATGTTCATATACCATTTCATGAACAAACCCTAATTTTGTTCAAGTCTCCAAGTTCTCAAAGTTCAATTTATACATTAAACTTACAATTTCAACTTAAATCATGTCCTTAAACATGAATTGAGTGAGAGAGAGAATAAATTGGGCACTAACCTTGTTGTGTGCCAATCCAAGCTTGAAAAACTCCTTTATTTTCACTTCTTTTTGCTGCCCAAGTATTGCACAAATTGTGATGACCAATTTTTGTGAAGGGAAGATGGGGTTTTATGGTGGGATGAAGGGAGAAATCAAGCTTACTAGGAAGCTTTCATGGAGGTTGAGGGAGGTGAGGGAGAGGGCTTAGAAACTTGGAAAAGAAGAGCTAGACACTAGAATACCAGCTAGGGCCTATGCCATCGGAGCTCGGGGCAGCGAGATGCCGGATGTCATCAGGGTTATGTTTTCCCTCTACAACACTTATTTAATTGCATTGTTGTATCCCGGATCCACTCATTCCTACATTTGCATCTAACTACCCATAGAGGGAGTTCGGTAGAGGAGAGTGATCAAGACATTCTGGTCACAAATCCACTAGGCCACAGTGTGGTAGTGAATAAAGTATATAAGGGTTGCCCGTTGAGGATTCAAGGGTATGAATTCTCGGCAGACCTAATTGAGTTGCCCTTTCACGAGTTTGACATGATTTTAGGAATGGACTGGTTGTCATGTCATCAGGCAATAGTTGATTGCAAATTGAAGAGAATTTCTCTGAAAACTTCTGAGGGTAATGAGATCACTATTGTGGGTGAAAGGACAGATTTCCTGTCCAATGTTATTTCAGCCACAATTGCAAGAAGAATGATGAGAAAAGGCTGTGAAGCTTACCTAGCACACGTGGTTGATACTAGGCAAGCTAAGCCAAACCTGAGTGATATACCCACAGTAAGAGACTTTCCAGATGTATTTCCTGAAGAGTTGCCTGGTTTACCACCAGAAAAGGAAGTTGACTTTGCTATTGAGGTAATGCCAGGTACAGCACCCATTTCCATTTCTCCTTACAGGATGGCACCCACTGAATTGAGGGAGTTGAAAACTCAGTTGCAAGAGTTGCTTGATAAGGGGTTCATACGCCCCAGTGTGTCACCATAGGGAGCTCCGGTGCTATTTGTGAAGAAGAAGGATGGAACCTTGAGATTGTGTATTGATTACCGATAGTTGAATAAAGTAACTGTGAAGAATAAATATCCATTGCCCAAAATCGATGATTTGTTTGATCAGTTGAAAGGGGCCGGTGTATTTTCAAAAATTAATCTCAGATCAGGGTATCATCAGCTGAGGGTAAAGGATGCAGATGTGTCAAAAACTGCATTCAGAACTCGGTATGGGCACTATGAATTTCTAGTGATGCCGTTTGGGTTAACAAATGCACCATCAGCATTTATGGACCTTATGAACCGTATCTTCCATCCATAATTAGATCGGTTTGTAGTGGTCTTTATTGATGATATTCTGGTGTATTCCAAGACCAGGGAAGAACATGATGAACATTTGAGGATTGTTACGCAAACCTGCGAGAAAAGAAGGCGTATGCTAAAATTTGTCCAAATGTGACTTCTGGATGAGTGAAATCTCCTTCCTTGGACACATAGTATCAGCTGTGGGGATTAGAGTAGATCCCAAAAAGATAGAAGTAGTGATGGAATGGAAGCCTCCTAGAAATACAATTGAGGTCAGAAGCTTCTTGGGGCTAGCTGGGTATTACAGGAGATTTGTGAAGGGATTTTCCTTAATAGCTGCTCCAATGACCAAGTTGTTACATAAAAATGTCGATTGTTGGAATGACAAGTGTCGGACTAGTTTTGAGAATTTAAAGGCTATGTTGTGAGGCACGGTGTTAACTGACCGATGTCGGAAAGGACTTTGTGGTCTACAGTGATGCCTCTCATAATGGGTTAGGGTGTGTATTGATGCAAGAGGGGAAGGTGGTCACTTATGCTTCCAGGTAGCTAAGGCCACATGAACAGAATTACCCTACCCATGATCTAGAGCTTGCAGCAATTATCTTCGCACTGAAGATATGGAGGAACTACTTATATGGTGAAAAGTGCTACATTTACACAGACCACAAAAGTCTAAAATATTTACCAACTAAGAAAGAGCTCAACCTTAGACAGAGGCGATGGATTGAGTTCCTGAAGGACTATGATTGTGTAATTGTTGCCATCACGAGAAGGCAAAAGTAGTTCTTGATGCTTTGGCGAGAAAATCCATCACGACTTTGAGATCATTGAATGCCCGTCTATCTTTGGTTCGAGATGGAGCTATTTTGGTGAGTTGCAAGTGAGACCAAACTGCTCTGACAGATTTTAGATGGGCAAAGGCGGATGAAAAGTTAATGGCTATTATGAGCAAAATCTCGGAGGAAAAGCAGCGACTATGAGGTGAAAGCGGATGGGTGTATGCGTACTACAAAGGAAGAGTATGTGTACGGATAATGGGGAATTGAAAGCGATTCAGAAGAGCCACATGCCAGTGTTTATGATATGCACCCAGGAAGTACAAAAATATATCCTGATCTTAAGCTTCAGTATTGGTGGCCTGGTATGAAGAAGGACATAGCTGACTATGTAACTAAATGGTTGACATGTCAGCAAGTTAAGGCAGAACATCAAGTTCCATCAGGTTTGCTACAGCCTATACGCATACCTGAATCGAAATGGGATCGGGTCACCATGGATTTTGTGAGTGGTCTACCTCTCACCCAGAAGAAACATGATGCAGTATGGGTGATAGTGGATAGATTGACGAAGTTAGCACATTTTCTGCCAGTTAGGACTGACTACTCACTGGAGAAGCTAGTAGAATTGTATATCAGTGAGATAGTTAGGTTGCATGGAATCCCACTTTCTATCATATTTGACCGGAGACCCAAGGTTTACATCAAGATTCTGGAGGAAGTTACATGAATCCTTGGGTACACAACTCCACTTCAGCACAGCTTTTCATCCTCAGACGGATGGGCAATCAGAAAGAGTAATCCAGGTAAACAACTGAAACCGATTGAACTAATGCAAATATTGAACTGAAATGATAATAATAACATGAAATATATGTCAGGTCCTTGAGGATATGCTGAGGAGTTATGTCATTGAGTTTGAGGGAAGTTGGGATAGATACCTCCCACTGGCAGAAATCGCATACAACAATAGCTACCAAGCTAGCATTCAAATGGCTCCGTATGAAGCACTGTATGGGAGGAAATGTAGAACCCCAGTGTGTTGGACTGAATTAGGAGAAGATAAGCTGGTAGGACCGGACACAGTGAAACAGATGATGAAAAGTGAAAATAATCAAAGCTAACACGAAGTTTGCCTCCGATAGACAGAAGTCTTATGCCGACCTGAAGAGAAAAGAGATAGAGTATGCAGTTGGTGATAAAGTATTTCTCAAAGTCTCACCATGGAAGAAAATATTGAGGTTCGGAAGAAAAGGTAAGTTGAGCCCTAGGTTTATTGGCCCATATAAAGTCATTGAACGTGTGGGACCAGTAGCTTATAGGCTAGCTTTACCACCAGAGCTGGACAAGATCCACATTGTGTTCCACGTGTCCATGCTTAGAAGATACCGCTCAGACCCTTCACATGTCATCTCCATGGAAGAAATTGAAGTACAACCGGATTTGACATATGAAGAGGAACCTATACGGATCCTAGCTCGAGAAGTGAAGGCGAGAAATAAACAAATTCCCTTTGGTGAAAGTGCTTTGGAGGCACCACAACATTGAAGAGGCAACTTGGGAAAGTGAAGAGACGATGAGGCAACAGTTCCCTCAGCTGTTTGCATCGGGTAAATTCGAGGACGAAATTTAAATTAGAGGAAGAGTTATAACACCCTCCGGTAGCAACTCCGTACATTCTACTGTTCCGATGACCAGTGTCAGTCCGAACAACTAGAACGTCCGGAAAAATTTTTAAACTAAAGTGAGGAACCATAATTAACTCAAATATTAATAAGAAAAATTTAGTAAAAATTTTAGAAATAAAATACAACCAAGTTAAATGGTAGGTGCCCTAGCGATGGATAACCTAGTGAGAAGTTGCGGTTCGCAACTAGGAGCCCTAGACCCGGGAGAAAAATTATAAAATAATTGTTGGGACTCCAGAGAAGGGTTATTGAGGTTTTTATGGCATTAGAATGCCAAGGAAATGCTTAGAAAAAATTTTCAATCGGTACAGACAATTTTGGCCCATTAAGCCAAACGGAAGGCATTTTGGTCATTTCGTCTTCAGAGATGATTTTTGGCCGACTTGTCGATTAAGTAAATAATTATTATGACATAAAATGTGAATAAATATTACTAAAAATTGAATTGAAAATGAGTAGAAAAGAAAAGAAAAAAAATGAATTAAATGGGAATTTATGACATCACATGATGTCATTAGTGTGCCTTCACCTAATTACATGGTGACACATGGCATAAACTAACTTAAAAGAGGTCAAATGGGCTGGAAAATGAAGAAAATCAGACATTTCTTTCTTTCTTCTTCCTCTTTCCGTGAACCATTCCACCATAACCACCATTAACAAATTTCTAAACCTCCATTTCCCTCGCTTTCTTCCACCAAAAGCCGTAGTTGTCTTCACAAAAAATTCACACCACACCTTGAGGAAGCTTTGGGCAGCAAAATTTTGAAGAAAAATTAAAGTTTTGGTTGGTTTGAATTTGAGCTAAAAGAGGTTAGTGACCTAAACCTTGAATTTCACTTAAATTTCATGTTTAAGAACTATAAATGTGTGTAAATGACAAAGAAATTTGATGAAACACCATTGGTATGCTAACCCTAGATTTTGGAAGCCATGGTTAGGGTAATATGATGATGATTTTTGGAGAGCTAACATGCTAGTATGGCTGCCCTTAATGTGTATCTTATAAGTGAATTGATAAATACAATGATAATGCATGGTTTGGAAATGTTGAGTTAGGGTTTAGGTTGAAGAATAAGACTTTGATCTTGTAATGATGGGAGTAGGTTTTAATGGTCAATTAGTGACCATTTGGTTTGGTTTGAATAAAAAATGAAGTGAATTGGATTGTGGGATTTGAGGTTGGAGTGTCTGCCTTGTGTGACTTGCAGAATTGGATGTGAGTCCAGCCTGTTTGGATAGCCATAACTTAAATTTTAGAGGTTCAATTGGTGTTTGGCCAATTGTACATGAAACTAGACACAAAATGGCACAACTTTGGTGAAGAAACCATGCCCATAAGACCAAACTAAGTGGACCAAAACCTTGCTCCAATCCGGGTGACCTGCAATCTGCCTGGGCAAAATAACCAAATAAACAGTATTTGGTCATTTGGCGATAACTCAATGTAGCAAGGTCCAATTGACCTAAAATTTTACCAGCAACAAGCTGCGATATAGACCAACAACTTTCATGAAGAAACCTGACCCAAATTATGACCATAACCTAGTCAAATTGCTAACCAAACTTGAGTTACCAAATCTGGCAGAAACAATTTTACTCAGAATTTTGGAATCTGTCTAATCCGGCTAGTTATGGTTTTTAGGCCATAACTTGAGCTACAAAACTCCAAATGGAGTGATTCAAAAAAAGAAATTCAACTAGACAAAATAAGGAACAACTTTTATGTTTATCATTTTTCCAAATTCCCACTGCAATAGTAACTAATGGAATAGTAAACCCAAAGCTTGAAAACTAAAAATTTTGTCCAATTCACATTAAGCTTAGAGATGGTATTGGCAACCAATACCAACAAGTTTAAAGTACAAAATGTGGTATGTTGATGATATTTAAACTAATTTACCTATAGCCAATGCAAAAGTCAACATTTTGGTTGACTAATGAAATGAATAGTAATCATAAAAATTTAATTTCAAAGAATTACATAAATAAAAAGTGTTAAATGCCCTAGTAGGCCAAATTTGATTGGTTTGGATAGGTTGGCATGCCAATAGGGTTCTGTTAGCAGTACTGCATATGGCTTCATGCCATTCTGTATTTCATGGCTTCCCATGCCATTCTGTGACATAATAGCCTTGGCTATGATATTGAGTTGTTATACTCGTGTTTAATCCCCGATAATTATCACAGCTTATTAGTTGTTCTGTTGCACACCGGGAGACACAATGTGATCGATGGTGTGATGGTCCGAGGTACTTAGTACCCAGTACCAGTTTACCCGTTTATCCAGTCCAGTCAACTAGTATAGGTTACTCGGGCAGTGTTAATAAATCTTACCAAATTTTAATCGAATAATATTGCAATAAATAATATTTGAAATTTAGTCCACCCAAAAATGTAAACATACATTTTGCACACATGTTTTATTTTATTTTATTTTATTTTATTTTATATTATCACCACTAAGCAGAATTGCTTAGCGTGTCGCTTTTGCCACGCGCAGTTACTGGAGACATAACTGGGGAGTCCAGTAGGCCTCATACAGGGTGAGCCTTCATATCTGCACTCAGAGTTCAGAGTCACCTCACATTGCAGTGCATTTGGTAGGACATTAGGCCACTTTGATATTCTGATATTTTGATATTTTGTATTTTGTAACCTTCTGTAATGTTTATTATAAATTCATGTAATTAAGCTTTTGATTTAAGTATCTATGAAATATGTTCAGTAATAAATTGAGTATTTTTCATTGAGTTGACTGTGGTTTGAATTTAATTGAATTTTGAGATACTGAAGTAAATTGAGAAATTATTGAGAATATACTGGAGGTTGATTGAGAATAAGGTGATGATATTATTGGGAGTGTTTTTAACAGATTCAAAAGAACTGTTTTTCCAATTTATAGCCGGCACTCTGCTGGATTTTCTATAAAATTTGCGGAGTAATTTAGATTTATCAAAAATTATAAATAGATGAATTAAAAGGGGATTAATTGAAATTGAAACATGAATTGGTGTTCCGACACACTGAGTGGCATAACTTGCTCGGCTACACTGTAGATGGGTAAGGGGTGTCACACAAATAATTTACATACATATTATTACATGCATACATCAAAACCTATATACATGGGTATACCTATAATATACCTGGAGCTGATCTGAAAGTCTCTTCAAAGAAACTTACTCACTGCTCTATGCTCTTCTTACCTGCGACAGCATACAAAGCTATCGCTGAGTGGTAAACTCAGTGGTGCACAACTATAATTTAAAACAAAGTACAATATACATTGACAAAATTTACAGTAAATAATTTGGAAATCTGAATACTCATCAAATTCTAAAACTCAAAATATTCATTGCCAATAATGTGAATCATTTGTATAAAATGACTTTGATCATGAAATTCAATTTATCAATTCATAACTAACCATTTAGGTAATTCCAACAAAATCAATTATACATAAATCATAATTGAAATCACAATTCTTTACCATTCAAAAACATTCTGTGTCTCAAAAACCATGTTGTATCTCAAAAATTATTCTTATCTCACTAACTATGCAAGACTAATCCGAAAAGGGCCATATTCGATGTGATTCTAACTCCCTATGGTCGGGGAGGTCGAATCATCGTGCCTGATACCATAACAATAATTAATCTTTCGCAAGGGCCATAAAGATAAAATAAACTTAGATCTAACCTCAAATCAGAGGAAAATCTAAGCCTGTGCACGTACCATGGTAATCAAAACACAACTAACTCCATTGTCTTCTCAACAAATTAGAGAGACGGGTAATAACCTAGTCAAGCATCTATAGTGAGATATAAAACAATATCACAATCCTTTTAGTGAGCATAAATCACAATATAATTCAATTCAAAGTCAATTCCAATATCCAATAATTTTTATGCTCATCACAATTCAAAACATAAATTTGCATTTTTCCATGAAAATTACCATCACAATTCAAAACATGTTCTATCACAATTTTCCAAAACATAATTTATTCAATCCATAACAATGCTTAATACTTGTGGAAATATCATTTCACAAAGCTAAATTCATACATACTATAACAATTTCAATAATCATTGAATTAAATCCAATGCTTGTTAAACATAATACATAAGAAAAATATGTCACTTAATCATATGAAAAATTCAGAACAAAATCAGTTAAAAACTAGTTGTGCACAAACCTCAGATAACTGTCTCTTGGCTCTGACTCAGTGTTTCCTTCCCCTTCCCTGAGTCTTTGCTAACTGAGAAACACAATTTGAAGTGTTTCAGTACTCATTTAAACTGTCTCTAAGAATAAGGTTCAATAATTAATTTATCGAATTCTATTATTTCCTTAGTCAACCTAATATGTCAACCCTCGATGTATTCTAGGTAAATTAGGTTTTAATGTTACTAATATGTCACATTCAATAGTCATTTAGGGTTGGTACATGTTACCAATTTCATTTTCATGTATCTTGCATTTTCTTGCAATTTGCTGGATTCCAGGATACTAGTTTGACCTAGCCGGACGACCTAGCTCCCTCAGTTTTCGGGTTTCGGTCAAAACTACAAACTTGTAGATCTATGTCTTATTGCATGTGGGGCAAAATTTCAGGTTATTCTGAGTTATGTAGACCAAGTTATGGTCATTTTACTATTGCTGGTCAAAATGCATCAAAATTGGTCACTTTAGGTCATTTTAGGTCAATTTTGGTTCGCTCAGTTTTTGGACCCGAACTTGTGCAAGCTGTTTGACTTGCTTATGGTCATTTCTGGCCTTTGGTTTCTTCATAAGACTTGTAGATATGGGTCTTAACTATTCATGGTTAAAATTTCAGGTCAATTGGACCTGTTTTGAGTGAGTTATGGCCTAAACACTAACTACTGCTCAAATGGTCAATTTTCAGGCCTTATTTACACTTAATCGGATTTGGTCATTTTCAAGCTACCTTGCAAGCAGAATTTTGGCAAGCTTTCTTCATGAAAGTTGGCACATTTTGGTGCCTAGTTTCACCTCAATTGGTCTCATACCAATTGGAGCCACACACTTAAAGTTATAGGCCTAAAACACAAACTGCCTTATTACATTTCTTTCATACACATCAAGGATCACTCCTAACACTTACCAAACTCAATATTCAAGTCAATTCTGGTTGTATCATGACCTAAACATAATTCACAACACATTATAGATCATTTTGGCAGCTTACAATTACATTCAACATAAACCATAAAGTGCAGAATTTTTCAACTCAATTTACAACAATTCAATCACCTAACCATAACACTTTTTTCATGTCCAACTTCACACCATCATATATACACTCAAACTACCTAACATCCAACACAATTCAACATTAATATACCATAAACCAAGCATGAATTCCAGCATTCTTCAAGAGTTAACAACCTACATAATGGTACCTTTACATTCCATTAATTTCCAAGCTTCAAATTTCAATTCACATTTACATATACTAAGTATACATCACCCAAACAATTTCCTACACAATATATATTTAATCAATCATTTAATTCACCATTTACAAGCAAAAATAAACTGCCTTCAAAGTGTTTCCATGGCTGCCAAAAGTACACATCCCCATTCAACATCAAACCTCAAAAACTTCTCCATAAATCAAACACCCATAACATCCTTACAAACTTTAACAAAGCAACAATAAAAAACACAAACTTACCTATTGTTGGGACTTGCTAAATCTTCACTAAAACTTCTTAAAATTGCTATCAAACTCTTCCTTGTGACGTGGGGATAAACTTTAATGAAGATAAGTAAAGAAAATGTAGCTTGAAAATGGGTGTAAAGAGCCATGCATTTAGGCGGCCATGGGAGGACTTTCGGAGCTCTTCATTTCGGCCATGGTGTTTGAATGAATGAGGAAGATGAAGTTTTAGTGGAGTAATCTGCCCACTTAGTGTTTATTAAATTCCCATAGTGCTCCACTTACTTAAGAAAATAATTTAATATGTTTAAGTGCTAATTACTCAAATCACACTCCACTTTTGCTATTTATATTAGGTAACCTTAATTTAATTCTTCATGACATTTTCCAAGTGTAATATTATTTATTTTTAATGGACATTTAGGTCAAAAGACAACTCGAGATGTCAAATGACTACAATGCTCCTGTTCGGGTTACATTCCCGATTTTTCAGTAACACCGAGTTTTGTCCGTTTTTCGATTTCTCACTTTTCTTTGTACTAATTATTTAATTTTCATTTAATATTTCTAATGGTATTTGTATTTCAATAGGTGTCTATTTAATTCCTAAAAATATTTTTCAAGGTTCCCCACGGTCCAGGGCTAGTCAACGGTCCACGCCGCGACTTCCTGGTGCGGTCACCCATCGCTAGGGTTCTCGGCTCGCTTAACTTGGTTACATTTCTTTGCTATTATTTTTCCTTTGTTTTTCTTGTATTTTCTTTTCTTGTATTTCATTATTTTATGTCTCCTCACTCATATCGAAGTGTAGTTCTAGGCATCCTAGCTGTCCGGACAACACTGGTCACCGGAACAGCAGAACGCACTACCGAACATAGGGGTGTTACACCGAGGCACCGTGGTGTCCAATGACAACGGCCCGTTATCCAGTTTAGTCAGCCTGTCATAGGTTGCCTGGGCAGTGTAATTTATTAAAATTATTTAAGCATATTAGCAATTAAAAACATTAGAAAGTATTAAATAAAATGTGAAAAAGAGATTAGTAAGAAAAACATAACAAAAATACAATTTGCAGAATCGTAGAGAGACCTCAAATACAATACGCCTAGAATAAAATGTATATTGAATATTATTACTGTAAGGCTATAAACTCGATTTCCAAAGAGGCAATTAACATATAAGATAGTTAATACTAGAAATGTCATTTTAAATCAAATTGATACTTGAATATTTAGAATGCTTGATTCTTTCTTTATTTGTATATACTATTTATTGTTATATTATTGCCCCACTAAGCAGCAATGCTTAGCGTGATGGATTGTTTCCTTCGCACAGGTACTGAAGATAAAGCCCAGTGGATATGAGACTGGGATCTTGGAGTTTGGATCTGCAGAAGTGTTAGAAGTGTATAAGATTGTCACCTCCTCAGCAATGCATGTAGATAGGGCTTGCAAAAGTTATTTTATGTATTTATAATTAGTTATTATATTGAAATATAAATTATAGAATTGTAATTAATTTATATATTATGTAAATTGTAAATTATGTAATTAATGGAAATTTGAAAATTTTGATATATGAAATGAGCATGAATGAATATGCATGGTAATGAATAAAAATCAAAATGTATGGGCACTATCAGAAATGATGAGCATGGATGAGATCTTTATTTGAAAATATTATTGAAAATTTCAAACAGGTGAATAGTGAATCACGTCAATATTTAATAAAATAGGGGAAATTCCTCTGGTTTCTTCGTAGAAAAATAATTGCTATTAAAATATAACGATATCAAATTATTAAAGGAATAAAGTAAGATAAGATAGGGTGCTCCGGCACTGAATATGGCACTCCTTGCTCGGCTAAACTGTAGTCGGATAAGGGGTGTCACACTTCCCATGAGGTAAGAATAAAGTTTAATGAAGGGAACCTTTAATTTTAGGTTGAAAATGGTGGGAGATTTGAGCTTGCATGAAGGAGCATCTATGGAGGTTTTGGGGGAGAAGGAATTTCAACCATTTGAGGGTAGTGAGGAAGAAGAGAGTTTTTTGAGTGGAGAAATCTGTCACCTTTTTGCTTTTATACCCCCCTCCACTAACTTTAATTTATTAATATAAAAATCAAGGGTTTTGAAAATTCTACTTAGCCCCATTTAAGTTCCTTTAATTACATTACTTGAAATTTCATATTTTCATGGACTTTTTGGTCAAAATTCAACTTTAGGTATCAAATAACCAAAATGCCCATCTTCAGGTTAAAGTCCCTCTTTTTCAGAAATACCGATCAAATTCCCGATCAGACGATTTCTTAAATTTTTACGCTATCTATTTTATTTTTATTTTCACCTTTACCAATTAATTAAAATTTTTTGACATTTTTTAATGTCATTTACACCTCGATAAATTTTTAATTAAACCCCAAAAATTATTTTCTAGGGTTCCTCACGGGTCTAGGACACGGCTTTTTTAACCTAATTTCATTTCATGTCTTTTATTTTTCCTAAATTTTTCTTGCATTTTCTTATCATGTATTTCATCATTTTATGTCTCCTCACTATCGTTTAAACGTAGTTCCCAGCATTTTGACTGTCTGAACAGACATTAGCCGTCGTAGTGAGAATGTCTGGACTACAGATGGTGAGGGCGTTACACTTTCAAAAGATCAAAAGGTCTTTAGAGAGGTTGTAATGGGCTTAAGGAGTAATGATTTGGTTACCAATTAAGAGTTTTAAGGGAATGCAAATATGAGGATAGCTTTTATGCACAAAGGTCTAAGTATATTAAGTTTATTCTGTTGATTTTGTGTGGGAAGAGAGGTTCTTCATAGTGCTAAGTGTACAGTCATGATATTTATTTTGGGATTCTTCTCTCTTTCCTTTTTTTTTTTTTATGTCTCTTTTTGTCCTCTCCCCCAAACTCATTGCTTTTGTTAGGTTGGAAAGGCAAAACATTCTTTGATTTTGATTGCATAATTGCATTTGGTTTTCACATCTTCTCCCTATGTTTTCTTTTACACTTAGATATACCTATCCTTCATACATCAGGCTATCTCAAAATGGTGAGATGATTGTTTAGGCTAGGGCTAGAGTAAATATTTATGGGCAAATAAGGAAAATTAGGCAGTAAAATATAGGATCAAGTTGGCTACAAGGGATATATATTTAGGGATGGCTAAGGCTTAGTGAGGCTATATCAAAGAATGCCTTAATAATCTCTTTATCAAGCATATGCTAGGATTTCGACTCAATAGGTCCAAGAGACATGTTCTAGAGCTGGTGAGACATTTTTAAGTTTGCTTGTTTTTCAAAAATTTTCTCCTAATTTTGCAAGTTCAATGCGATAAATTAATAGCTATGAAGGGGTTTAACTAGTTTAGCTCCACTAAGGTGGTTAAGTTTTTCACAAACAACAAATTAAATCCCTTTTTTGCTATCCAGATACATTCATTCCTCAATACCATGGAGTCCAATTATTAGCTTATTAATATTTTTTGTTATAGTTCTAAGTAAAAAATAAATTTAAAAGTTCAAAATTTGCAAAATTTTCTGGATTTTGATATGGATATAATTAAGCGATGTAATGCAATGTAATGAGTGTAGTGCATGAAATGCATTTGTACCCCAAAACTCAAATCTGACATTGTCCTCAATGGCAACACAATATGCAAAACTAAGATATAGCACAAAAAGTTATGAAAGAGCATATTATGTATTAAGAATTGAAAGTTTGGACAAAAAGCAAGTAATAGAGACCTATAAGCACATTTTAGGACTAAGGCATATAAGTTTTTACATGAAAGAACCTATCCTAAAGTCCTAACTCTAGAAAGTCTCTGATGGTGATGATGGTCCCTCTTCATCAAGCCTCTCAATTATTGTATCGAGCTTGTTGTGGGCTTCTTGAGTCTATCTTGGCGCTTGCATCCTGTTGTTGAATGTGGTCTCCATGCGCTGAAGTTATGCAATGATGGGAACTATCGGTGTGATACCCTTACCGTCTACGATATCCGAGTAAGATATGTCACACGATTTTAGGAACACTCTATTTTATCTTAATCATTTTTATTCTTCCTTAATTTATTTTTATCATAGTTTTGAATATAACTTGTGAAATATAATTCATTTAAGTCATTTATTGAAATTATAATTTATTTGAGGTTCCGAAAATTTTATAGAAAATCTAGCAGAGTACCGGCTAAAAATGGAGAAAACAGTTCTTCGGAACCTGTGAAAAAGCACTTTCAACAATCATTTCCAATCAATCCCAACTCCATTTCATCAACAAAATCTCAATATGTTTTTGAACAGCATTTCCATTTATCAATAATTCATCTCATATGATAATCATGTAAAAGTCGTAAATAAATATTTACTTTTTCATTCACAAACACAATTTCCACTATATACATTAACATCAAAATACATTATATAAGTCTCATTTTCACAAGAGAAAATAAAAGATAGTTACAAAATACCAAAATGAAACCTAGTGTCCTACCAATGCACTGAAGATGGTGAGGTGACACGGACACTATGCAGAGCTACAGGAGGTCTCACCCAGTCTGTGGTCTACTGGGCTCTCGGTCAGTATCTCCAGAACCTACGCGTGGCAAAAGCAATGCGCTAAGCAATAATGCTTAGTGGTGCCTGTGACACCCCTTACCCGTGTACAGCATACCCGAGTAAGTAATGCCACAGTGTCAAGCACACTCTAATATTCCTCAATTAATTTAGACAATGCTTTTGCATATAATTTATGACATACAATTTATTTAAACCATTCATCAAAAGTATCATTCATTTAAGGTTCCGAAAATTTTAAAGAAAATCCGTTGGAGTACCGCTAAAAATGGAGAAAACCGTTCTTGGAACTGTTAAAAACACTTCCAATAAACAAATTCATTCATTCTCAACTTCAATATCATCACAAAACTCAATATCAAGATTTAAACAATTTTTCAGTTTCAGGTTTCAACAACCTTTTCATTTCACAACATCCATTTCTCATATACAAGCAATAAATACATGCTCAAATCTTGCATTCATAGTCATAACTTTCATTATTTACATAAACATCAAAATATATTACATGGGTTCAAGTACATATGAGAAAATACAAATCTGCTACAAAATATCAAAATGACAAAATGACACCTAGTGCCCTACCGATGCTTGCAGTAGTGAGGTGACACGGACAGCGAGCGTATCGGATGGACTCACCCGATGCGTGGTCGACTGGGCTCACGGTCGGAATCTCCAGTACCTACGCGTGGCAAAAGCAACGCGCTAAGCAATAATGCTTAGTGGTGCAATAATATAATAGAAGAAATTGGCAAGAAAATAAATGTGTATGCAAAGTGTATGCTTTCTTTGTTTGATTTTGGTATATTCATTAATTCATTAACTTTGTTCACTTTTATTCATTTGGTTGCCCCAAGTAACCTACACTAGACGATTGGATGGATAACGTAACCGCACTGGGTACCTAGTACCTCGGGCCACACCATCGGTCACATATGCATCTCCCGTTGCAAATGAGCGGCTAACAAGTCGTAAATAATATCGGGCACAAGGCCAAGTCTCAATGCAAAGTCGAATGGCTAAAAGCCATGAAATCACAGAATGGCATTTTTGCCATGTGCGATCTTGCTAATCGAACCCTATTGGCATGCCAAACTATCCAAACCACTCTTGTTAGGTATACTAGGGCATTTGAAACTCTTATATTCGTCAATTTGTGAATTTCAACTTTTTGGGTGTTACTATTCATCATTGGTCAACAAAAATGTTGACTTTTAGAATAAAAATGTGTACATCAACTTTGGCACCCCCTACATACCAAATTTGGTGTTTAAAACTAGTTGGCATTAAGTGTTTTTTCCATTCCATAGTTTAACTCAACACAAACTGATTTTTCTGTTTTGGTGAGTCAACTTCACTGTTCCATTGGACACTGTTACTGTTGGAATTTGAGGAAATGTAAAACATGAAAGTTGTTCCTTATTTTGTCTAGTTGAATTTCCTTTTTTGAATCACTCCATTTGGAGTATTGTAGCTCAGATATGGCTCAAAAACCCAGGCTGTCCGGATGTGCAGTCTGAAGAATTTTACCATATCTACAGTGCATGAACAGTGACTTGAGTCACTTGGTTGAATGGGTTCTAGCCATAATTTGGGGTAGATTCCTTCATGAAAGTTGTTTGTCTATGTCTTAACTTGTTGCTGTAAAAATTTCAGACCAATTGACCAAATCTACAGTGACTTATGGCCAAATGAACAGTTACTGTTCATTTTGTCAAATTCTGCAGAGGCAGTTTCAGGGTTCGGATTGTGGATGAGTTTTGACCCTTTTGCTTTGGTCTTTCGGGCATGGTTTCTTCAGCAAAATGTGCCATTATAAGCCTAGTTTCATGTCCAATTGGCCAAACATCAATTGGACAAGCACAGCCAAGTTATGGCAGTGCAAAGGGACTGAAATTTCAGTCCTATGCTGCTGTCCATAGGGCAGTTTTCACCTCACTTTGCCATAGCATTTTTCAGTCCTATTTATGGTCAACATATCTAAAATGGTCACTAATTGACCATTAAAATGTGCCCTAACAATTTCCTAAACCAAGTTTACATTTTGCTCACAAAACCCTAATTCAAGTTCATGTTTTACACAACTTACCTTTGTTAACTTTTAATCCATTATTCTTGTGTTTATCAACTTCTAATATAATTCTAGATCACTTGAAGCTCATAAAAACACTCCTCCTATTCCATAGCTAGGGCAGCCAAAATTCAAGAGCTCATACACTTAGGTTTTTGTTCATTTAAATCACAATTCTCACTAAGTTTCAAGTCCTAAACCATGAAAATAATGAGTTTTTAAGTTATAGATGCACTAACCTTGTGTGGCAGATTTTTCCAACCTCTAAACCTCAATTTCCTTCCTCTTGTTGGCTGCCAAGAGTTTGTTTAAGATGTGGGATTAATTTTTAATGAAGGGACTTATGGGTTTTAGTGAGTGGATGAAGAGAAAATCAAGTTCAAAGCTTGATAAAAATGGTGGAGGGAGAGGGAAACGGCTGAAATGGGGAAGGCATGGCTGCTCACGTTTTTGGTCTTCTTTTGGTCTTTATTTAGTCTTATTTATCTCTTTTATTTGTTGGTTAAATGGGTGCTTAAGTGTGATTGGTTGGAAATTACAAATGACATCACATTGATGTCATAAATTGCATTTTATTGCATTTTTCTTTTCTTTCCTCCACTACTCATTTTCAATTTAATTTCTAGCAATGTTTCTTCATATTTTATGTTATATTAATTATTTACTCAACTGCACAAGTCGGCCAAAAATCACCTCGGAAGGTGAAATGACCAAAATGCCCTCCGTTTGGCTTAACGGGTCAAAATCGTCTGTACCGATTGAAAAATTTTTCTAGGTATTTTCTTGGCATTCTAATGCCATGGGAACCTCAATTACCCTTCTCTGGAGTCCCAAAAATTATTTTATAATTTTTCCCAGTCTAGGGCTCCTCGTTAGAACAAGCAACTTCCCTCCTGACCCATCGCTGGGCACCATTGCTTGACTCAGTTGTATTTTATTTCTAAAATTTTTACTAAATTTTTCTTATTAATATTTGAGTTAATTAGGGTTCTGACTTTAGTTTAAAGATTTTTCCTGACGTTCGAGCTGTCCGGACCGACACCGGTCACCGGAACAGTAGGATGTACGGAGTGGTTATCGGGAGGGTGTTACAGTGCCAATAATAAAATAAAAATAAATAACAGAAAATAAATATGCAGTGAATGTATTGATGTTTCATTTCAAATAAATTTTCGAGTATTTGTAATCTTACTTATTTTGTACTTGTTATATTCATTATTTCATTAAATTTGTCCACTTTCATTTTTGGTTGCCCAAGTAACCTATCTTTGGATGATCGGATCGATAAACGTAACCGCACTTTGGGTATCAAGTACCTCGGCCGTCACACCATCGGTCACATATGTGAGGAGGCTTCCATTTCGGTTCACTTCGTTTGTGTCATTGCTGCTGGTGCCTCATCAACACCAGCCTTCAATTTCTCAAAGCCCAATGCGACATGTCATTTCGGTCAAATCGACATTCTTGTGTAACAACTTGTATATTAGGCATTATTAGGAAAATCCCCCTTCACAAATCTTAATACCAGTGGCTCAAAACTAAAACCTAGAGTTGCCTTGTTAGGAAACTACATTCCCATCACTTTGCTTCATTTTCTTGGATCCACCTAATCCCATCGGTATTACTATGTTTCACCTTCTGTTCTTGGGATCACCCTAATCCCTTAATTTGACACTATGTTTCCAAAGGAATGCAACTTCACTCACCAAAAGTCACACTTGGACAACTTAGCATCTGACTTCTTTTCATGAGTTTGAGAACAATCCTCAAATGTTCATCATGTTCTTCCCGGTCTTGAGTACACGAGAATGTCATCAATAAAAACCACTGAACCGATCTAGGTATGGATGGAAGATACGGTTCATAAGGTCCATGAACCTTGGCTGGTGCATTTGTTAGGCCAAAGGGCATCACGAGAAACTCATAATGCCCATACCGGGTCTGAATGCGATCTTGGGCACATCTACATCTTTCTCCCTGGTGATGATACGATCGAGATCAATCTTAGAAAATACTCCTGCTCCTTGGTGATCAAAGCGGATCATCAATTCTAGGCAACGGATACTTGTTCTTCACGGTCACTTTATTCAACTGCATTAATCAATACATAGCCTCAAAGTCCCATCCTTCTTCTTTACAAGCGACACTGGAGCTCCCCATGGTGACACTGCAGGCGTATGAACCCCTTATCCAGCAACTCTTGCAATTGAGTTTTCAACTCCCTCAATTGATGGGTGCCATCCTATAAGGAGCAATAGAAATGGGTCTTTGTGCGGCGATGTCTCAATAGCAAACTCGACTTCCCTTTTTGGTGGCAAACCAGGCAACTCTTCATGAAATACTTCTGGGAAGTCTCTCACTGTGGGTATGTCACTCAAGTTTGGCTTAGCCTGCCTAGTATCCACCACATGTGCTAGGTAGGCTTCACCTTTTCTCATCATTCTTCTTGCAAGCGTGGTGAGATGACATTGGACAAGAAATCTGTCCTTTCCCCACAAGCGTGATCTCATTACCCTCTGAAGTTTTTAGAGAAATTCTCTTCAATTTGCAATCAACTATTGCTGATGGCGTGACAACCAATCCATTCCCAATATCACGTCAAACTCATGGAAGGGCAACTCAATTAGGTGCGCCAGAATTCATACCCTGAATCCTCAGGCAACCCTTGTATACTTTGTTCACTACCACTCTGGCCTAATGGATTAGTGACCAGAATGTCTTGGTCACTCTCCCTACCAATATCCCCCTTTCTGGGTAGGTTGATGCAAATGTAAGAATGAGTGGATCTGGATCCACCAATGCATGCAGGAGTATTGTAGAGGAGAGCGTACCTGATGACGTCAGGGCATCTTGTTCCTCCCGAGCTCTCAAGGCATAATTTACGGTAGGTGGTACATTATCGGCCTCTCTGCTTGCTCGGATGTAGGCCTGCGAGATGGTCCCACACTTGGATTTACGGACCTTCTACCCTTGGTGGTGCGAGGCGAGTCATCTGTGTCGGAGCGGTGTAGTAGTTCTGCGTGGGCAGTTTCTCAGTTGATGTTCTGTCGACCCACATCTCAAGCGAGCACCAGTCACTCTCCAACACTCCCCCTTATGCCATCTTTGGCGGTGTGGACATCACGAGAAGATGTTGGGGTGGTCCCACGAACCCCATCCTGAGAGCGCCCGATGGTGTGGTGACCTCTCCTAGGGGTGGCGTGGCACTGGGCCCGAGGCGACCACGGCCTGTGGTGGTGAACTCTGTGCGGGAGGACCCTTGAACTTCTTCCACGATCACGGGAGCTGAAATCGGACCGGTCCCTCTTCTTTGTCTCTCTCTTGCAGTGCGCTCATTGATTCTCACTTTTTCAACCCTTATTACTGACTTCCACTAGCTTGCTAAATTGTGATTCCCAAGGCGGTGAGGTTTGTATCTTGATATTGTCATTCGGTCCCTCTTCAAATCTCTTGCACCTTTAAACCGTTAGGGACTATTTCCCTTCCATAGCGGCTTAACCAGAACAAACTCCTTCTCATTCGACCACGACAAGCGTCTGCCTCAGGTTAATGAATTCCCTTCTTCTCTCTTCGGTATACGGTACCCACATATTTCTTCTTGAACTCGAGAGAGGAAGAAGTCCCCGTTCTGACTTGCTGCACTTCATTGACACGATGTCCCACCATCCATAGGCATCGTCTTGTAACAAGGATATAGCGACTTCTAAGTTACGCTCTGGGGTGCAGATGGAGTTGTTTTAAGACTCTGCCGTTCTGTTCAACCAATTCTCTACCGCATGAGTCATCTTCTCTCTTGCCATAGAAGTCCACGACTCCAAATTTTCTTAACCTTTCAGTGTGATTTCTTGTGGAGTGGTGGTGGTGGTGGTGGTCTTGGCATTACTCCAGCCATTTGTCTAAAGAAATCGGCCATTTGTTGAAACATGGCACATGGAGGTGGCGAGGTTACGCAGGCTGGCGGAGCGATTCTCTCATGCCCCAGTCTCTTTGCTGCGGTGGAGCATGACTCTCCACTTCCTCCTCGGCGGCTCTCTGAGATGACGGGTCCATATCCTATTGAGAATAAGAAAGATAAGCGGATCTGCGTTAGTGTCACCTCGACTCTTACAAATGCAATGCATGATACGGACTCAATCTAGGCCGAAGCGCCTAAATCGGGCTCACGATACCACTAAATGTGACACCCCTTACTCGTGTATGACATGCAGGTAAGTAATGCCACACGTGTCCGGCACACTCTAATATTCCTCAATTAATTTAGACAATGCTTTTGCATATAATTTATGAAATACAATTTATTTAAACCATTCATCAAAAGTATCATTCATTTAAGGTTAGAAAATTTTAAAGAAAATCCGCTGAGTACCGCTAAAAATGGAGAAAACCGTTCTTGAACTGTTAAAAACACTTCCAATAAACAAATTCATTCATTCTCAACTTCAATATCATCACAAAACTCAATATCAAGATTTAAACAATTTTTCATTTGAGTTTCAACAACCTTTTCATTTCACAACATCCATTTCTCATATACAAGCAATAAATACATGCTCAAATCTTGCATTCATAGTCATAACTTTCATTATTTACATAAACATCAAAATATATTACATGGGTTCAAGTACATATGAGAAAATACAAATCTGCGACAAAATATCAAAATGACAAATGACACCTAGTGCCCTACCGATGCAATGCGGTAGTGAGGTGACACGGACACCGAGCAGAATCGGATGGACTCACCCGATCGTGGTCTACGGGCTCACGGTCGGAATCTCCAGTACCTCTGGCGTGGCAAGCAACGCGCTAAGCAATAATGCTTAGTGGTGCAATAATATAATAGAAGAAATTGGCAAGAAAATAAATGTGTATGCAAAGTGTATGCTTTCTTTGTTTGATTTTGGTATATTCATTAATTCATTAACTTTGTTCACTTTTATTCATTTGGTTGCCCCAAGTAACCTACACTAGACGACTGGACTGGATAACGGGTAAACTGGCACTGGGTACCTAGTACCTCGGGCCGTCACACCATCGGTCACATATGCATCTCTTGTGCCTTGAGCGGCTAACAAGTGTAAATAATATCGGGCACAAGGCCAAGTCTCAATGCAAAGTCGAGAATGGCTAAAAGCCATGAAATCCGCAGAATGGCATTTTTGCCATGTGCGATCGCTAATCGAACCCTATTGGCATGCCAAACTATCCAAACCAATCTTGTTAGGTATACTAGGGCATTTGAAACTCTTAAATTCGTCAATTTGTGAATTTCAACTTTTTGGTGTTACTATTCATCATTGGTCAACAAAAATGTTGACTTTTAGAATAAAAATGTGTACATCAACTTTGGCACTCCCAACATACCACATTTGGTGTTTAAAACTTGTTGGCATTAAGTGTTTTTGCCATTCCAAAGTGTAACTCAACACAAACAGATTTTTCAGTTTTGGTGAGTCAACTTCACTGTTCCATTGGACACTGTTACTGTTGGAATTTGAGGAAATGTAAAACATGAAAGTTGTTCCTTATTTTGTCTAGTTGAATTTCCTTTTTTGAATCACTCCATTTGGAGTTTTGTAGCTCAGATATGGCTCAAAAACCCAGGCTGTCCGGATGTGCAGTCTGCAGAATTTTACCATATCTACAGTGCATGAACAGTGACTTGAGTCACTTGGTTGAATGGGTTCTAGCCATAATTTGGGGTAGGTTCCTTCATGAAAGTTGTTTGTCTATGTCTTACCTTGTTGCTGTAAAAATTTCAGACCAATTGACCAAATCTACAGTGACTTATGGCCAAATGAACAGTTACTGTTCATTTTGTCAAATTCTGCAGAGGCAGTTTCAGGGTTCCGGATTGTGGCTGAGTTTTGACCCTTTTGCTTTGGTCTTTCGGGCATGGTTTCTTCAGCAAAAATGTGCCATTATAAGTTTAGTTTCATGTCCAATTGGCCAAACATCAATTGGACAAGCACAGCCAAAGTTATGGCAGTGCAAAGGGACTGAAATTTCAGTCCCTATGCTGCTGTCCATAGGGCAGATTTCACCTCACTTTGCCATAGCATTTTTCAGTCCCATTTATGGTCAACATATCTAAAATGGTCACTAATTGACCATTAAAATGTGCCCTAACAATTTCCTAAACCAAGTTTACATTTTGCTCACAAAACCCTAATTCAAGTTCATGTTTTACACAACTTACCTTTGTTAACTTTTAATCCATTATTCTTGTGTTTATCAACTTCTAATATAATTCTAGATCACTTCAAGCTCATAAAAACACTCCCTCCTATTCCATAGCTAGGGCAGCCAAAATTCAAGAGCTCATACACTTAGGTTTTGTTCATTTAAATCACAATTCTCACTAAGTTTCAAGTCCTAAACCATGAAAATAATGAGTTTTTAAGTTATAGATGCACTAACCTTGTGTGGCAGATTTTTCCAACCTCTAAACCTCAATTTCCTTCCTCTTGTTGGCTGCCAAGAGTTTGTTTAAGATGTGGGATTAATTTTTAATGAAGGGACTTATGGGTTTTAGTGAGTGGATGAAGAGAAAATCAAGTTCAAAGCTTGATAAAAATGGTGGAGGGAGAGGGAAACGGCTGAAATGGGGAAGGCATGGCTGCTCACGTTTTTGGTCTTCTTTTGGTCTTTATTTAGTCTTATTTATCTCTTTTATTTGTTGGTTAAATGGGTGCTTAAGTGTGATTGGTTGGAAATTACAAATGACATCACATTGATGTCATAAATTGCATTTTATTGCATTTTTCTTTTCTTTCCTCCACTACTCATTTTCAATTTAATTTCTAGCAATGTTTCTTCATATTTTATGTTATATTAATTATTTACTCAACTGCACAAGTCGGCCAAAAATCACCTCGGAAGGTGAAATGACCAAAATGCCCTCCGTTTGGCTTAACGGGTCAAAATCGTCTGTACCGATTGAAAAATTTTTCTAGGTATTTTCTTGGCATTCTAATGCCATGGGAACCTCAATTACCCTTCTCTGGAGTCCCAAAAATTATTTTATAATTTTTCCCCCGGGTCTAGGGCTCCTCGTTGCGAAGCAACTTCCCTCCAGTGACCCATCGCTTGGGCAGGCTGCGTTGACTTCAGTTGTATTTTATTTCTAAAATTTTTACTAAATTTTTCTTATTAATATTTGAGTTAATTAGGGTTCCTGACTTTAGTTTAAATATTTTTCCGGACGTTCTAGCTGTCCGGACCGACACCGGTCACCGGAACAGTAGGATGTACGGAGTGGTTATCGGGAGGGTGTTACAGTGCCAATAATAAAATAAAAATAAATAACAGAAAATAAATATGCAGTGAATGTATTGATGTTTCATTTCAAATAAATTTTCGATGAGTATTTGTAATCTTACTTATTTTGTACTTGTTATATTCATTATTTCATTAAATTTGTCCACTTTCATTTTTGGTTGCCCAAGTAACCTATCTTTGGATATTCGGATGGATAAACTGGCACTGGGTATCAAGTACCTCGGGCCGTCACACCATCGGTCACATATGTGTCTCCCGGTGTGCAACAGAACAGCTAATAAGCTGTAATAACATTAGGCACAAGGCCAAGTATCAACATAATGTCAGAATGGCTAAAAGCCATGAAATCACAGAATGGCATAATGCCATGTGCAGTACTGCTAACTGAACCCTATTGGCATGCCAAACTATCCAAACCAATCTTGTTAGGTATACTAGGGCATTTGACACTTTTGAATTTTTCAATTTTTGAATTTCAAGTTTTGCTGTTACTATTCCCTTCATTAGTCAACAAAAATGTTGACTTTTGTATAGAAAATAGGTACATTGGTTTTAACACTCCCAACATACCACATTTTGCATTCAAAATTTGTTGGTATTGATTACCAATACCATTTCTAAGCTTAAAATTAATGGAGTAGAATTTTCAGTTTTCATACCCTATCTTTACTGTTCCATTAGTTACTGTTGCAGTGGGAATTTGAGAAAATGATAAACATGAAAGTTGTTTCTTATTTTGTCTAGTTGAATTTCTTTTTTTTTAAATCACTCCATTTGGAGTTTTGTAGCTCAAGTTATGGTCTAAAAACCACAACTGGCCGGATTGGAATTTTTCTGGACTGACCATATCTATAGTGCAGTGAATAGTGACTGCAACTCCCTTGTTGGATGGGTTCTGTTCATAATTTGGGGCAGGTTTCTTCATGAAAGTTGTTGTTCTATATCTAAGCTTGTTTCTGGTAAAATTTCAGGTCAATTGGACCATTCTACACTGAGTTATGGCCAAATGAACAATCACTGTTCATTTGGTCATTCTGCAGAAACTGGTTGCAGGACACCCGGATTGGGGCAAGTTTTTGGTCCACTTGGTTTGGTCTTATGGGCATGGTTTCTTCACCAAAGTTGTGCCATTATGTGTCTAGTTTCATGTCCAATTGGCCAAACACCAATTGAACCTACACAGCCCAAGTTATGGCTATCCAAACAGGCTGGACTCACATCCAAACCTGCTGGTTTCAATAGGCAGCATACCAAATCAGTTTTCTAATGCTACAATTCACTCCAAGTTGTGGTCAATTTACCTCAAATGGTCACTAATTGACCATTAGAATTTTCATATACCATTTCATGAGCAAACCCTAATTTTGTTTAAGTCTCAGTTCTCAAAGTTCAATTTATACATTAAACTTACAATTTCAACTTAAATCATGTCCTTAAACATGAATTGAGTGAGAGAGAGAATAAATTGGGCACTAACCTTGTTGTGTGCCAATCCAAGCTTGAAAAACTCCTTTATTTTCACTTCTTTTTGCTGCCCAAGTATTGCACAAATTGTGATGACCAATTTTTGTGAAGGGAAGATGGGGTTTTATGGTGGGATGAAGGGAGAAATCAAGCTTACAAGAAAGCTTTCATGGAGGTGGAGAGAGGTGAGGGAGAGGGCTGCCGAAACATGGAAAAGAAGAGCGGAAAGTTTGTTAAATTTTTAACTCATTTCTTTCCTTTTTAATTAGTTTAAGAGTGCTTGTTAAAATGTGATTGGTGGAGGCCTTTTTGATGACATCATTATGATGTCATAATTCAAGTTTTCATTCAATTTCTTTTCTTATTTTCTCTACTCATTTTCAATTCAATTTTTAACAATATTTATTCATATTTTAGATCATAATAATTATTTACTTAACTGGACAAGTCGGCCAAAATTTGCCTCTGAAGGCGAAATGACCAAAATGCCCTCCGTTTGGCTTAACGGGTCAAAATTGTCTGTACCGATTGAAAATTTTTTCTAAATATTTTCTTGGAATTCTAATGCCATAGGAACCTCAATAACCCTTCTCTGGAGTCCCAAAAATTATTTTATGAATTTTTCCCTGGGTCTAGGGCTCCTAGTTGCGAGAACCTCAACTTCTCACTAGGTTATCCATCGCTAGGGCACCGGCTCATTTAACTTGGTTGTATTTTATTTCTAAAATTTTTTCTAAATTTTTCTTATTAATATTTGAGTTAATTATGATTCCTCACTTTAGTTTAAATATTTTTCCAGACGTTCTAGCTGTCCGGATTGACATTGGTCACCGGGACAGTAGAATGTACGGAGTTGCTACAGGGAGGGTGTTATAACTCTTCCCCTCTAATTTAAATTTCGTCCTCGAAATTTACGTCTAAACAGTTGAGGGAACTGTTGCCTCATCGTCTCTTCACTTTCCCAAGTTGCCTCTTCGGTGTTGTGGTGCCTCCAAAGCACTTTCACCAGTGGAATCTGCTTATTCCTCAATTCTTTCACTTCCCGAGCCAGAATTCTTATGGGTTCTTCTTCATATGTCAAATCCGGTTGTACTTCAATTTCTTCCATGGAGATGACATGTGAAGGATCTGAGCGGTATCTTCTTAGCATAGATACGTGGAACACATTGTGGATCTTGTCCAGCTCTGGTGGTAAAGCTAGCCTGTAGGCTACTGGTCCCACACGTTCAATGACTTCATATGGGCCAATGAACCTAGGGCTCAACTTACCTTTTCTTCCAAACCTCAGTACCTTCTTCCACGGTGACACCTTGAGGAACACTTTATCGCCAACCGCATATTCTATTTCTTTTCTCTTCAGGTCGGCATAAGATTTCTGTCTATCTGAGGCAACCTTCAGATTGGCTTTGATTAGTTTTACTTTCTCCTCAGTCTGTTTCACCAGGTCGGGCCCTACCAGTTTGTCTTCACCCAATTCAGTCCAGCACACTGGAGTTCTACATTTCCTTCCATATAGTGCTTCATACGGGGCCATTTGGATGCTAGCTTGGTAGCTATTGTTGTATGCAAATTCTGCCAGTGGGAGGTATCTATCCCAACTTCCCTCAAACTCAATGACACAACTCCTTAGCATATCCTCAAGGACCTGACATATATTTCATGTTATTATTATCATTTTAATTCAATATTTGTATTAATTCAATTGATTCAATTGTTTACCTGGATTACTCTTTCTGATTGCCCATCCGTCTGAGGATGGAAAGCTATGCTGAAGTGGAGTTGTGTACCCAAGGACTCATGCAACTTCTTCCAAAATCTCGATGTAAACCTTGGGTCTCGATCAGATATGATGGAAAGTGGAATTCCATGTAGTCTAACTATCTCACTGATATACAATTCTGCTAACTTCTCCAGTGAGTAGTCAGTCCTAATCGGCGAGAAAGTGTCTCGACCGTCAATCTATCCACTATCACCCATCTTGCATCATGTTTCTTCTAGGTGAGAGGTAGACCACTTACAAAATCCATGGTGACCGATCCCATTTCCATTCGGTATGCGTATAGGCTGTAGCAAACCTGATGGAACTTGATGTTCTGCCTTGACTTGCTGACATGTCAAGCATTTAGTCACATAGTCAGCTATGTCCTTCTTCATACCAGGCCACCAATACTGAAGCTTCAGATCATGACACATTTTTGTACTTCCTGGGTGCATAGCATAAACACTAGCATGTGCCTCTTTGAATCGGCTTTCAATTCCCCATCATCTGGTACACACACTCTTCTTTTGTAGTACAGACACCCATCTGCTTTCACCTCATAGTCAATTGCTTTTCCCTATGAGATTTTGCTCATAATAGCCATTAACTTTTCATCTGCCTTTTGCCCATCTAAAATCTGCTGTAGCAGGTTTGGCCTCACTTACAACTCAGCCAAAATAGCTCCATCTCGAACTAAAGATAGACGGGCATTCAATGATCTCAAAGCTGTGATGGACTTTCTGCTCAAAGCATCGGCAACTACATTTGCCTTCCTGAATGGTAGTCAATTACACACTCATAGTCCTTCAGGAACTCAATCCATCCTATCTGTCTAAGGTTGAGATCCTTCTTGGTTTGCAAGTATTTCAAGCTTTTGTGGTATCTGTAAATGTAGCACTTTTCACTATATAAGTAATGCCTCCATATCTTCAGTGCGAAGATAATTGCTGCAAGCTCTAGATCATGGGTAGGGTAATTCTGTTCATGTGGTCTTAGCTATCTGGAAGCATAAGCGACCACCTTCCCCTCTTGCATCAATACACACCCTAACCCATTATGAGAGGCATCACTATAGACCACAAAGTCCTTTCCTGACACTAATTTGTGTGCTGCTGGTGCCTCTGTCAACATAGCCTTCAACTTCTCAAAACTGGTTTGACACTTGTCATTCCAGTCAAATCTAGCATTCTTGTGTAACAACTTGGTCATTGGAGCAGCTATTAAGGAAAATCCCTTCACAAATCTCCTGTAATACCTAGCTAGCCCCAAGAAGCTTCTGACCTCAGTTGTATTTCTAGGAGGCTTCCATTCCATCACTGCTTCTATTTTCTTGGGATCCACTCTAATCCCATCAGCTGACACTATGTGTCCAAGGAATGCAATCTCATTCAACCGTAAGTCACACTTGGACAACTTAGCATCTGACTTCTTTTCTCTCGAGTTTCTTTGAACAATCCTCAAATGCTCATCATGTTGTTCCCTGGTCTTGGAATACACCAAAATATCATCAATAAAGACCACTATGAACCGATCTAGGTATGGATGGAAGATACGGTTCATAAGGTCCATGAATGCTGCTGGTGCATTTGTTAGGACAAAGGGCATCACTAGGAACTCATAATGCCCATATCGGGTCCTGAATGCAGTCTTTGGCACATCTGCATTCTTCACCCTCAACTGATGATACCCTGATCTGAGATCAATTTTAGAAAATACTCCTGCTCCCTTTAACTGATCAAACAGATCATCAATTCTAGGCAACGAATACTTATTCTTCACTGTCACTTTATTCAATTGCCGGTAATTAATGCATAACCTCAAAGTCCCATCTTTCTTCTTTACAAATAGCACTGGAGCTCCCCATGGTGACACACTAGGGCGTATGAACCCCTTATTCAGCAACTCCTGTAACTGGATTTTCAGTTCCTTCAATTCTGTGGGTGCCATCCTTTAAGGAGCAATAGATATTGGTGCTGTACCCGGCAGTGTCTCAATAGAAAATTCAACTTCCCTTTCTGGTGGCAAACCAGGCAACTCTTCAGGAAATACCTCTGGGAAGTCTCTTACTGTGGGTATATCACTCAGGTTTGGCTTAACTTGCCTAGTATCAACCACGTGTGCTAGGTAAGCTTCACAGCCTTTTCTCATCATTATTCTTGCAACTGTGGCTGAGATAACATTGGACAGGAAATCTGTCCTTTCACCCACAACAGTGATCTCATTACCCTCAGGAGTTTTCAAAGAAATCTTCTTCAGTTTACAATCAACTATTGCCTGATGACGTGACAACTAGTCCATTCCCAAAATCACGTCAAACTCGTGGAAGGGAAACTCAATTAGATCTGCTGAGAATTCATACCCCTGAATCCTTAACGGGCAACCCTTGTACACTTTGTTCACCACTACACTGTGGCCCAACGGATTAGTGACTAGACTGTCTTGGTCACTCTCCCCTACTAGTATCCCCCTTTCTACGTGTAGGTTGATGCAGATGTATGAATGAGTGGATCCTGGATCCACCAATGCATGCACAGATGTATTGTAGAGGGAGAACGTACCCACGATGACGTTCGGGGCATCTTGCTCCTCTGAGCTCTCATGGCATAGGCTCGCGGTGGTCCGCTCTCGAGCCTCTCTGGCGGCTCGGATCTGAGCCTCGTGATGGTCCCACCGCCTCAGTTGCAGATTTCCTACCCCTTTGTGGTGCAGAGTAGGTCTATCCGCTTGTGTTGGAGCATTGTAGTAGTTCTGCGTGGGCGGTTCCTTAGCTGATGCTCTGTCGACCCACACCTTAAGCAGGCACCAGTCACTCTCCAACACTCCCCCTTATGCCACTTCAGGCAATGTGGACATGCAGAAGATGCTGGGGCTGATCCCCTAAACCTCATCCCTGGAGAGCTACCCACTGATGGTGTGGACTGACCTCTCCTAGGGGAAAGCGTGGCTGGGCCCTGAGACTAACCACGACCTTGTGGTTGACTGAACTCTGCATGGTGGACCTTTGAACTTTTTCCAGTGCGGAGATGAACTAGACCGACACAGGCCCCTCTGCCATTCTTTGTCTCTCTCTTACAGTGCTCACTTATTCTTACTTTTTCAACTTTTATTGCAGCTTCCACTAACTTGGTGAAGTCGGTGATTCCCAAGGCAGTGATCATAATCTTTATATTGTCATTTAATCCCTCTTCAAATCTCTTACACCTTTCGGCCTCATTAGGGACTATCTCCCTTCCTTAGCGGCTCAATCTGAAAAATTCCTCTTTATACTCGGCCACTGTCAGCTGTCTCTGCCTCAGGTTAATGAATTCTCTTCTTCTCTCTTCCAGGTATACACTACCCACATATTTCTTCTTCAATTCAGAGAGGAAGAAGTCCCAAGTTATTACTTCTGGTTGTACTTCACTGGACACCGTATCCCACCATTCATATGCATCATCTTGCAACAGAGATACAGCAGCTTCTAGATTTTGCTCTGGAGTGCAGTGGAGTTGTTTTAAAACTCTGCCTTTTCTGTTCAACTAATTTTCGGCTGCAACGGAATTATCTTCTCTCTTGCCAAAGAAGTCCACTGCTCCAAATTTTCTTATTCTTTCCAGGTGTGATTTCTGCTGTGGAGGTGGTGGTGCTGGCATTACCCCAGCTATTTGTCTGAAGAATTCAGCCATTTGCTGGAACATGGCCTGTGGAGGCTGAGTAGGCTCTGCTTGAGCTAGCGGAGCAGGTTCTCCCCTAGCCCTAGTCTCAGCTGCTGCAGGTGGAGCATGACTCTCCACTTCCTCCTCAACTGCCCTCTGAGATGTAGGGTCCATATCCTATTCAAAATAACAAAGACAAACAGATCTGCATTAGTGTCACCTCGACTCTTACAAATGCAATGCATGGTATGGACTCAATCTAGGCCCAGAAACACCTAAACCATGCTCTGATACCACTAAATGTGACACCCCTTACCCGTCTACAGTATATCCGAGTAAGATATGTCACACAGTGTACCGGAACACTCTATTTTATCTTAATCATTTTTATTCTTCCTTAATTTATTTTTATCATAGTTTTGAATATAACTTGTGAAATATAATTCATTTAAGCCATTTATTGAAATTATAATTTATTTGAGGTTCCGAAAATTTTATAGAAAATCAAATGATCCGACTAAAAATAGAGAAAACAGTTCTTCGGAACCTGTGAAAAAGCACTTCCAATAATCATTTCCAATCAATCCCAACTCCATTTCATCAACAAAATCTCAATATGTTTTTGAACAATATTTCCATTTCTCAATCATTCATCTCATATGATAATCATGTAAAAGTCGTAAATAAATATTCACTTTTTCATTCACAAACACAATTTCCACTATACACATTAACATCAAAATACATTATATAAGTCTCATTTACACAAGAGAAAATAAAAGATAGTTATAAAATACCAAAATGAAACCTAGTGTCCTACCAATGCACTGAAGATGGTGAGGTAACACGGACACTATGCAGAGCTGCAGGAGGTCTCACCCAGTCTGTGGTTTACTGGGCTCTCGGTCGATATCTCGGAACCTCACGCGTGGCAAAAGCAACGCGCTAAGCAATAATGCTTAGTGGTGCCAATAATAAAATAAAAATAAATAACAGAAAATAAATATGCAGTGAATGTATTGATGTTTCATTTCAAATAAATTTTCGATGAGTATTTGTAATCTTACTTATTTTGTACTGGTTATATTCATTATTTCATTAAATTTGTCCACTTTCATTTTTGGTTGCCCAAGTAACCTATACTGGATGACTGGACTGGATAAACGGGTAAACTGGCACTGGGTAACAAGTACCTCTGGCCGTCACTCCATCGGTCACATATGTGTCTCTCGGTGTGCAACAGAACAGCTAATAAGCTGTAGTAACATTAGGCACAAGGCCAAGTATCAACATAATGTCAGAATGGCTAAAAGCCATGAAATAACAGAATGGCATAATGCCATGTGCGATCGCTAATCGAACCCTATTGGCATGCCAAACTATCCAAACCAATCTTGTTAGGTATACTAGGGCATTTGACACTTTTGAATTTTTCAATTTTTCAATTTCAAGTTTTGGTGTTACTATTCCCTTCATTAGTCAACAAAAATGTTGACTTTTGTATAGAAAATAGGTACATTGGTTTTAACACTCCCAACATACCACATTTTGCATTCAAAATTTGTTGGTATTGATTACCAATACCATTTCTAAGCTTAAAATTAATGAAGCAGAATTTTTAGTTTTCATACCCTATTTTATGGTTCCATTAGTTACTGTTGCAGTGGGAATTTGAGAAAATGATAAACATGAAAGTTGTTCCTTATTTTGTCTAGTTGAATTTCTTTTTTTGAATCACTCCATTTGGAGTTTTGTAACTCAAGTTATGGTCCAAAACCACAAATGGCAGGATTGGAATTTTTCCGGGTGACCATATCTATAGTGTAATGCTTGATGTTGTAACTCCCTTGTTGGATGGGTTCTGTTCATAATTTGGGGTAGGTTTCTTCATGAAAGTTGTTGGTCTATATCTAAGCTTGTTGCTAGTAAAATTTCAGGTTAATTGGACCATTCTGCACTGAGTTATGGCCAAATGAACAATCACTGTTCATTTAGTCATTCTGCAGAAACTGGTTGCAGGACACCCGGATTGGGGAAAGTTTTTGGTCCACTTGGTTTGGTCTTATGGGCATGGTTTCTTCACCAAAGTTGTGCCATTATGTGTCTAGTTTCATGTCCAATTGGCCAAACACCAATTGAACCTGCACAGCCCAAGTTATGGCTGTCCAAACAGGCTGGACTCACATCCAAACCTGCTGGTTTCACTAGGCAGCATACCAAATCAGTTTTCTAATGCTACAATTCACTCCAAGTTATGGTCAATTTACCTCAAATGGTCACTAATTGACCATTAGAATGTTCATATATCATTTCATGAACAAACCCTAATTTTGTTCAAGTCTCCAAGTTCTCAAAGTTCAATTTATACATTAAACTTACAATTTCAACTTAAATCATGTCCTTAAACATGAATTGAGTGAGAGAGAGAATAAATTGGGCACTAACCTTGTTGTGTGCCAATCCAAGCTTGAAAAACTCCTTTATTTTCACTTCTTTTTGCTGCCCAAGTATTGCACAAATTGTGATGACCAATTTTTGTGAAGGGAAGATGGGGTTTTATGGTGGGATGAAGGGAGAAATCAAGCTTACAAGGAAGCTTTCATGGAGGTTGAGGGAGGTGAGGGAGAGGGCTTCCGAAACTTGGAAAAGAAGAGCTAGACACTAGAATACCAGCTAGGGCCTATGCCATCGGAGCTCAGGACGAGCGAGATGCCCCGGATGTCATCAGGGTTATGTTTTCCCTCTACAACACTTATGTACATGCATTGGTGGATCCAGGATCCACTCATTCCTACATTTGCATCAAACTACCCATAGAGAGGGGAGTTCCAGTAGAGGAGAGTGATCAAGACATTCTGGTCACAAATCCACTAGGCCACAGTGTGGTAGTGAATAAAGTATATAAGGGTTGCCCGTTGAGGATTCAAGGGTATGAATTCTCGGCAGACCTAATTGAGTTGCCCTTTCACGAGTTTGACATGATTTTAGGAATGGACTGGTTGTCATGTCATCAGGCAATAGTTGATTGCAAATTGAAGAGAATTTCTCTGAAAACTTCTGAGGGTAATGAGATCACTATTGTGGGTGAAAGGACAGATTTCCTGTCCAATGTTATTTCAGCCACAATTGCAAGAAGAATGATGAGAAAAGGCTGTGAAGCTTACCTAGCACACGTGGTTGATACTAGGCAAGCTAAGCCAAACCTGAGTGATATACCCACAGTAAGAGACTTTCCAGATGTATTTCCTGAAGAGTTGCCTGGTTTACCACCAGAAAAGGAAGTTGACTTTGCTATTGAGGTAATGCAGTGCAAAGACTCCATTTCCATTTCTCCTTACAGGATGGCACCCACTGAATTGAGGGAGTTGAAAACTCAGTTGCAAGAGTTGCTTGATAAGGGGTTCATACGCCCCAGTGTGTCACCATAGGGAGCTCCGGTGCTATTTGTGAAGAAGAAGGATGGAACCTTGAGATTGTGTATTGATTACCGATAGTTGAATAAAGTAACTGTGAAGAATAAATATCCATTGCCCAAAATCGATGATTTGTTTGATCAGTTGAAAGGGGCCGGTGTATTTTCAAAAATTAATCTCAGATCAGGGTATCATCAGCTGAGGGTAAAGGATGCAGATGTGTCAAAAACTGCATTCAGAACTCGGTATGGGCACTATGAATTTCTAGTGATGCCGTTTGGGTTAACAAATGCACCATCAGCATTTATGGACCTTATGAACCGTATCTTCCATCCATAATTAGATCGGTTTGTAGTGGTCTTTATTGATGATATTCTGGTGTATTCCAAGACCAGGGAAGAACATGATGAACATTTGAGGATTGTTCTGCAAACCCTGCGAGAAAAGAAGCTGTATGCTAAGCTGTCCAAATGTGACTTCTGGATGAGTGAAATCTCCTTCCTTGGACACATAGTATCAGCTGTGGGGATTAGAGTAGATCCCAAAAAGATAGAAGTAGTGATGGAATGGAAGCCTCCTAGAAATACAATTGAGGTCAGAAGCTTCTTGGGGCTAGCTGGGTATTACAGGAGATTTGTGAAGGGATTTTCCTTAATAGCTGCTCCAATGACCAAGTTGTTACATAAAAATGTCAGATTTGACTGGAATGACAAGTGTCAGACTAGTTTTGAGAATTTAAAGGCTATGTTGACAGAGGCACCAGTGTTAACACAGCCAGTGTCAGGAAAGGACTTTGTGGTCTACAGTGATGCCTCTCATAATGGGTTAGGGTGTGTATTGATGCAAGAGGGGAAGGTGGTCACTTATGCTTCCAGGTAGCTAAGGCCACATGAACAGAATTACCCTACCCATGATCTAGAGCTTGCAGCAATTATCTTCGCACTGAAGATATGGAGGAACTACTTATATGGTGAAAAGTGCTACATTTACACAGACCACAAAAGTCTAAAATATTTGCCAACTAAGAAAGAGCTCAACCTTAGACAGAGGCGATGGATTGAGTTCCTGAAGGACTATGATTGTGTAATTGACTGCCATCCTGAGAAGGCAAAAGTAGTTGCTGATGCTTTGAGCAGAAAATCCATCACAGCTTTGAGATCATTGAATGCCCGTCTATCTTTGGTTCGAGATGGAGCTATTTTGGCTGAGTTGCAAGTGAGACCAAACCTGCTACAGCAGATTTTAGATGGGCAAAAGGCAGATGAAAAGTTAATGGCTATTATGAGCAAAATCTCAGAGGGAAAAGCAACTGACTATGAGGTGAAAGCAGATGGGTGTCTGTACTACAAAGGAAGAGTATGTGTACCAGATAATGGGGAATTGAAAGCCAGTATTCTGAAAGAGCCACATGCCAGTGTTTATGTTATGCACCCAGGAAGTACAAAAATGTATCATGATCTGAAGCTTCAGTATTGGTGGCCTGGTATGAAGAAGGACATAGCTGACTATGTAACTAAATGGTTGACATGTCAGCAAGTTAAGGCAGAACATCAAGTTCCATCAGGTTTGCTACAGCCTATACGCATACCTGAATCGAAATGGGATCGGGTCACCATGGATTTTGTGAGTGGTCTACCTCTCACCCAGAAGAAACATGATGCAGTATGGGTGATAGTGGATAGATTGACGAAGTTAGCACATTTTCTGCCAGTTAGGACTGACTACTCACTGGAGAAGCTAGTAGAATTGTATATCAGTGAGATAGTTAGGTTGCATGGAATCCCACTTTCTATCATATTTGACCGAGACCCAAGGTTTACATCAAGATTCTGGAGGAAGTTACATGAATCCTTGGGTACACAACTCCACTTCAGCACAGCTTTTCATCCTCAGACGGATGGGCAATCAGAAAGAGTAATCCAGGTAAACAACTGAAACCGATTGAACTAATGCAAATATTGAACTGAAATGATAATAATAACATGAAATATATGTCAGGTCCTTGAGGATATGCTGAGGAGTTATGTCATTGAGTTTGAGGGAAGTTGGGATAGATACCTCCCACTGGCAGAAATCGCATACAACAATAGCTACCAAGCTAGCATTCAAATGGCTCCGTATGAAGCACTGTATGGGAGGAAATGTAGAACCCCAGTGTGTTGGACTGAATTAGGAGAAGATAAGCTGGTAGGACCAGACCTGGTGAAACAGACTGATGAAAAAGTGAAAATAATCAAAGCTAACCTGAAGATTGCCTCCGATAGACAGAAGTCTTATGCCGACCTGAAGAGAAAAGAGATAGAGTATGCAGTTGGTGATAAAGTATTTCTCAAAGTCTCACCATGGAAGAAAATATTGAGGTTCGGAAGAAAAGGTAAGTTGAGCCCTAGGTTTATTGGCCCATATAAAGTCATTGAACGTGTGGGACCAGTAGCTTACAGGCTAGCTTTACCACCAGAGCTGGACAAGATCCACATTGTGTTCCACGTGTCCATGCTTAGAAGATACCGCTCAGACCCTTCACATGTCATCTCCATGGAAGAAATTGAAGTACAACCGGATTTGACATATGAAGAGGAACCTATACGGATCCTAGCTCGAGAAGTGAAGGAACTGAGAAATAAACAAATTCCACTGGTGAAAGTGCTTTGGAGGCACCACAACATTGAAGAGGCAACTTGGGAAAGTGAAGAGACGATGAGGCAACAGTTCCCTCAACTGTTTGCATCAGGTAAATTTCGAGGACGAAATTTAAATTAGAGGGGAAGAGTTATAACACCCTCCCGGTAGCAACTCCGTACATTCTACTGTTCCGATGACCAGTGTCGGTCCGAACAACTAGAACGTCCGGAAAAATTTTTAAACTAAAGTGAGGAACCATAATTAACTCAAATATTAATAAGAAAAATTTAGTAAAAATTTTAGAAATAAAATACAACCAAGTTAAATGAGCCGGTGCCCTAGCGATGGATAACCTAGTGAGAAGTTGCGGTTCTCGCAACTAGGAGCCCTAGACCCGGGAGAAAAATTATAAAATAATTGTTGGGACTCCAGAGAAGGGTTATTGAGGTTTTTATGGCATTAGAATGCCAAGGAAATGCTTAGAAAAAATTTTCAATCGGTACAGACAATTTTGGCCCATTAAGCCAAACGGAAGGCATTTTGGTCATTTCGTCTTCAGAGATGATTTTTGGCCGACTTGTCCAGTTAAGTAAATAATTATTATGACATAAAATGTGAATAAATATTACTAAAAATTGAATTGAAAATGAGTAGAAAAGAAAAGAAAAAAAATGAATTAAATGGGAATTTATGACATCACATGATGTCATTAGTGTGCCTTCACCTAATTACATGGTGACACATGGCATAAACTAACTTAAAAGAGGTCAAATGGGCTGGAAAATGAAGAAAATCAGACATTTCTTTCTTTCTTCTTCCTCTTTCCGTGAACCATTCCACCATAACCACCATTAACAAATTTCTAAACCTCCATTTCCCTCGCTTTCTTCCACCAAAAGCCGTAGTTGTCTTCACAAAAAATTCACACCACACCTTGAGGAAGCTTTGGGCAGCAAAATTTTGAAGAAAAATTAAAGTTTTGGTTGGTTTGAATTTGAGCTAAAAGAGGTTAGTGACCTAAACCTTGAATTTCACTTAAATTTCATGTTTAAGAACTATAAATGTGTGTAAATGACAAAGAAATTTGATGAAACACCATTGGTATGCTAACCCTAGATTTTGGAAGCCATGGTTAGGGTAATATGATGATGATTTTTGGAGAGCTAACATGCTAGTATGGCTGCCCTTAATGTGTATCTTATAAGTGAATTGATAAATACAATGATAATGCATGGTTTGGAAATGTTGAGTTAGGGTTTAGGTTGAAGAATAAGACTTTGATCTTGTAATGATGGGAGTAGGTTTTAATGGTCAATTAGTGACCATTTGGTTTGGTTTGAATAAAAAATGAAGTGAATTGGATTGTGGGATTTGAGGTTGGAGTGGCTGCCTTGTGTGACTTGCAGAATTGGATGTGAGTCCAGCCTGTTTGGATAGCCATAACTTAAATTTTAGAGGTTCAATTGGTGTTTGGCCAATTGTACATGAAACTAGACACAAAATGGCACAACTTTGGTGAAGAAACCATGCCCATAAGACCAAACTAAGTGGACCAAAACCTTGCTCCAATCCGGGTGACCTGCAATCTGCCTGGGCAAAATAACCAAATAAACAGTATTTGGTCATTTGGCGATAACTCAATGTAGCAAGGTCCAATTGACCTAAAATTTTACCAGCAACAAGCTGCGATATAGACCAACAACTTTCATGAAGAAACCTGACCCAAATTATGACCATAACCTAGTCAAATTGCTAACCAAACTTGAGTTACCAAATCTGGCAGAAACAATTTTACTCAGAATTTTGGAATCTGTCTAATCCGGCTAGTTATGGTTTTTAGGCCATAACTTGAGCTACAAAACTCCAAATGGAGTGATTCAAAAAAAGAAATTCAACTAGACAAAATAAGGAACAACTTTTATGTTTATCATTTTTCCAAATTCCCACTGCAACAGTAACTAATGGAATAGTAAACCCAAAGCTTGAAAACTAAAAATTTTGTCCAATTCACATTAAGCTTAGAGATGGTATTGGCAACCAATACCAACAAGTTTAAAGTACAAAATGTGGTATGTTGATGATATTTAAACTAATTTACCTATAGCCAATGCAAAAGTCAACATTTTGGTTGACTAATGAAATGAATAGTAATCATAAAAATTTAATTTCAAAGAATTACATAAATAAAAAGTGTTAAATGCCCTAGTAGGCCAAATTTGATTGGTTTGGATAGGTTGGCATGCCAATAGGGTTCTGTTAGCAGTACTGCATATGGCTTCATGCCATTCTGTATTTCATGGCTTCCCATGCCATTCTGTGACATAATAGCCTTGGCTATGATATTGAGTTGTTATACTCGTGTTTAATCCCCGATAATTATCACAGCTTATTAGTTGTTCTGTTGCACACCGGGAGACACAATGTGATCGATGGTGTGATGGTCCGAGGTACTTAGTACCCGGTCAGGTTACCCGTGTATCCAGTCCAGTCAACTAGTATAGGTTACTCGGGCAGTGTTAATAAATCTTACCAAATTTTAATCGAATAATATTGCAATAAATAATATTTGAAATTTAGTCCACCCAAAAATGTAAACATACATTTTGCACACATGTTTTATTTTATTTTATTTTATTTTATTTTATATTATCACCACTAAGCAGAATTGCTTAGCGTGTCGCTTTTGCCACGCGCAGTTACTGGAGACATAACTGGGGAGTCCAGTAGGCCTCATACAGGGTGAGCCTTCATATCTGCACTCAGAGTTCAGAGTCACCTCACATTGCAGTGCATTTGGTAGGACATTAGGCCACTTTGATATTCTGATATTTTGATATTTTGTATTTTGTAACCTTCTGTAATGTTTATTATAAATTCATGTAATTAAGCTTTTGATTTAAGTATCTATGAAATATGTTCAGTAATAAATTGAGTATTTTTCATTGAGTTGACTGTGGTTTGAATTTAATTGAATTTTGAGATACTGAAGTAAATTGAGAAATTATTGAGAATATACTGGAGGTTGATTGAGAATAAGGTGATGATATTATTGGGAGTGTTTTTAACAGATTCAAAAGAACTGTTTTTCCAATTTATAGCCTAAGACTACTGGATTTTCTATAAAATTTATGAGTAATTTAGATTTATCAAAAATTATAAATAGATGAATTAAAAGGGGATTAATTGAAATTGAAACATGAATTGGTGTTCCGACACACTGAGTGGCATAACTTGCTCGGCTACACTGTAGATGGGTAAGGGGTGTCACACAAATAATTTACATACATATTATTACATGCATACATCAAAACCTATATACATGGGTATACCTATAATATACCTGGAGCTGATCTGAAAGTCTCTTCAAAGAAACTTACTCACTGCTCTATGCTCTTCTTACCTGCGACAGCATACAAAGCTATCGCTGAGTGGTAAACTCAGTGGTGCACAACTATAATTTAAAACAAAGTACAATATACATTGACAAAATTTACAGTAAATAATTTGGAAATCTGAATACTCATCAAATTCTAAAACTCAAAATATTCATTGCCAATAATGTGAATCATTTGTATAAAATGACTTTGATCATGAAATTCAATTTATCAATTCATAACTAACCATTTAGGTAATTCCAACAAAATCAATTATACATAAATCATAATTGAAATCACAATTCTTTACCATTCAAAAACATTCTGTGTCTCAAAAACCATGTTGTATCTCAAAAATTATTCTTATCTCACTAACTATGCAAGACTAATCCGAAAAGGGCCATATTCGATGTGATTCTAACTCCCTATGGTCGGGGAGGTCGAATCATCGTGCACAGTACCATAACAATAATTAATCTTTCGCAAGGGCCATAAAGATAAAATAAACTTAGATCTAACCTCAAATCAGAGGAAAATCTAAGCCTGTGCACGTACCATGGTAATCAAAACACAACTAACTCCATTGTCTTCTCAACAAATTAGAGAGACGGGTAATAACCTAGTCAAGCATCTATAGTGAGATATAAAACAATATCACAATCCTTTTAGTGAGCATAAATCACAATATAATTCAATTCAAAGTCAATTCCAATATCCAATAATTTTTATGCTCATCACAATTCAAAACATAAATTTGCATTTTTCCATGAAAATTACCATCACAATTCAAAACATGTTCTATCACAATTTTCCAAAACATAATTTATTCAATCCATAACAATGCTTAATACTTGTGGAAATATCATTTCACAAAGCTAAATTCATACATACTATAACAATTTCAATAATCATTGAATTAAATCCAATGCTTGTTAAACATAATACATAAGAAAAATATGTCACTTAATCATATGAAAAATTCAGAACAAAATCAGTTAAAAACTAGTTGTGCACAAACCTCAGATAATCGTCTCTTGGCTCGACTCGGTGTTTCCTTCCCTTCCTCGAGTCTTTGCTAATCGAGAAACACAATTTGAAGTGTTTCAAGACTCATTTAAACTGTCTCTAAGAATAAGGTTCAATAATTAATTTATCGAATTCTATTATTTCCTTAGTCAACCTAATATGTCAACCCTCGATGTATTCTAGGTAAATTAGGTTTTAATGTTACTAATATGTCACATTCAATAGTCATTTAGGGTTGGTACATGTTACCAATTTCATTTTCATGTATCTTGCATTTTCTTGCAATTTGCTGGATTCCAGGATACTAGTTTGACCTAGCCGGACGACCTAGCTCCCTCAGTTTTCGGGTTTCGGTCAAAACTACAAACTTGTAGATCTATGTCTTATTGCATGTGGGGCAAAATTTCAGGTTATTCTGAGTTATGTAGACCAAGTTATGGTCATTTTACTATTGCTGGTCAAAATGCATCAAAATTGGTCACTTTAGGTCATTTTAGGTCAATTTTGGTTCGCTCAGTTTTTGGACCCGAACTTGTGCAAGCTGTTTGACTTGCTTATGGTCATTTCTGGCCTTTGGTTTCTTCATAAGACTTGTAGATATGGGTCTTAACTATTCATGGTTAAAATTTCAGGTCAATTGGACCTGTTTTGAGTGAGTTATGGCCTAAACACTAACTACTGCTCAAATGGTCAATTTTCAGGCCTTATTTACACTTAATCCGGATTTGGTCATTTTTCAAGCTACCTTGCAAGCAGAATTTTGGCAAGCTTTCTTCATGAAAGTTGGCACATTTTGGTGCCTAGTTTCACCTCCAATTGGTCTCATACCAATTGGAGCCACACACTTAAAGTTATAGGCCTAAAACACAAACTGCCTTATTACATTTCTTTCATACACATCAAGGATCACTCCTAACACTTACCAAACTCAATATTCAAGTCAATTCTGGTTGTATCATGACCTAAACATAATTCACAACACATTATAGATCATTTTGGCAGCTTACAATTACATTCAACATAAACCATAAAGTGCAGAATTTTTCAACTCAATTTACAACAATTCAATCACCTAACCATAACACTTTTTTCATGTCCAACTTCACACCATCATATATACACTCAAACTACCCTAACATCCAACACAATTCAACATTAATATACCATAAACCAAGCATGAATTCCAGCATTCTTCAAGAGTTAACAACCTACCGCAATGGTACCTTTACATTCCATTAATTTCCAAGCTTCAAATTTCAATTCACATTTACATATACTAAGTATACATCACCCAAACAATTTCCTACACAATATATATTTAATCAATCATTTAATTCACCATTTACAAGCAAAAATAAACTGCCTTCAAAGTGTTTCCATGGCTGCCAAAAGTACACATCCCCATTCAACATCAAACCTCAAAAACTTCTCCATAAATCAAACACCCATAACATCCTTACAAACTTTAACAAAGCAACAATAAAAAACACAAACTTACCTATTGTTGGGACTTGCTAAATCTTCACTAAAACTTCTTAAAATTGCTATCAAACTCTTCCTTGTGACGTGGGGATAAACTTTAATGAAGATAAGTAAAGAAAATGTAGCTTGAAAATGGGTGTAAAGAGCCATGCATTTAGGCGGCCATGGGAGGACTTTCGGAGCTCTTCATTTCGGCCATGGTGTTTGAATGAATGAGGAAGATGAAGTTTTAGTGGAGTAATCTGCCCACTTAGTGTTTATTAAATTCCCATAGTGCTCCACTTACTTAAGAAAATAATTTAATATGTTTAAGTGCTAATTACTCAAATCACACTCCACTTTTGCTATTTATATTAGGTAACCTTAATTTAATTCTTCATGACATTTTCCAAGTGTAATATTATTTATTTTTAATGGACATTTAGGTCAAAAGACAACTCGAGATGTCAAATGACTACAATGCTCTGCTCAAGTTACATTCCGATTTTTCAAGAATAATCTAGTTTTGTCCGTTTTTCGATTTCTCACTTTTCTTTGTACTAATTATTTAATTTTCATTTAATATTTCTAATGGTATTTGTATTTCAATAGGTGTCTATTTAATTCCTAAAAATATTTTTCAAGGTTCCCCACGGTCCAGGGCTAGTCAACGGTCCACGCCGCGACTTCCTGGTGCGGTCACCCATCGCTAGGGTTCTCGGCTCGCTTAACTTGGTTACATTTCTTTGCTATTATTTTTCCTTTGTTTTTCTTGTATTTTCTTTTCTTGTATTTCATTATTTTATGTCTCCTCACTCATATCGAAGTGTAGTTCTAGGCATCCTAGCTGTCCGGACAACACTGGTCACCGGAACAGCAGAACGCACTACCGAATATAGGGGTGTTACACCGAGGCACCGTGGTGTCCAATGACAACGGCCCGTTATCCAGTTTAGTCAGCCTGTCATAGGTTGCCTGGGCAGTGTAATTTATTAAAATTATTTAAGCATATTAGCAATTAAAAACATTAGAAAGTATTAAATAAAATGTGAAAAAGAGATTAGTAAGAAAAACATAACAAAAATACAATTTGCAGAATCGTAGAGAGACCTCAAATACAATACGCCTAGAATAAAATGTATATTGAATATTATTACTGTAAGGCTATAAACTCAGTACTTCCAAAGAGGAACGAATTAACATATAAGATAGTTAATACTAGAAATGTCATTTTAAATCAAATTGATACTTGAATATTTAGAATGCTTGATTCTTTCTTTATTTGTATATACTATTTATTGTTATATTATTGCCCCACTAAGCAGCAATGCTTAGCGTGATGGATTGTTTCCTTCGCACAGGTACTGAAGATAAAGCCCAGTGGATATGAGACTGGGATCTTGGAGTTTGGATCTGCAGAAGTGTTAGAAGTGTATAAGATTGTCACCTCCTCAGCAATGCATGTAGATAGGGCTTGCAAAAGTTATTTTATGTATTTATAATTAGTTATTATATTGAAATATAAATTATAGAATTGTAATTAATTTATATATTATGTAAATTGTAAATTATGTAATTAATGGAAATTTGAAAATTTTGATATATGAAATGAGCATGAATGAATATGCATGGTAATGAATAAAAATCAAAATGTATGGGCACTATCAGAAATGATGAGCATGGATGAGATCTTTATTTGAAAATATTATTGAAAATTTCAAACAGGTGAATAGTGAATCACGTCAATATTTAATAAAATAGGGGAAATTCCTCTGGTTTCTTCGTAGAAAAATAATTGCTATTAAAATATAACGATATCAAATTATTAAAGGAATAAAGTAAGATAAGATAGGGTGCTCCGGCACTGAATATGGCACTCCTTGCTCGGCTAAACTGTAGTCGGATAAGGGGTGTCACACTTCCCATGAGGTAAGAATAAAGTTTAATGAAGGGAACCTTTAATTTTAGGTTGAAAATGGTGGGAGATTTGAGCTTGCATGAAGGAGCATCTATGGAGGTTTTGGGGGAGAAGGAATTTCAACCATTTGAGGGTAGTGAGGAAGAAGAGAGTTTTTTGAGTGGAGAAATCTGTCACCTTTTTGCTTTTATACCCCCCTCCACTAACTTTAATTTATTAATATAAAAATCAAGGGTTTTGAAAATTCTACTTAGCCCCATTTAAGTTCCTTTAATTACATTACTTGAAATTTCATATTTTCATGGACTTTTTGGTCAAAATTCAACTTTAGGTATCAAATAACCAAAATGCCCATCTTCAGGTTAAAGTCCCTCTTTTTCAGAAATACCGATCAAATTCCCGATCAGACGATTTCTTAAATTTTTACGCTATCTATTTTATTTTTATTTTCACCTTTACCAATTAATTAAAATTTTTTGACATTTTTTAATGTCATTTACACCTCGATAAATTTTTAATTAAACCCCAAAAATTATTTTCTAGGGTTCCTCACGGGTCTAGGACACGGCTTTTTTAACCTAATTTCATTTCATGTCTTTTATTTTTCCTAAATTTTTCTTGCATTTTCTTATCATGTATTTCATCATTTTATGTCTCCTCACTATCGTTTAAACGTAGTTCCCAGCATTTTGACTGTCTGAACAGACATTAGCCGTCAGAACAGTAGAATGTACAGACTACCGATGGTGAGGGCGTTACACTTTCAAAAGATCAAAAGGTCTTTAGAGAGGTTGTAATGGGCTTAAGGAGTAATGATTTGGTTACCAATTAAGAGTTTTAAGGGAATGCAAATATGAGGATAGCTTTTATGCACAAAGGTCTAAGTATATTAAGTTTATTCTGTTGATTTTGTGTGGGAAGAGAGGTTCTTCATAGTGCTAAGTGTACAGTCATGATATTTATTTTGGGATTCTTCTCTCTTTCCTTTTTTTTTTTTTTATGTCTCTTTTTGTCCTCTCCCCCAAACTCATTGCTTTTGTTAGGTTGGAAAGGCAAAACATTCTTTGATTTTGATTGCATAATTGCATTTGGTTTTCACATCTTCTCCCTATGTTTTCTTTTACACTTAGATATACCTATCCTTCATACATCAGGCTATCTCAAAATGGTGAGATGATTGTTTAGGCTAGGGGCTAGGTAAATATTTATGGGCAAATAAGGAAAATTAGACAGGTAAAAATATAGGATCAAGTTGGCTACAAGGGATATATATTTAGGGATGGCTAAGGCTTAGTGAGGCTATATCAAAGAATGCCTTAATAATCTCTTTATCAAGCATATGCTAGGATTTCGACTCAATAGGTCCAAGAGACATGTTCTAGAGCTGGTGAGACATTTTTAAGTTTGCTTGTATTTCAAAAATTTTCACCTGATTTTGCAAGTTCAATGTGACAAATTAATAGCTATGAAGGGGTTTAACAAGTCTAGCTCCACTAAGGTGGTTAAGTTTTTCACAAACAACAAATTAAATCCCTTTTTGCCTATCCAGATACATTCATTCCTCAATACCATGGAGTCCAATTATTAGCTTATTAATATTTTTTGTTATAGTTCTAAGTTAAAAATCATTTTAAAAAGTTCAAAATTTGCAAAATTTTCTGGATTTTTGATATGGATATAATTAAGCGATGTAATGCAATGTAATGAGTGTAGTGCATGAAATGCATTTGTACCCCAAAACTCAAATCTGACATTGTCCTCAATGGCAACACAATATGCAAAACTAAGATATAGCACAAAAAGTTATGAAAGAGCATATTATGTATTAAAAATTGAAAGTTTGGACAAAAAGCAAGTAATAGAGACCTATAAGCACATTTTAGGACTAAGGCATATAAGTTTTTACATGAAAGAACCTATCCTAAAGTCCTAACTCTAGAAAGTCTCTGATGGTGATGATGGTCCCTCTTCATCAAGCCTCTCAATTATTGTATCGAGGTTGTTGTGGGCTTCTTGGAGTCTATCTTCGAGCGCTTGCATCCTGTTGTTGAATGTGGTCTCCATGCGCTGAAGTTATGCAATGATGGGAACTATCGGTGTGATACCCCTTACCCGTCTACAGTATATCCGAGTAAGATATGTCACACGGTGTACCGGAACACTCTATTTTATCTTAATCATTTTTATTCTTCCTTAATTTATTTTTATCATAGTTTTGAATATAACTTGTGAAATATAATTCATTTAAGTCATTTATTGAAATTATAATTTATTTGAGGTTCCGAAAATTTTATAGAAAATCTGGCAGAGTACCGGCTAAAAATGGAGAAAACAGTTCTTCGGAACCTGTGAAAAAGCACTTTCAATAATCATTTCCAATCAATCCCAACTCCATTTCATCAACAAAATCTCAATATGTTTTTGAACAGCATTTCCATTTCTCAATCATTCATCTCATATGATAATCATGTAAAAGTCGTAAATAAATATTTACTTTTTCATTCACAAACACAATTTCCACTATATACATTAACATCAAAATACATTATATAAGTCTCATTTTCACAAGAGAAAATAAAAGATAGTTACAAAATACCAAAATGAAACCTAGTGTCCTACCAATGCACTGAAGATGGTGAGGTGACATGGACACTATGCAGAGCTACAGGAGGTCTCACCCAGTCTGTGGTCTACTGGGCTCTCGGTCAGTATCTCCAGAACCTACGCGTGGCAAAAGCAATGCGCTAAGCAATAATGCTTAGTGGTGCCTGTGACACCCCTTACCCGTGTACAGCATACCCGAGTAAGTAATGCCACCTGGTGTACCGGCACACTCTAATATTCCTCAATTAATTTAGACAATGCTTTTGCATATAATTTATGAAATACAATTTATTTAAACCATTCATCAAAAGTATCATTCATTTAAGGTTCCGAAAATTTTAAAGAAAATCCGTTGGAGTACCGGCTAAAAATGGAGAAAACCGTTCTTCGGAACCTGTTAAAAACACTTCCAATAAACAAATTCATTCATTCTCAACTTCAATATCATCACAAAACTCAATATCAAGATTTAAACAATTTTTCAGTTTCAGGTTTCAACAACCTTTTCATTTCACAACATCCATTTCTCATATACAAGCAATAAATACATGCTCAAATCTTGCATTCATAGTCATAACTTTCATTATTTACATAAACATCAAAATATATTACATGGGTTCAAGTACATATGAGAAAATACAAATCTGCTACAAAATATCAAAATGACAAAATGACACCTAGTGCCCTACCGATGCACTGCAGGTAGTGAGGTGACACGGACACCGAGCGTAATCGCCGATGGACTCACCCGATCACGTGGTCTCTGGGCTCACGGTCGGAATCTCCAGTACCTACGCGTGGCAAAGCAGCGCTAAGCAATAATGCTTAGTGGTGCAATAATATAATAGAAGAAATTGGCAAGAAAATAAATGTGTATGCAAAGTGTATGCTTTCTTTGTTTGATTTTGGTATATTCATTAATTCATTAACTTTGTTCACTTTTATTCATTTGGTTGCCCCAAGTAACCTACACTAGACGCATGGATCGGATAACGGGTAACCGCACTTTGGGTACCTAGTACCTCGCCGTCACACCATCGGTCACATATGCATCTCCGTGTGCAATGAGCGACTAACAAGCTGTAAATAATATCAGGCACAAGGCCAAGTCTCAATGCAAAGTCAGAATGGCTAAAAGCCATGAAATCACAGAATGGCATTTTTGCCATGTGCAGTACTGCTAACCGAACCCTATTGGCATGCCAAACTATCCAAACCAATCTTGTTAGGTATACTAGGGCATTTGAAACTCTTAAATTCGTCAATTTGTGAATTTCAACTTTTTTGGTGTTACTATTCATCATTGGTCAACAAAAATGTTGACTTTTAGAATAAAAATGTGTACATCAACTTTGGCACTCCCAACATACCACATTTGGTGTTTAAAACTTGTTGGCATTAAGTGTTTTTGCCATTCCAAAGTGTAACTCAACACAAACAGATTTTTCAGTTTTGGTGAGTCAACTTCACTGTTCCATTGGACACTGTTACTGTTGGAATTTGAGGAAATGTAAAACATGAAAGTTGTTCCTTATTTTGTCTAGTTGAATTTCCTTTTTTGAATCACTCCATTTGGAGTTTTGTAGCTCCAGATATGGCTCAAAAACCCAGGCTGTCCGGATGTGCAGTCTGCAGAATTTTACCATATCTACAGTGCATGAACAGTGACTTGAGTCACTTGGTTGAATGGGTTCTAGCCATAATTTGGGGTAGGTTCCTTCATGAAAGTTGTTTGTCTATGTCTTACCTTGTTGCTGTAAAAATTTCAGACCAATTGACCAAATCTACAGTGACTTATGGCCAAATGAACAGTTACTGTTCATTTTGTCAAATTCTGCAGAGGCAGTTTCAGGGTTCCGGATTGTGGCTGAGTTTTGACCCTTTTGCTTTGGTCTTTCGGGCATGGTTTCTTCAGCAAAAATGTGCCATTATAAGCCTAGTTTCATGTCCAATTGGCCAAACATCAATTGGACAAGCACAGCCCAAGTTATGGCAGTGCAAAGGGACTGAAATTTCAGTCCCTATGCTGCTGTCCATAGGGCAGATTTCACCTCACTTTGCCATAGCATTTTTCAGTCCCATTTATGGTCAACATATCTAAAATGGTCACTAATTGACCATTAAAATGTGCCCTAACAATTTCCTAAACCAAGTTTACATTTTGCTCACAAAACCCTAATTCAAGTTCATGTTTTACACAACTTACCTTTGTTAACTTTTAATCCATTATTCTTGTGTTTATCAACTTCTAATATAATTCTAGATCACTTCAAGCTCATAAAAACACTCCCTCCTATTCCATAGCTAGGGCAGCCAAAATTCAAGAGCTCATACACTTAGGTTTTTGTTCATTTAAATCACAATTCTCACTAAGTTTCAAGTCCTAAACCATGAAAATAATGAGTTTTTAAGTTATAGATGCACTAACCTTGTGTGGCAGATTTTTCCAACCTCTAAACCTCAATTTCCTTCCTCTTGTTGGCTGCCAAGAGTTTGTTTAAGATGTGGGATTAATTTTTAATGAAGGGACTTATGGGTTTTAGTGAGTGGATGAAGAGAAAATCAAGTTCAAAGCTTGATAAAAATGGTGGAGGGAGAGGGAAACGGCTGAAATGGGGAAGGCATGGCTGCTCACGTTTTTGGTCTTCTTTTGGTCTTTATTTAGTCTTATTTATCTCTTTTATTTGTTGGTTAAATGGGTGCTTAAGTGTGATTGGTTGGAAATTACAAATGACATCACATTGATGTCATAAATTGCATTTTATTGCATTTTTCTTTTCTTTCCTCCACTACTCATTTTCAATTTAATTTCTAGCAATGTTTCTTCATATTTTATGTTATATTAATTATTTACTCAACTGCACAAGTCGGCCAAAAATCACCTCGGAAGGTGAAATGACCAAAATGCCCTCCGTTTGGCTTAACGGGTCAAAATCGTCTGTCTGGAGATTGAAAAATTTTTCTAGGTATTTTCTTGGCATTCTAATGCCATGGGAACCTCAATTACCCTTCTCTGGAGTCCCAAAAATTATTTTATAATTTTTCCCTGTCTAGGGCTCCTCGTTGCGAAAGCATAACTTCCCTCCTGACCCATCGCTTGGGCACGGCTCGTTTATTTCGATTGTATTTTATTTCTAAAATTTTTACTAAATTTTTCTTATTAATATTTGAGTTAATTAGGGTTCTGACTTTAGTTTAAATATTTTTCCGGACGTTCTAGGTATCGGATGACACCGATCACGGAGCAGTAGGATGTACTGAGTGGTTATCGGGAGGGTGTTACTGTGCCAATAATAAAATAAAAATAAATAACAGAAAATAAATATGCGATGAATGTATTGATGTTTCATTTCAAATAAATTTTCGATGAGTATTTGTAATCTTACTTATTTTGTACTTGTTATATTCATTATTTCATTAAATTTGTCCACTTTCATTTTTGGTTGCCCAAGTAACCTATCTTTGGATGACTGGATGGATAAACGGTAACCGCACCGGGTATCAAGTACCTCGGGCGTCACACCATCGGTCACATATGTGTCTCCGGTGTGCAATAGAGCGACTAATAATTTGTAATAACATTAGCACAAGGCCAAGTATCAACATAATGTCGAATGGCTAAAAGCCATGAAATCAGAATGGCATAATGCCATGTGCGATCGCTAACTGAACCCTATTGGCATGCCAAACTATCCAAACCAATCTTGTTAGGTATACTAGGGCATTTGACACTTTTGAATTTTTCAATTTTTGAATTTCAAGTTTCTTTACATTATTCCTTCATTAGTCAACAAAAATGTTGACTTTTGTATAGAAAATAGGTACATTGGTTTTAACACTCCCAACATACAACATTTTGCATTCAAAATTTGTTGGTATTGATTACCAATACCATTTCTAAGCTTAAAATTAATGGAGTAGAATTTTCAGTTTTCATACCCTATCTTTCTTGTTCCATTAGTTATCATTGCGGTGGGAATTTGAGAAAATGATAAACATGAAAGTTGTTTCTTATTTTGTCTAGTTGAATTTCTTTTTTTTTAAATCACTCCATTTGGAGTTTTGTAGCTCAAGTTATGGTCTAAAAACCACAACTGGCCGGATTGGAATTTTTCTGAACTGACCATATCTATAGTGCAGTGAATAGTGACTGCAACTCCCTTGTTGGATGGGTTCTGTTCATAATTTGGGGCAGGTTTCTTCATGAAAGTTGTTGTTCTATATCTAAGCTTGTTTCTGGTAAAATTTCAGGTCAATTGGACCATTCTACACTGAGTTATGGCCAAATGAACAATCACTGTTCATTTGGTCATTCTGCAGTTGCAGGACACCCGGATTGGGGCAAGTTTTTGGTCCACTTGGTTTGGTCTTATGGGCATGGTTTCTTCACCAAAGTTGTGCCATTATGTGTCTAGTTTCATGTCCAATTGGCCAAACACCAATTGAACCTACATAGCCCAAGTTATGGCTATCCAAACAGGCTGGACTCACATCCAAACCTCTTTGGTTTCAATAGGCGACATACCAAATCGCTTTTCTAATGCTACAATTCACTCCAAGTTGTGGTCAATTTACCTCAAATGGTCACTAATTGACCATTAGAATTTTCATATACCATTTCATGAGCAAACCCTAATTTTGTTTAAGTCTCAGTTCTCAAAGTTCAATTTATACATTAAACTTACAATTTCAACTTAAATCATGTCCTTAAACATGAATTGAGTGAGAGAGAGAATAAATTGGGCACTAACCTTGTTGTGTGCCAATCCAAGCTTGAAAAACTCATTTATTTTCACTTCTTTTGCTGCCCAAGTATTGCACAAATTGTGATGACCAATTTTGTGAAGGGAAGATGGGGTTTTATGGTGGGATGAAGGGAGAAATCAAGCTTACAAGAAAGCTTTCATGGAGGTGGAGAGAGGTGAGGGAGAGGGCTGCCGAAACATGGAAAAGAAGAGCGGAAAGTTTGTTAAATTTTTAACTCATTTCTTTCCTTTTTAATTAGTTTAAGAGTGCTTGTTAAAATGTGATTGGTGGAGGCCTTTTTGATGACATCATTATGATGTCATAATTCAAGTTTTCATTCAATTTCTTTTCTTATTTTCTCTACTCATTTTCAATTCAATTTTTAACAATATTTATTCATATTTTAGATCATAATAATTATTTACTTAACTGGACAAGTCGGCCAAAATTTGCCTCTGAAGGCGAAATGACCAAAATGCCCTCCGTTTGGCTTAACGGGTCAAAATTGTCTGTACCGATTGAAAATTTTTTCTAAATATTTTCTTGGAATTCTAATGCCATAGGAACCTCAATAACCCTTCTCTGGAGTCCCAAAAATTATTTTATGAATTTTTCCCTGGGTCTAGGGCTCCTAGTTGCGAGAACCTCAACTTCTCACTAGGTTATCCATCGCTAGGGCACCGGCTCATTTAACTTGGTTGTATTTTATTTCTAAAATTTTTTCTAAATTTTTCTTATTAATATTTGAGTTAATTATGATTCCTCACTTTAGTTTAAATATTTTTCCAGACGTTCTAGCTTTCCAGATTGACATTGGTCACCGGGACAGTAGAATGTACGGAGTTGCTACAGGGAGGGTGTTATAACTCTTCCCCTCTAATTTAAATTTCGTCCTCGAAATTTACCTGATGCAAACAGTTGAGGGAACTGTTGCCTCATCGTCTCTTCACTTTCCCAAGTTGCCTCTTCGGTGTTGTGGTGCCCCCAAAGCACTTTCACCAGTGGAATCTGCTTATTCCTCAATTCTTTCACTTCCCGAGCCAGAATTCTTATGGGTTCTTCTTCATATGTCAAATCCGGTTGTACTTCAATTTCTTCCATGGAGATGACATGTGAAGGATCTGAGCGGTATCTTCTTAGCATAGATACGTCGAACACATTGTGGATCTTGTCCAGCTCTGGTGGTAAAGCTAGCCTGTAGGCTACTGGTCCCACACGTTCAATGACTTCATATGGGCCAATGAACCTAGGGCTCAACTTACCTTTTCTTCCAAACCTCAGTAACTTCTTCCACGGTGACACCTTGAGGAACACTTTATCGCCAACCGCATATTCTATTTCTTTTCTCTTCAGGTCGGCATAAGATTTCTGTCTATCTGAGGCAACCTTCAGATTGGCTTTGATTAGTTTTACTTTCTCCTCAGTCTGTTTCACCAGGTCGGGCCCTACCAGTTTGTCTTCACCTAATTCAGTCCAGCACACTGGAGTTCTACATTTCCTTCCATATAGTGCTTCATACGGGGCCATTTGGATGCTAGCTTGGTAGCTATTGTTGTATGCAAATTCTGCCAGTGGGAGGTATCTATCCCAACTTCCCTCAAACTCAATGACACAACTCCTTAGCATATCCTCAAGGACCTGACATATATTTCATGTTATTATTATCATTTTAATTCAATATTTGTATTAATTCAATTGATTCAATTGTTTACCTGGATTACTCTTTCTGATTGCCCATCCGTCTGAGGATGGAAAGCTATGCTGAAGTGGAGTTGTGTACCCAAGGACTCATGCAACTTCTTCCAAAATCTCGATGTAAACCTTGGGTCTCGATCAGATATGATGGAAAGTGGAATTCCATGTAGTCTAACTATCTCACTGATATACAATTCTGCTAACTTCTCCAGTGAGTAGTCAGTCCTAACTGGCAGAAAGTGTGCTGACTTCGTCAATCTATCCACTATCACCCATACTGCATCATGTTTCTTCTAGGTGAGAGGTAGACCACTTACAAAATCCATGGTGACCCGATCCCATTTCCATTCAGGTATGCGTATAGGCTGTAGCAAACCTGATGGAACTTGATGTTCTGCCTTGACTTGCTGACATGTCAAGCATTTAGTCACATAGTCAGCTATGTCCTTCTTCATACCAGGCCACCAATACTGAAGCTTCAGATCATGACACATTTTTGTACTTCCTGGGTGCATAGCATAAACACTAGCATGTGCCTCTTTCAGAATACTGGCTTTCAATTCCCCATTATCTGGTACACATACTCTTCCTTTGTAGTACAGACACCCATCTGCTTTCACCTCATAGTCAGTTGCTTTTCCCTATGAGATTTTGCTCATAATAGCCATTAACTTTTCATCTGCCTTTTGCCCATCTAAAATCTGCTGTAGCAGGTTTGGCCTCACTTACAACTCAGCCAAAATAGCTCCATCTCGAACTAAAGATAGACGGGCATTCAATGATCTCAAAGCTGTGATGGACTTTCTGCTCAAAGCATCAGCAACTACATTTGCCTTCCCAGAATGGTAGTCAATTACACAATCATAGTCCTTCAGGAACTCAATCCATCGTCTCTGTCTAAGGTTGAGCTCCTTCTGGGTTGGCAAGTATTTCAAGCTTTTGTGGTATGTGTAAATGTAGCACTTTTCACTATATAAGTAATGCCTCCATATCTTCAGTGCGAAGATAATTGCTGCAAGCTCTAGATCATGGGTAGGGTAATTCTGTTCATGTGGTCTTAGCTATCTGGAAGCATAAGCGACCACCTTCCCCTCTTGCATCAATACACACCCTAACCCATTATGAGAGGCATCACTATAGACCACAAAGTCCTTTCCTGACACTAGCTGTGTTAACACTGGTGCCTCTGTCAACATAGCCTTCAACTTCTCAAAACTGGTTTGACACTTGTCATTCCAGTCAAATCTAGCATTCTTGTGTAACAACTTGGTCATTGGAGCAGCTATTAAGGAAAATCCCTTCACAAATCTCCTGTAATACCTAGCTAGCCCCAAGAAGCTTCTGACCTCAGTTGTATTTCTAGGAGGCTTCCATTCCATCACTGCTTCTATTTTCTTGGGATCCACTCTAATCCCATCAGCTGACACTATGTGTCCAAGGAATGCAATCTCATTCAACCAGAAGTCACACTTGGACAACTTAGCATACAGCTTCTTTTCTCTCAGGGTTTGCTGAACAATCCTCAAATGCTCATCATGTTGTTCCCTGGTCTTGGAATACACCAAAATATCATCAATAAAGACCACTATGAACCGATCTAGGTATGGATGGAAGATACGGTTCATAAGGTCCATGAATGCTGCTGGTGCATTTGTTAGGACAAAGGGCATCACTAGGAACTCATAATGCCCATATCGGGTCCTGAATGCAGTCTTTGGCACATCTGCATTCTTCACCCTCAACTGATGATACCCTGATCTGAGATCAATTTTAGAAAATACTCCTGCTCCCTTTAACTGATCAAACAGATCATCAATTCTAGGCAACGAATACTTATTCTTCACTGTCACTTTATTCAATTGCCGGTAATTAATGCATAACCTCAAAGTCCCATCTTTCTTCTTTACAAATAGCACTGGAGCTCCCCATGGTGACACACTAGGGCGTATGAACCCTTATTCAAAGCAACTCCTGAATCGGATTTTCAGTTCCTTCAATTCTGTGTGTGACATCCTTTAAGGAGCAATAGATATTGGTGTTGTACCCGGCAGTGTCTCAATAGAAAATTCAACTTCCCTTTCTGGTGGCAAACCAGGCAACTCTTCAGGAAATACCTCTGGGAAGTCTCTTACTGTGGGTATATCACTCAGGTTTGGCTTAACTTGCCTAGTATCAACCACGTGTGCTAGGTAAGCTTCACAGCCTTTTCTCATCATTCTTCTTGCAACTGTGGCTGAGATAACATTGGACAGGAAATCTGTCCTTTCACCCACAACAGTGATCTCATTACCCTCAGGAGTTTTCAAAGAAATCTTCTTCAGTTTACAATCAACTATTGCCTGATGACGTGACAACTAGTCCATTCCCAAAATCACGTCAAACTCGTGGAAGGGAAACTCAATTAGATCTGCTGAGAATTCATACCCCTGAATCCTTAACGGGCAACCCTTGTACACTTTGTTCACCACTACACTGTGGCCCAACGGATTAGTGACTAGACTGTCTTGGTCACTCTCCCCTACTAGTATCCCCCTTTCTACGTGTAGGTTGATGCAGATGTATGAATGAGTGGATCCTGGATCCACCAATGCATGCACAGATGTATTGTAGAGGGAGAACGTACCCCTGATGACGTTCGGGGCATCTTGCTCCTCCTGAGCTCTCATGGCATAGGCTCTGGCAGGTGGTCTGCTCTCAGGCCTCTCTGGCGGCTCGTCTGAGCCTCTGTGATGGTCCCACTGCCTCAGATTTGCCAGATTTCCTACCCCTTTGTGGTGCAGGAGTAGGTCTATCTGCTTGTGTTGGAGCAGCTGTAGTAGTTCTGCGTGGACAGTTCCTTAGCTGATGCTCTGTCGACCCACACCTTAAGCAGGCACCAGTCACTCTCCAACACTCCCCCTTATGCCACTTCAGGCAATGTGGACATGCAGAAGATGCTGGGGCTGATCCCCTAAACCTCATCCCTGGAGAGCTACCCACTGATGGTGTGGACTGACCTCTCCTAGGGGAAAACTGTGGCCTGGGCCCCTGAGACTAACCCTGACCTTGTGGTTGACCTGAACTCTGTACAGGTGGACCTTTGAACTTTTTTCCAGGTGCAGGAGATGAACTAGACTGACCTGGGCCCCTCTGCCGCTGCTGTCTCTCTCTTCTGGTCTGCTCACTTATTCTTACTTTTTCAACTTTTATTGCAGCTTCCACTAACTTGGTGAAGTCGGTGATTCCCAAGGCAGTGATCATAATCTTTATATTGTCATTTAATCCCTCTTCAAATCTCTTACACCTTTCGGCCTCATTAGGGACTATCTCCCTTCCTTAGCGGCTCAATCTGAAAAATTCCTCTTTATACTCGGCCACTGTCAGCTGTCTCTGCCTCAGGTTAATGAATTCTCTTCTTCTCTCTTCCAGGTATACACTACCCACATATTTCTTCTTCAATTCAGAGAGGAAGAAGTCCCAAGTTATTACTTCTGGTTGTACTTCACTGGACACCGTATCCCACCATTCATATGCATCATCTTGCAACAGAGATACAGCAGCTTCTAGATTTTGCTCTGGAGTGCAGTGGAGTTGTTTTAAAACTCTGCCTTTTCTGTTCAACTAATTTTCGGCTGCAACGGAATTATCTTCTCTCTTGCCAAAGAAGTCCACTGCTCCAAATTTTCTTATTCTTTCCAGGTGTGATTTCTGCTGTGGAGGTGGTGGTGCTGGCATTACCCCAGCTATTTGTCTGAAGAATTCAGCCATTTGCTGGAACATGGCCTGTGGAGGCTGAGTAGGCTCTGCTTGAGCTAGCGGAGCAGGTTCTCCCCTAGCCCTAGTCTCAGCTGCTGCAGGTGGAGCATGACTCTCCACTTCCTCCTCAACTGCCCTCTGAGATGTAGGGTCCATATCCTATTCAAAATAACAAAGACAAACAGATCTGCATTAGTGTCACCTCGACTCTTACAAATGCAATGCATGGTATGGACTCAATCTAGGCCCAGAAACACCTAAACCATGCTCTGATACCACTAAATGTGACACCCCTTACCCGTCTACAGTATATCCGAGTAAGATATGTCACACAGTGTACCGGAACACTCTATTTTATCTTAATCATTTTTATTCTTCCTTAATTTATTTTTATCATAGTTTTGAATATAACTTGTGAAATATAATTCATTTAAGCCATTTATTGAAATTATAATTTATTTGAGGTTCCGAAAATTTTATAGAAAATCCGACAGAGTACCGACTAAAAATAGAGAAAACAGTTCTTGAACTCGTGAAAAAGCACTTCCAATAATCATTTCCAATCAATCCCAACTCCATTTCATCAACAAAATCTCAATATGTTTTTGAACAATATTTCCATTTCTCAATCATTCATCTCATATGATAATCATGTAAAAGTCGTAAATAAATATTCACTTTTTCATTCACAAACACAATTTCCACTATACACATTAACATCAAAATACATTATATAAGTCTCATTTACACAAGAGAAAATAAAAGATAGTTATAAAATACCAAAATGAAACCTAGTGTCCTACCAATGCACTGAAGATGGTGAGGTAACACGGACACTATGCAGAGCTGCAGGAGGTCTCACCCAGTCTGTGGTTTACTGGGCTCTCGGTCAGTATCTCCAGAACCTACGCGTGGCAAAAGCAACGCGCTAAGCAATAATGCTTAGTGGTGCCAATAATAAAATAAAAATAAATAACAGAAAATAAATATGCAGTGAATGTATTGATGTTTCATTTCAAATAAATTTTCGATGAGTATTTGTAATCTTACTTATTTTGTACTGGTTATATTCATTATTTCATTAAATTTGTCCACTTTCATTTTTGGTTGCCCAAGTAACCTATCTTTGGATGAGATGGATAAACGGATGGCACTGGGTAACAAGTACCTCGGGCCGTCACACCATCGGTCACATATGTGTCTCTCGGTGTGCAACAGAACAGCTAATAAGCTGTAGTAACATTAGGCACAAGGCCAAGTATCAACATAATGTCAGAATGGCTAAAAGCCATGAAATAACAGAATGGCATAATGCCATGTGCAGTACTGCTAACTGAACCCTATTGGCATGCCAAACTATCCAAACCAATCTTGTTAGGTATACTAGGGCATTTGACACTTTTGAATTTTTCAATTTTTCAATTTCAAGTTTTGGTGTTACTATTCCCTTCATTAGTCAACAAAAATGTTGACTTTTGTATAGAAAATAGGTACATTGGTTTTAACACTCCCAACATACCACATTTTGCATTCAAAATTTGTTGGTATTGATTACCAATACCATTTCTAAGCTTAAAATTAATGAAGCAGAATTTTTAGTTTTCATACCCTATTTTATGGTTCCATTAGTTACTGTTGCAGTGGGAATTTGAGAAAATGATAAACATGAAAGTTGTTCCTTATTTTGTCTAGTTGAATTTCTTTTTTTTGAATCACTCCATTTGGAGTTTTGTAACTCAAGTTATGGTCCAAAAACCACAACTGGCAGGATTGGAATTTTTCTGGACTGACCATATCTATAGTGTAGTAATGTGATGTTGTAACTCCCTTGTTGGATGGGTTCTGTTCATAATTTGGGGTAGGTTTCTTCATGAAAGTTGTTGGTCTATATCTAAGCTTGTTGCTAGTAAAATTTCAGGTTAATTGGACCATTCTGCACTGAGTTATGGCCAAATGAACAATCACTGTTCATTTAGTCATTCTGCAGAAACTGGTTGCAGGACACCCGGATTGGGGAAAGTTTTTGGTCCACTTGGTTTGGTCTTATGGGCATGGTTTCTTCACCAAAGTTGTGCCATTATGTGTCTAGTTTCATGTCCAATTGGCCAAACACCAATTGAACCTGCACAGCCCAAGTTATGGCTGTCCAAACAGGCTGGACTCACATCCAAACCTGCTGGTTTCACTAGGCAGCATACCAAATCAGTTTTTTAATGCTACAATTCACTCCAAGTTGTGGTCAATTTACCTCAAATGGTCACTAATTGACCATTAGAATTTTCATATACCATTTCATGAACAAACCCTAATTTTATTCAAGTCTCCAAGTTCTCAAAGTTCAATTTATACATTAAACTTACAATTTCAACTTAAATCATGTCCTTAAACATGAATTGAGTGAGAGAGAGAATAAATTGGGCACTAACCTTGTTGTGTGCCAATCCAAGCTTGAAAAACTCCTTTATTTTCACTTCTTTTTGCTGCCCAAGTATTGCACAAATTGTGATGACCAATTTTTGTGAAGGGAAGATGGGGTTTTATGGTGGGATGAAGGGAGAAATCAAGCTTACAAGGAAGCTTTCATGGAGGTTGAGGGAGGTGAGGGAGAGGGCTTCCGAAACTTGGAAAAGAAGAGCAGAAAGTTTGTTAAATTTTTAACTCATTTCTTTCCTTTTTAATTGGTTTAAGAGTGCTTGTTAAAATGTGATTGGTGGAGGCCTTTTTGATGACATCATTATGATGTCATAATTCAAGTTTTCATTCAATTTCTTTTCTTCTTTTCTCTACTCATTTTCAATTCAATTTTTAATAATATTTATTCATATTTTAGATTATAATAATTATTTACTTAACTGGACAAGTCGGCCAAAAATCGCCTCTGAAAGCGAAATGACCAAAATGCCCTCCGTTTAGCTTAACGGGTCAAAATTGTCTGTACCAATTGAAAAATTTTTCTAAATATTTTTTTGGCATTCTAATGCCATAGGAACCTCAATGACCCTTCTCTGGAGTCCCAAAAATTATGTTATGAATTTTTCCCCGGGTCTAGGGCTCTAGTTACGAGAACCGCAACTTCTCACTAGGTTACCCATCGCTAGGGCACCGGCTCATTTAACTTGGTTGTATTTTATTTCTAAAATTTTTCCTATATTTTTCTTATTAATATTTGAGTTAATTATGGTACCTCACTTTAGTTTAAATATTTTTCCAGACGTTCTAGCTGTCCGGACCGACACTGGTCACCGGGACAGTAGAATGTACGGAGTTGCTACAGGGAGGGTGTTACAATCGGTGTTGGCATGTAGGGAGGCACTCAAGCGGGGGACTCATGATAGAGTGGCTCTTAGGCTTCTTCTTGGGCCTGTAAGGGTTCACCGGCCTCTTCCCGTGCTTCTTCTCGCATAAGGATGACGTTCCCTTCGGCATCGACCAGGAAGCAAGTGTTCCCAACCTTCTTACATATCCCTATGGATATGCAAATTGTTTGGTCAATCCTGGTGGTGCCAGCAATGGAGCATAGCCTGTGATGTCTCGAGACAAATTTGAAGTGGAGTGCGATGGCTATGATGAGACCACCAAGCACTATGTGCCCTGTCGGCTGGTGAGATAAGCGATGTAAGTGGTTGCACAGGAAGAATTCAGTGCTGCAACGCTACCCGGTAACCATACACTATAAAAAGAAAAGCTCATTGGCATTCACCACGCCCAAGCTATCACCACAGCCCATGATGGTGTGAGTAGCTAGCCTGTGCATATATCGAAGAGTGGGGCTGGTTATACCTAACAATTTGGATTTATTGGAGTTATAGACGTCAGTGTTCCAAGCTGTTGTAGATCATCTTGTTTTACGGGATCTCCTAGAACCCTATGCTGTCAAAGTCGAACACTGCATTAAACTCATCCATGTTCATTACTCGATCAACACCAAGAGATGAAATTCAATCCTCTCCCTATCCTCTCTGTCTATAGGCCATAAGGTGGCCTTGAAACTCCTAAGGAACTCAAGTGTGGGGTCTTGATAGGCTGGGTATTGGAGTTGGGCAAATCTGGTCCATCCAATGCTATTTAGCAGCCCATCAATCTCCTCTCATAGGCCGAGTTGTTCCAGCAACCCAAAGTCCATGTACTTGGTGAAGATAATCCTCCTGTTGTTAAGCAGTGCACATAAGTCTCAGTGGGTGGAATCGTGGAATGGCCAGGTGATAGAGAACTCAAGTTGTGTTGGCTGTGGAGGTTGCGGTTGAGGTTGTGGTGAGGGTTGTGGTTGTGGTTGAGGTGGTGGAGGTGTGGCTTGTCTCTTTCTCGAGCGCTGGGGTGATGGCTAGGGAGTTGATGGTGAGAAATCTCCTCTTTACCTAGAGGAAGAGCCCATTTTTCTTACTGGTCTCTTAGCAGGTGCCATTGGTGCTTTTGAGAGGAGGAAAAGCTAGGGTTTTATGAGGGTAGAGGATTTTTGAGAGGTTTTTTTAAAGAGGAAGAGACATGGAGAGAATAATGGGAGTTGAAGGGGTGTCAGGAGAATTTAAAGGGTCATTTGTCCCTTCGTTTTTGCACATTTCACGCCCCTGGTATCACATTTGCGACTTGATACACGGGCCGTGTATCACTATGCGGGTCATGATCCTCAGACCCGTGTAATTTTCTGTCCGAAATTTCCTCTTTTAGCCAGGTTATATAGCCTGTGTAAATATGTTTGAGGACCCTTGTAACTTTCTGTTCGTAAGTCACTTTGACATTTAAGTTACACGACTCGTGCAAATATATGTGGGGACTCGTGTAACTCTCTGTCTCCCTTGAACTCAAAATTTATCTCTCTATTTATGAAGCATGGGGCTTGTAACATTACATGGGGTCAACCCGTGTAAGTTTCTGGAGCTTATGCAAGTATAGTTCTAGGGTTCCAGGTTGTTACATAGGGCGTGTAAAACCTATACACGGCCTGTGTAAGTTTCTGGCTCTCCCTTTCTCTCTGTATGAAAATTTTATGCTAAAATTTTCTACCATTGTGAATGAAATAAATATAAAAGTTAGCAACAGAGTTACTTTCCTGATTTTGTGCAATTTCCTCTTGCATGGTTTTGATTTGATGTCTTCACTCCTCCCTTGCTTTCAGTTCCTTGCTTTTGTAGAATTGTGTTTTGAGGTACCTTGCAAAATGAAAGAACATAAAGTGAATTAAAAAAAATCAAAAGAAGGGTTACAAAAGTGTTTCGGTTGCCTCCTAAAGAGCACTTGTTTATAGTCATTAGTTGGACTATTCTTCAGCTTCATTATTGAGGTGGAAGGGTGTTGTAGGATTGGGTAAATCCATCTTCAATTTTATCCCCTGGGAAGAATGGCTTTAATCTTTGCCCATTAAACTTGAAAGCACCTAAGGTCTCGCTCCATACTTCTATCGCTCCATGCAGGAAGACTTGAGTTACCTTAAAGGGTCCTGACCATCTTGATCTCAACTTCCCTGGAAAAAGTTTTAATCTCGAATTAAACAGTAGGATAAGATCTCCTTCTTTGATTTCTTTCCTTGATATGCGTCTGTCGTGCCATCTTTTGGTCTTATCCTTGAAGATCCTGGCATTCTCATAGGCTTCCTATTTGATTTCTTCCAGCTCATTGAGCTGTAGAAGCCTTTTTTCACCAGCAGCCTTTAGGTCAAAGTTTAGGGTTTGGATTGCCCAATAGGCCTTGTGTTCAAGTTCGACAGGGAGGTGACAAGATTTTTAATAAACCAGGCGAAAGGGTGTTGTTCTAATTAGAGTTTTATATACAGTGCGGTATGCCCACAATGCATCATCTAACTTCATGGACCAGTCTTTCCTTAAGCGATTGACTGTTTCCTCAAGGATACGTTTCAGCTCCTGATTTGAAACTTCTACTTGACCACTGGTTTGAGGATGGTAAGGGGTTGCTACTTTGTGAGTCACTCCATATTTCTTTAATAATGTTTCAAACTATTGATTGCAGAAGTGACTTCCTCCATTACTGATTATTGCCCTTGGTGTGCCAAATCTTGTGAAGATGTTCTTTTTGAGGAATTTTGTGACCACTTTGGCATCATTTATTGGTGTGGCTATTGCAAGGGTTTTGTGGTCGCTAGACGATTCTCACTGTAACACCCTCCCTGTAGCAATTTCGTACATTCTACTGTTTCGGTGATCAGTGTCGATCCGGACAGCTAGAACATCCGGAAAAATATTTAAACTAAAGTGAGAAACCATAATTAACTCAAATATTAATAAGAAAAATTTAGAAAAAATTTTAGAAATAAAATACAACCAAGTTAAATGAGCCGATGCCCAAGTGATGGGTAACCCAGTGAGAAGTTGCGGTTCTCGCAACTAGGAGCCCTAGACCCGAGAGAAAATTCATAAATTAATTTTTGGGACTCCAGAGAAGGGTTATTGAGGGTTCTATGGTATTAGAATGCCAAGAAAAAATTTAGAAAAATTTTTCAAACGGTACAGATAATTTTTGTTTGTTAAGCCAAACGGAGGGCATTTCGGTCATTTCACCTTCAGAGGTGATTTTTGGCCGACTTGTCCAGTTAAGTAAATAATTATTATGATCTAAAAAATGAATAAATATTGCTAAAAATTAAATTGAAAATGAGTAGAGAAAAGAAGAAAAGAAAATGAAAGAAATACCTAAATATGACATCACATGATGTCATTAGGAAGGCCTCCACCAATCACAACTCAACAAGCCAAATTAAAAAGAGATAAAATGAGAAAAAAATGAAAACAATTTCTGCATTCCTCATCTTCTTCAGCCGTTTCTCCCTTTCCTCTCCCTTCACCATTGTTATTCCAAACTTCTCACTAGAAATTCTCTTGAAAAATCACCATAAAACCTCTAGTCTTCTTCACAAAAACTTGATTTTACCTCTTGGGAAAGTGTTTGGCTGCCAAGAAAATTAAAGAAAGTGAAGGAAATTGAAGGGAAAATTCTGCCCTCCTAAGATTAGTGCCCAATTTATTCTCTCTCACTCCATTCATGTTTAAGAACATGATTTAAGTTGAAATTGTAAGTTTAATGCATAAATTGAACTTTGAGAACTTGGAGACTTGAACAAAATTAGGGTTTGCTCAGGAAATGGTATATGAACATTGTAATGGTCAATTAGTGACCATTTGAATTTTTGTGAGGAGGGAATAAGGTGAGTTGAGGCTTGGCATTTGTGTATGGGTGGGCTGCCCATGGTGACCTGCAGGTTTGGATCTGAGTCCAGCCTGTTTAGACTGCCATAACTTAAATTGTAGAGGTTCAATTTGTGTTTGGCTAAGTGGACATGAAACTAGACACAAAATGGCACAACTTTGGTGAAGAAACCATGCCCATAAAACCAAACCAAGTGGACCAAAAACTTGCTCAAATCCGGGTGACCTGCAAGCTATTTCTGCAGAGTGATCAAATGAACAGTGATTGTTTATTTGGCCATAACTCAATGTAGAAAGGTCCAATTGACCTGAAATTTTACCAGCAACAAGCTGAGATATATACCAACAACTTTTATGAAGAAACCTACCCCAAATTATGACCAGAACCTATCCAACAATTGAGTTGCAGTCACTATTCACTACACTGTAGATATGGTCAGCCCTGAAAATTTTCAATCCGGCCAGTTGTGGTTTTTAGACCATAACTTGAGCTACAAAACTCCAAATGGAGTGATTCAAAAAAGGAAATTCAACTAGACAAAATAAGGAACAACTTTCATGTTTATTATTTCTCCAAATTCCCACTGCAACAGTAACGAATGGAATAGTAAAAATAAGGTATCAAAACTGAAAATTCTGCCCCATTAACTTTAAACTTAGAAATGATATTGGCAACTAATACCAACAAATTTTGAATGCAAAATGTGATATGTTGGGAGTATTAAAACCAATGTACCTATTTTCAATGCAAAAGTCAACATTTTGGTTGACCAATGAAATGAATAGTAATCATAAAAATTCAATTTCAAAGAATTACATAAATGAAAGTGTTAAATGCCCTAGTAGGCCTAATGTGATTGGTTTGGATAGGTTGGCATGCCAAAGGGTTCGTTAGCGATGATCGTATATGGCTTCATGCCATTACGTATTTCATGGCTTCCCATGCCATTCTCAGGACATAATAGCCTTTGGCTATGATATTGAGTTGTTATACTCGGGTTTAATCCGATAATTATCACGACTTATTAGTCATTACATTGCACCTGGGAGACACAATGTGACCGATGGTGTGATAGTCCGAGGTACTTAGTACGCAGTACCAGTTTACCCATTTATCCAGTCCAGTCAACTAATATAGGTTACTCGGGCAGTATTAATAAATCTTACGAAACTTCAATTGAATAATATTGCAATAAACATTTGAGACTTAGTTCACCCAAAAATGTAAACATACATTATGTACACATGTTTTTATTTTATTTTATTTTATTTTTTTTATATGGTCACCACTAAGCAGAATTGCTTAGCGCGTCGCTTTTGCCACGCGCAGGTACTAGAGACATAGCTGGGGAGTCCAGCAGACCTCACACAGGGTGAGCCTTCATATCTACACTCAGAGTTCAGAGTCACCTCACATTGCAATGCATTTTGTAGGACCTTAGGCCATTTTGATATTTTGATATTTTGTATTTTGTAACCTTCTGTAATGTATATTATAAATTCATGTAATTATGCTTTTGATGTAAATATCTATGAAACATGTTCAGTAATAAATTGAGCATTTTTTTTTTTATTGAGTTGACTGTGGTTTGAATTTAATTGAATTTTGAGATATTGAAGTGAATTGAGAAATTGTTGAGAATATATTGGAGTTTGATTGAGAATAAGGTGATGATATTATTGGGAGTGTTTTTAACAGGTTCAGAAGAACTGTTTTTCCAATTTATAGCCAGCACTCTGCCGGATTTTCTATAAAATTTATGGAAAAATTTAGATTTATTAGAAATTATAAATAAATGAATTAAAAGGGATTAATTGAAATTGAAACATGAATTGGTGTTCCGACACACTGAGTGGCATAACTTGCTCGGCTACACTGTAGACGGGTAAGGGGTGTCACATTTAGTGGTATCAGAGCCAGGTTTAGGCGTTTCTGGGTCTAGATAGAGTACATACCATTGCATTGCATTTGTAAGTGTTGAGGTGACACTGATGCAGATCTGTTTGTTTTCTCATTTTGAATAGGTTATGGATTCTGCTTCGCAAAGAGCAGTTGATGAAGAGGTGGAGAGTCATGCTCCACCAAGGGCTGAGTCAGGGGGTAGGAGAGAATCTGCTCCACCAGCAGCTGAGGCACCTGCCCAACCTCAGTTTGCGCTATTTCAACAAATGACTGAATTCTACCGGCAAATGATGGGGGCAATTCCACCACTACAACCACAACCACAACCTCCACCAGCACCACAAAAATCTCATCTGGAGAAATTACGAAAACACGGGGCTGTAGACTTCTTTGGAAAGAGGGAGGATGATCCCATGGCTGCAGAAAATTGGTTAGACAGAACCATCAGAGTACTGAAATAGTTAAACTGTACCCCCGAGCAGAATCTGGTGGGTGCTGTGTCCCTACTTCAAGATGATGCATATCAGTGGTGGCACACAGTGACCAGTGAGGTGCAACCTGAACGGATCACTTGGGAATTCTTCCTCACAGAGTTCAGGAAGAAATATATTAGCAAAGTGTATTTAGAGGAGCGAAGAAGGGAATTTATCGACCGAGGCAGAGACGGTTTGTCGATGGCGAGTATGAGCGTGAATTTGTCAGACTGAGTAGATATGGAAGGGAGATAGTCCCTACAGAGGCAGAGAGGTGCATACGGTTTGAGGAAGGGCTCAATGACAACATCAAAATTATGATCACAGCACTGGAGATTACGGATTTTGCTAAACTGGTAGATGCAGCATCAAAAGTGGAAAGGGTCAGAATCAATGAACAAAATAGAAGGGAAAGACAGCAAAAGAGGGGTCCGGTCAAAGTGCATTTTCTGCTCCCAGTAAGAAGAGTAAGGGTCCTCATGCTCAGAGTTCAGGACCACCACGGTGGTCGTGGTCTCAGGCGGCCTGCAGTTCACACCTAGGAGACCAGCCCACACCATCAATGGGCAGCTCTCGGGGGCGGTGTTTAGGGGACCAGCCCGCATCTTACCGCTTGTCGATCGCCGAAGTGGCATAAGGGGAGTGTTGGCGAGTGACCGGTGCATGCTTACGGTGTGGATCGGCAGAACATCGAGATAAAGAATTGTCCAAAGAGGACTACTCATGTTGCTCCAACACAACCGACACTGCTCCCGCACCACAAAGGGGTAGGAAACACAGTAAACTGAGATAGTGGTCCATCATCGAGGCTGCATCGATTCGGTGAGAGGCCAGACACTAGAATACCAGCAAGGGCCTATGCCATCAGAGCTCAGGAGGAGCAAGATGCCGGATGTCATCGAGTGCGTTTTCCCTCTACAACACTTCAGTACATGCATTGGTGGATCCGGATCCACTCATTCCTACATTTGCATCAAACTACCCATAGAGAGGATTTCCGGTGAGAGAGTGATCAAGACATTACGGTCATAAATCCACTAGGCCACGGTGTGTGGTAGTGAATAAAGTATATAAGGGTTGCCGTTGAGGATTCAAGGGTATGAATTCTCTGGACCTAATTGAGTTGCCCTTTCAAGAGTTTGGCGTGATTTTGGGAATGGGTGGTTGTCACATCATCGTGCAATAGTTGATTGTAAATTGAAGAGAATTTCTCTGAAAACTTACGAGGGTAATGAGATCATCTGTTGTGGGTGAAAGGATGATTTCTGTCAATGTTATCTCAGCCACAGTTGCAAGAAGAATGATGGGAAAAGGCTGTGAAGCTTACCTAGCACACGTGGTTGATACTAGGCAAGCTAAGCCAAACCTGAATGATATACCCACAGTAAGAGACTTCCCAGATGTATTTCCTGAAGAGTTTCCTGGTTGACCACCAGAAAGGGAAGTTGAGTTTGCTATTGAGGTAATGCCGGGTACAGCACCCATTTCCATTGCTCCTTATAGGATGGCACCCACTGAATTGAGGGAGTTGAAAACTCATTTGCAAGAGTTACTTCATAAGAGGTTCATACGCCCCAGTGTGTCACCATGGGGAGCTCCGGTGCTATTTGTGAAGAAGAAGGATGGAACCTTGAGATTGTGTATTGATAACCGGCAGTTGAATAAAGTAACTGTGAAGAATAAATATCCATTGCCCAGAATTGACGATCTGTTTGATCAGTTGAAAGGAGCTAGTGTATTTTCAAAAATTGATCTCAGATCAGGGTATCATCAGCTGAGGGTAAAGGATGCAGATGTGTCAAAAACAACATTCAGAACCCGGTATGGGCACTATGAATTTCTAATGATGCCGTTTGGGTTAACAAATGCATCAGCAGCATTTATGGACCTTATGAACCGTATTTTCCATCCATACTTAGATCGGTTTGTAGTGGTCTTTATTGATGATATTCTGGTGTATTCCAAGACTGGGGAAGAACATGATGAACATTTAAGGATTGTTCTGCAAACCCTGCGAGAAAAGAAGCTGTATGTTAAGCTGTCCAAATGTGACTTCTGGATGAGTGAAATCTCCTTCCTTGGACACATAGTATCAGCTAAGGGGATTAGAGTAGATCCCAAAAAGATAGAAGTAGTGATGGAATGGAAGCCTCCTAGAAATACAACTGAGGTCAGAAGCTTCTTGGGGCTAGCTGGGTATTACAGGAGATTTGTGAAGGGATTTTCCTTAATAGCTGCTCCAATGACCAAGTTGTTACATAAAAATGTCAGATTTGACTGGAATGATAAGTGTCATACTAGTTTTGAGAAGTTAAAGGCTATGTTGATAGAGGCACCAGTGTTAACACAGCCAGTGTCAGGAAAGGACTTTGTGGTCTACAGTGATGCCTCTCATAATGGGTTAAGGTGTGTATTGATGCAAGAGGGGAAGGTGGTCGCTTATGCTTCCAGGCAGCTAAGGCCACATGAACAGAATTACCCTACCCATGATCTAGAGCTTGCAGCAATTATCTTCGCACTGAAGATATGGAGGCACTACTTATATGGTGAAAACTGCTACATTTACACAGACCACAAAAGTCTAAAATATTTGCCAACTCAGAAGGAGCTCAACCTTAGACAGAGGCGATGGATTGAGTTCCTGAAGGACTATGATTGTGTAATTGACTACCATCTTGGGAAGGCAAATGTAGTTGCTGATGCTTTGAGCAGAAAATCCATCACAGCTTTGAGATCATTGAATGCCCGTTTATCTTTGGTTCGAGATGGAGCTATTTTGGCTGAGTTGCAAGTGAGGCCAAACCTGCTATAGCAGATTTTAGATGGGTAAAAGGTAGATGAAAAGTTAATGGCTATTATGAGCAAAATCTCAGAGGGAAAAGCAACTGACTATGAGGTGAAAGCAGATGGGTGTCTGTACTACAAAGGAAGAGTATGTGTACAAGATAATGGGGAATTGAAAGCCAGTATTCTGAAAGAGGCACATGCCAGTGTTTATGCTATGCACCCAGGAAGTACAAAAATGTATCATGATCTAAAGCTTCAGTATTGGTGGCCTAGTATGAAGAAGGACATAGCTGACTATGTAACTAAATGCTTGACATGTCAGCAAGTTAAGGCAAAACATCAAGTTCCATCAGGTTTGCTACAACCTGTACGCATACCTGAATAGAAATGGGATCGGGTCACCATGGATTTTGTGAGTGGTCTACCTCTCACCCAGAAGAAACATGATGCAGTATGGGTGATAGTGGATAGATTGATGAAGTCAGCACATTTTCTGCCAGTTAGGACTGACTACTCACTAGAGAAGCTAGCAGAATTGTATATCAGTGAGATAGTTAGGCTGCATGGAATCCCACTTTCTATCATATCTGACCGAGACCCAAGGTTTACATCAAGATTCTGGAAGAAGTTGCATGAATCCTTGGGTACACAAACCCACTTCAAAGACTTTTTCATCCTCAGACGGATGGGCAATCAGAAAGAGTAATCCAGGTAAACAGCTGAAACCAATTGAACTAATGCAAATATTGAGCTGAAATGATAATAATAACATGAAATATATGTCAGGTCCTTGAGGATATGCTGAGGAGTTGTGTCATTGAGTTTGAGGGAAGTTGGGATAGATACCTCCCACTGGCAGAATTCGCATACAACAATAGCTACCAAGCTAGCATCCAAATGGCCCCATATGAAGCACTGTATGGGAGGAAATGTAGAACCCCAGTGTGTTGGACTGAATTAGGCAAAGATAAGCTGGTAGGACCAGACCTAGTGAAACAAACTGAGGAAAAAGTGAAAATAATCAAAGCTAACCTGAAGATTGCCTCCGATAGACAGAAGTCTTATGCCGACCTGAAGAGAAAAGAGATAGAGTATGCAGTTAGTGATAAAGTGTTTCTCAAAGTCTCACCATGGAAGAAAATATTGAGGTTCGGAAGAAAAGGTAAGTTGAGCCCTAGGTTTATTGGCCCATATGAAGTCATTGAACGTGTGGGGCCAGTGGCCTATAGGCTAGCTTTACCACCAGAGCTAGACAAGATTCACAATGTGTTCCACGTGTCTATGTTAAGAAGATACCGCTCAGATCCTTCACATGTCATCTCCATGGAAGAAATTTAAGTACAACCGGATTTGACATATGAAGAAGAACCCATACGGATCCTGGCTCGGGAAGTGAAAGAGTTGAGAAATAAGCAGATCCCACTGGTGAAAGTGCTTTGGAGGCACCACAACATCGAGGAGGCAACTTGGGAAAGTGAAGAGACGATGAGGCAACCGTTCCCTCAACTGTTTGCATCAGGTAAATTTCGAGGACGAAATTTAAATTAGAGGGGAAGAGTTGTAACACCCTCCCTATAGCAATTTCGTACATTCTACTGTTCCGGTGATTAGTGTCGGTCCGGACAGCTAGAACGTCCGGAAAAATATTTAAACTAAAGTGAGGAACCATAATTAACTCAAATATTAATAAGAAAAATTTAGAAAAAATTTTAGAAATAAAATACAACCAAGTTAAATGAGCCGATGCCCAAGCGATGGGTAACCCAGTGGGAAGTTGCGGTTCTCGCAACTAAGAGCCCTAGACCCGAGAGAAAATTCATAAAATAATTTTTGGGACTCCAGAGAAGGGTTATTGAGGGTTCTATGGCATTAGAATGCCAAGAAAAAATTTAGAAAAATTTTTCAAACGGTACAGACAATTTTTGTCTATTAAGCCAAACGGAGGGCATTTCGGTCATTTCACCTTCAGAGGTGATTTTTGACCGACTTGTCCAGTTAAGTAAATAATTATTATGATCTAAAATATGAATAAATATTGCTAAAAATTAAATTGAAAATGAGTAGAGAAAAGAAGAAAAGAAAATGAAAGAAATACCTAAATATGACATCACATGATGTCATTAGGAAGGCCTCCACCAATCACAACTCAACAAGCCAAATTAAAAAGAGATAAAATGAGAAAAAAATGAAAACAATTTCTGCATTCCTCATCTTCTTCAGCCGTTTCTCCCTTTCCTCTCCCTTCACCATTGTTATTCCAAACTTCTCACTAGAAATTCTCTTGAAAAATCACCATAAAACCTCTAGTCTTCTTCACAAAAACTTGATTTTACCTCTTGAGAAAGTGTTTGGCTACCAAGAAAATTAAAGAAAGTGAAGGAAATTGAAGGGAAAATTCTGCCCTCCTAAGGTTAGTGCCCAATTTATTCTCTCTCACTCCATTCATGTTTAATAACATGATTTAAGTTGAAATTGTAAGTTTAATGCATAAATTGAACTTTGAGAACTTGGAGACTTGAACAAAATTAGGGTTTGCTCATGAAATGGTATATGAACATTGTAATAGTCAATTAGTGACCATTTGAATGTGTGTGAGGAGGGAATAAGGTGAGTTGAGGCTTGGCATTTGTGTATGGGTGGGCTGCCCATGGTGACCTGCAGGTTTGGATCTGAGTCCAGCCTGTTTAGACTGCCATAACTTAAATTGTAGAGGTTCAATTGGTGTTTGGCCAATCGGATATGAAACTAGACACAAAATGGCACAACTTTGGTGAAGAAACCATGCCCATAAAACCAAACCAAATTGACCAAAAACTTGCTCAAATCCGGGTGACCTGCAGGCTGTTTCTGCAAAGTGACCAAATGAACAGTGATTGTTCATTTGGCCATAACTCAATGTGGAAAGGTCCAATTGACCTGAATTTTACCAGCAATAAGCTGAGATATAGACCAACAACTTTCATGAAGAAACCTATCCCAAATTATGACCAGAACCTATCCAACAATTGAGTTGCAGTCACTGTTCACTGCACTGTAGATATGGTCAGCCCTGAAAATTTTCAATCCGGCTAGTTGTGGTTTTTGGACCATAACTTGAGCTACAAAACTCCCAATGGAGTGATTCAAAAAAAGAAATTCAACTAGAAAAAATAAGGAACAACTTTCATGTTTATCATTTTTCCAAATTCCCACTGCAATAGTAACTAATGGAACAGTAAAAATAAGGTATCAAAACTGAAAATTCTGCCCCATTAACTTTAAACTTAGAAATGGTATTGGCAACCAATACCAACAAATTTTGAATGCAAAATGTGGTATGTTGGGAGTATTAAAACCAATGTACCTATTTTCTATGCAAAAGTCAACATTTTGGTTGACTAATAAAATGAATAGTAGTCATAAAAATTCAATTTCAAAGAATTTACATAAATGAAAGTGTTAAATGCCCTAGTAGGCCTAATGTGATTGGTTTGGATAGGTTGGCATGCCATTAGGGTTCTGTTAGCAGTACTGCATATGGCTTCATGCCATTCTGTATTTCATGGCTTCCCATGCCATTCTGTGAAATAATAGCCTTTGGCTATGATATTGAGTTGTTATACTCGGGTTTAATCCCCGATAATTATCACAGCTTATTAGCTGTTCTGTTGCACACCGGGAGACACAATGTGACCGATGGTGTGATGGTCCGAGGTACTTAGTACGCAGTACCAGTTTACCCGTTTATCCAGTCCAGTCAACTAGTATAGGTTACTCGGGCAGTATTAATAAATCTTACCAAACTTCAATTGAATAATATTGCAATAAACATTTGAGACTTAGTTCACCCAAAAATGTAAACATACATTATGTGCACATGTTTTTATTTTATTTTATTTTATTTTATATGGTCACCACTAAGCAGAATTGCTTAGCGCGTCGCTTTTGCCACGCGCAGGTACTAGAGACATAGCTGGGGAGTCCAGCAGACCTCACTGTAACACCCTCTCGGTAGCACTCCGTACATTCTACTGTTCCGGTGACCGGTGTCGGTCCGGACAGCTAGAACGTTCGGAAAAATATTTAAACTTAAGTGAGAAACCAAAATTTACTCAAATATTAATAAGAAACATTTAGTAAAAATTTTAGAAATAAAATACAACCAAGTCAAATGAGCCGGTGCCCAAGTGATGGGTAACCAGAGGTAAGTTGCGGTTCTCGCAACGAGGAGCCCTAGACCCGGGGAAAAATTCATAAAATAATTTTTGGGACTTCAGAGAAGGGTCATTGAGGTTTCTATGGCATTAGAATGCCAAGAAAATATTTAGAAAATTTTTTCAATCGGTACAGACAATTTTGACCCGTTAAGCCAAACGGAGGGCATTTTGGTCATTTCGCCTTCAGAGGTGATTTTTGGCCGACTTGTCCAGTTAAGTAAATAATTAATATGATCTAAAATATGAATAAATATTGCTAAAAATTGAATTGAAAATAAGTAGAAAAGAAAAGAAAAGAAAAATGAAAGTAAATGCTTAAATATGCCATCATGCTTAAGTAAGCATGATGCAATTAAATTTTCCCACCAATTGGAATTTGACAAGCACACACTAAAACAATTAAAAAGGGAAAAAATGGACAGAAAATCAGTTTTTCTTCTTCATTTTTTCAGCTTGCCGAATCCTTCCATGGAAGCTTTCATTGCCTTCCTCATTCAAGCTTGCAAATCCCTCTAACCTTACCCCAAAATCCCTAAGCCCCTTTACTAAAATTTATCCCCACATCAAGAGGAATATTTTGATTATCAAAAAGTGAGGAAATTCCAAAGTTTCTACAAGTGCAAGAAGTGGTTAAAGTGAGGTTAGTGCTTATTTATATAAGTATTTCTTTTATTTCATGTTAGGAACTTGAAATTGTTGTGAAATGGTAGATTAAATAAACTAAACTCATGTGTATGTACCCTATGAATTTTTGGCAGCCCTAGGAAGGAATGAGTTTGATTGTATTAATGGACTTAGAGTGAATTGGAGATTATGTTTAAAGTGTATAAACATAAGGATAATGAAGTAGTTGGTTAATTAAGGTAAATTGTGTAAATTTTGAATTTAAGCTAGGGTTTTGGGAGTGAAAATTTGATTTGGCTTATGGAATGATTAGTGGACATTCTAATGGTCAATTAGTGACAATTTAAGGCAAGTAAATCATAATTTGAAGTGAGCTAATGCATGGTAAACTGAAATGGGAAGGCTGCCAAGAGACAGCAGAAATGAGGCTATGAGTCCAGCATGTTTGGACTGTCATATCTTTGGCTGTGTAGGTCCAATTGGTGTTTGGCCAATTAGACATGAAACTAGGCTTGTAATGGCACATTTTTGCTGAAGAAACCATGCCCAAAAGACCAAAGCAAGAGGACCAAAAGTTGGCCCCATTCCGGATACCCTGCAACCAGCACCTGCAGAAATGACCAAATGAATAACTGTTCATTTGGCCATAACTCACTGTAGATATGGTCAATTGACCTGAAATTTTTACAGCAACAAGATCTGATATAGAAAAACAACTTTCATGAAGAACATTACCCCAAATTATGCCATTAACCCATTCAAATTATTGGGCAAAGTTAAGTTATGAAACCTGCAACTCTGCAGATTTTCACTTGAGCAGTAATGTTTGGATGGCTATAACTCTCTCTAGAAAACTCGGATTTAGGCGATTCTTGAACCGATGAAAACCTAAGGCATAGTAGAACATTTCATATGAAGAAAGTTAGACCAAATTATGAACTTAACTTGATCAAATTACTGACCAAAGTTGAACCAAAATCTGCCAAAACCCAATATAGCACCATGAGCGATTGCGTGAGCGAGAAACTTATTTTGGCCATAACTTGAGTTACAAAACTCCAAATGGAGTGATTCAAAAAAAGAAATTCAACTAGACAAAATAAGGAACATTTTCTATGAATGAAGTTTTGTCAAATTCCAACAGTAAATCGACCATTGAAACAGTGCAACTTCGGAGCACCAAAACCGAAAATTGGCAATTTTTCCAAAATGTCCTAAGCTTTGAGAAAGTGACCAAAACCAACAAGTTTTAAATGAAAAATGTAGTATGTTTGACATGCCAAAGTCAATGTACATATTTTTTTATGCAAAAGTCAACATTTTAGTTGACTAATGAAGTGAATAGTGACATGAAAACTTGAAATAAGCTTGGAAATGGATTTGGTAATTGATTCCAACAAGTTTTAAATGCAAAATGTGGTACATCGGGAGTGTTAAAACCAATGTACCTATTGTCTATGCAAAAGTCAACATTTTTGTTGACCAATGAGGTGAATAGTGATACCAAAACTTGAAATTCAAAATTTGAAATTAGAAATGCATCTAGGGGACTTTAAATTGCAATTGGCAATTAATACTAGTAAATGTAAAACTCAAAATGTGGGATCTTGGTGTAATTAGAATTAATATATCCATTAAGTATAAAAAGGTCAACATTTTGGTTGACTAGTACGGTGAATAGTAATCAAAATGATTAGTGAATTAAGATGAAGACCTAGAACCAATTCTAAGCTTAAATGCTTAGAATTGTATGACAAATATAGACTATGCATCCTAGTCAAAATTGTTAAAAAGAAATTTAGGCCATAAATTTGAAATCCATGAAATATTCATGGATTACTTGAAACATGAAAAATAAGTCACCTAATTGATGTGAATAGATAGTTAGGGCATATATGCCCATCACAAATGGAATTCATAAAATATTAGTAACTCAACTTGAAATATAAAATTTGTAATTACATAAGTAGACTCTTGAATGTATAAATGAGAAAGGAAAAATGTTTTGAATACAATGGTACATGTGAACCATTGTTTAGAATTGGGATCAATATGAATAACATAATGAATGGATAAATAAACCATATTAATGTATGAATGAGACATTAGTTCTCATTATTGTAAAGAGGAGAAGTATTTTGAGTACAATGGTATAAAAGGATAATTGATGTGAATTGTAATCATATAAATGATCAAATGAATGTATGAATTATGATTGAAATTTATCATGAAATAATGAAGTCATAAAGCACAATATATTAATATTTTAAAGTATCAAATGCCCTAGTATACCTAACAAGATTGGTTTGGATAGTTTGGCATGCCAATAGGGTATTGTTTTAGCAGTACTGCGAAAGGCTTTATGCCCGTATTCATGGCTTTATGCCCGTATTCATGGCTTTTATGCCCGTATGCATGGCTTTTATGCCCGATTATGTGATATCATGGCTTTTTAGCCATACTGACTGCATACATCGTTGACGTTCTGCGTCCCATGGTATGACGGCCCGAGGCACCGTGGTGTCCAGTGCCAACGACCCGTTATCCAGTCCAGTCGTCTAGTATAGGTTACTCGGGCATTCAATTAAAGTATTATTCAATTCAGGCAACTAAGCTAAGTTAAGTATAATGAAAATCCAGTACAATTAAATTAAGTATTGAATGAATAAGCAAAAGAGATTAGCAAAAGAAACATAACAAAAATATAAATTGCAGAACCGTACAGACTTGAAATACAATACAGATAGAATAAATTATATACCTGCTAGTATTACTGAAAAGTTATAAACTAAGCACTTCCAAAGAGGAACAAACTAGTATATAAGATCGTTGATACTAGAAATACCATACCAAATTAAATTGATTCTTGAGTATCTGAATTATCATTTATTTCTTTCTTTACTTGTATATATTATTTCTGGTTATATTATTGCACCACTAAGCAGAAATGCTTAGCGCGATGCAATTGCTTCCTCGCAGTAATCTGAAGGTAAAACCAGAGATGGTCGATCGAGATTTTTGGAGTCCAGATCTGCGAAGTGTCGAAGAGTTCAAGATTGTCACCTCCTCAAAGAATGCATGTAGATAGGGCTCATTTTATACATGTTATGTATATTGTTCATTCCTAGCACATTGTAAATTATTTGTATATCTTGTACAAAATAAACTCATGTAATTAACCTATGAATTATGGAAGCTATTCAAAGTAAGTATTTTAGTATGTGAATTGAATTTGAATTATAATGAGATTATACTTGTGAATATTGAGATATTGAAAATCTAATGAGATTTCGAGAAATCTGGATAATCGCATTGAGATACATTATGTTTGAAAATTTTGAGACTATTAAGTTTGAGAAATTGAGTATATATTGAAATTGTCTTTGGCAGTTCGGAAGAAGTTAGTCCAAATTACAAATGACACTTTGTCGGATTATCGTTAAAATTTTTGAAATTTCCAACTTAGTTAGATTTTGATAAAAGTAAAAATAGCCTAAATCTTCAATAAAGTTTTTGAATAAATAAATCAAGGACTGTAATGAAATCAGATAAAATAGAGTGCTCCGGCACACTGAGTGGCATAACTTGCTCGGCTACACTGTAGTCGGGTAAGGGGTATCACACTCACACAGGGTGAGCCTTCATATCTACACTCAGAGTTCAGAGTCACCTCACATTGCAGTGCATTTGGTTGGACCTTAGGCCATTTTGATATTTTGATATTTTGATATTTTGTATTTTGTAACCTTCTGTAATGTATATTATAAATTCATGTAATTATGCTTTTGATGTAAATATCTATGAAACATGTTCAGTAATAAATTGAGCTTTTTTTTTATTGAGTTGACTGTGGTTTGAATTTAATTGAATTTTGAGATATTGAAGTGAATTGAGAAATTGTTGAGAATATATTGGAGGTTGATTGAGAATAAGGTGATGATATTATTGGGAGTGTTTTTAACAGGTTCAGAAGAACTGTTTTTCCAATTTATAGCCGGCACTCTGCCGAATTTTCTATAAAATTTGCAGAAAAATTTAGATTTATTAGAAATTATAAATAAATGAATTAAAAGGGATTAATTGAAATTGAAACATGAATTGGTGTTCCGACACACTGAGTGGCATAACTTGCTCGGCTACACTGTAGACGGGTAAGGGGTGTCACATCACCAAAGTGGAAAAAGTGAGGAGTCGCCACTTTAATTTTTAGGGAAATTAAAAAAAACCATTACTAAAATAAAAACCACTTCCAAAACAGAGATTCTAGGTTTGGAGTCCGTTTATGGGTGGGGAAGGTGTTAGGCACCCCACCTCGTCTCGTAACGATGGTTAGCAAATTTAACGATGTGCTCTTCATAACTTAAGATTGATAATTTTGGGGGTTTGGAGTCATGATGTCGGTCCCTGTTATTGATAAAAAGAGCATTTAATATCTCACCATTTTGGGTTTTCCAAAAACACAGGTATATGGGATGACCCTATAGTGAATTGGTGTTATGTTTATTTGATTTGTTAAATATTTTATCTAATTTCTCCCACTTCGAATTAGGATTCTAATTCTAAAGAGGTGTTATTTAGTCCCTAAAGATTCATAATGAATGGGGAGGACTCTCGGCTCATATATTATGTACCTCGGTATTTAGGTGTTAGTAATATTAGAATTTTGATGGAAAAGAATTCAGGAAAGGACTCTCTCTCGATCTCTTAAAATATTCTTATTATAATTTTAGCTTAAAGAATTCGGATAAGGACTCTCTCCCGATCTCTTAAAATATTCTTATTAGAATTTTAGCTTAGAGAATTCGGGTAAGGACTCTCTCCCAATCTCTTAAGATATTTTATTAGAATTTCAGCTAAGAGAATTCGGGTAAGGACTCTCTCTTAATCTCTTAAAATGTTTTTATTTAGCTCAGAGAATTCAGGTAAGGACTCTCTCCTGATCTCTTGAAATGTTTTTATTAGAGTCTTAGCTAAGAGAATTCGGCTAAGGACTGTCTCTCGGTCTCTTAAAATGTTTTATCAGAATTTTTATGTAAGAGAATTCGGGTAAGAACTCTCTCCCAATCTCTTAAAATGTTTTTATCAGAATTTTTGCTAAGAGAATTCACGCAGAGACTCTCTCCCGATCTCTTTTGGTTAGGAACTCGGGAAAGGACTCTCTCCTTTATAAAAGGTTTAAATTACAGAAATCCCTGGAAAGTACTCTCTTCGGAACTCCCTATTTTGAAAAATGAATTTGAAAGTCGCGAATAATGATTTGAACTCTACGTCAATCTTCCATGTAATTCCTCAATCTCTACGCTATCCAAACTCCTTTATCTCTACCTATATGGCTTATTATCCGAACTTTTCTATTTTGGGTTTCGCGTCTTGTGATTCGAGTTTGTTTTGATTCTCCGATCTTACAGCCTATATTCTGGGCTTGACTCATTTCTCCTTTTTTGATCTCGCGATTTATCTGTCTGAGCTAATCTTGGTTTTCGACCTCACGACTCATCTAAACCTTCTACATCAATCTAGAATACATCTATTGTGACACCCCTTACCCGTCTACAGTGTAGCTGAGCAAGATATGCCACCTAGTGTGCCGAAGCACCAAATTATATTTCCATTACAATTTACCCTTTTTAACTCATTTATTTACAATTTTGATTAATCTGAATTTTTAGCAAATTTTATAGAAAATTAGGTAGAGTGCCGACTGTAAATTGGAAAACAGTTCTTCTGAATCTGTTAAAAACACTTCCCATATAATCATATTATCAATCTTAGTCGTCCACCAACATATTTTCACAATTTCTCAAATGACTTCAATATTTCAAAATTTCATTCGTTCATATCATATTCAACTCAATAAGAAATACTCAAATTTATTACTGAACTTGGTTTACGGATAACTACATCAAAACATCATTACATGAGTTTATGATATAAATGGAAAAATAAAAGTCTAATTACAAAAGTTTACAAAATACAAAATATCAAAAGTAACCTAATGTCCTACCAATGCACTGCAAATGTGAGGTGACTCTGGACTCTATGTGCAGATCTAAAAGTTCACCCGATCTGAGGTCTGCTGGACTCCCCAGTTATGTCTCCAGTACCTGCACGTGGCAAAAGTGACGCGCTAAGCAATTCTGCTTAGTGGTGACAATATAAAATAAAATAACTAAAATAAAATAAATATGCAGAATGTATGTTTATATTTTATGTAGACTTAATTTCTGACATTTATTGCAGTATTATTCGATTAAAATTTGATAAGATTTATTTTAGTTGCCCGAGTAACCCATACTAGTCGACTGGACTGGATAAATGGGTAAACTAGCACTGGGTGTAACACCCCTCACCCGTCTATAGTGTAGCCCAGCAAGGCGTGCCACACGGAGTGCCGGAGCACCTAATCTTATCTGATTTCATCATAGTTCTTGATTTACTTGTTCAAAAACTTTATATGTGGTTTAGGCTATTTTTACTGTTTATCAAAATCTGACTAATTTAGAAAATTCAAAAATTTTAATGATAATCCGGCAGAGTGCCGACTGTAATTTGGACTAACAGTTCTTCTGAACCTGCCAAAAATAATTTCAATATATGCTCAAATTCATAACTCATATTATCTCAAAGCATTCTCATTAGTTTCTCAAACTCAGATTCAGTCTCAAAATTTCTCAAATTCAATCTCATTCAGAATCATTATGATTAGATAATCAATTTAAATATCAGAATTCTTATATTTCATTAACTTATATAATTTGCCAATTAAGTACATAAATTTATCAAGTACAGGATATACAAATAAAATTATAGTTACTAATTCACATTATAATATAAGCAGTAATTATAATGTACAGATTAGAAAACATGCTTAAAATGAGCCCTATCTATATGCATTGTTGAGGAGGTGACAATCTTGAACTCCTCTGACACTTCTGCAGATCTGGACTCCAAAAATCTCAGTAGACAATCTACTGGTTTTACCTTCAGTACCTACGTGAGAAAGCAATTCCATCGCACTAAACATTTCTGCTTAGTGGTGCAATAGTATAACAAGAAATAATATATACAAATAAAGAAAGAAATAAATCATAATTCGGATACTCAGGAATTAATTTAATTTGGTATGGTATTTCTAATATCAACGATCTTATATACTAGTTTGTTCCTCTTTAGAAGTGCTTAGTTTATAACTTTTTAGTAATACTACTCAGTATACAAATTATTCTAACTGTATTGTATTTCAAGTCCCTACGGTTCTGCAATTTATATTTTTGTTATGTTCCTTTTGCTAATCTCTTTTACTCATTCATTCAATACTTAATTTAATTGTACTGAAATTCCATTGTACTTAACTTAACTTAGCTGCCTAAATTGAATAATGTTTTAATTGACTGCCCATGTAGCCTATACACTGACCAGATTAGGTAAACGGATATACTAGCGCTGGGTACCTGGTACCTCGGGCCGTCACACCATCGATCACAAAGTACCTCTTGGAGTGCAAATAGTGTGGCTAAAAAGCCATATAATCAATCAGGCATTAACCCGAGTATAATAACACAATATGTATAGCCATAGGCTATTAAAATCATAGTATGGTATAATAAGCCATAAAACACAATATGACATAAAGTCGCTTACAGAACAGCTGTCAGAATCCTATTGAAATACCAACCTATCCAAACTAGTAAACTAGACAAATTAGGGCATAGTACAAGACAAAATATTTATTTTTAGGGTTTACTGGTCATTATATAATTCACTGTCAATGAAAATGTTGACCTTTTTATACATCATGCATAAGTTGATTCTAGTATTAACATGTAACAATTCGTAATTCAATATGCTGCCAATATAGTGTAATTTACCATTTTTACAAGTTGGCATTCATTGCCAAATTGCTTCAAGCATCATTGTATGAAAATGTCAAATTTTCAATTTTTGTGTGCTAGATTGGTCTAGTTTAAAATCCTATTTCTCTTAGTTTTTAGCTTCTAGTCAAAAGAGAAAAATTGTAGCTCTATGTCTTATTACACTATGAGCAAAATTTCAGGTCATTCTGAGTTGTATAGACCAAGATATGGTCAATTTACTAAAGCTAGACAGATTGCACCTTTAGTGCAAAATTTGGTCAATTTTAGATCAGATTTTGTTTTGGCAGCTTTGGTATCCAAACTTGTGTAAGCTGTTTGACTTGGTTCTGGCCATTTCTGGGCTTTGGTGCCTTCATAATAATTGTAGCTCTATGTCTTATTGAACTTTTGGCAAAATTTTAGGTCATTCTAAGTTGTATAGAGCAATATATGGTCAATTTACTAAAGCTGGACAGATTGCACCTTTAGTGCAAAATTTGGTCAATTTAAGGTCACATTTAGTTCTGGCAGTTTTGGTACCCAAACTTGTGAAAGCTATTTGACTTGGTTCTGGCCATTTATAGGCTTTGGTGTATTCATAAGAATTGTATCTCTATGTCTTATTAAACTTTTGGCAAAATTTTAGGTCATTCTGAGTTATATAGACCAAGATATGGTCAATTTACTAAAGCTGGACAGATTGCACCTTTAGTGCAAAATTTGGTCAATTTTGGGTCACATTTTGTTCTAGCAGTTTTGGTACCCGAACTTGTGGAAGCTATTTGACTTGGTTCTGTCTATTTCTAGGCTTTGGTGTTCTGATAAGAATTGTAGCTCTATGTCTAAGCTATCCATGGTAAAAATGTCAGGTTAATTGGACCTGTTTTGAGTGAGTTATGGTTATCCTAATGACTATTATTCATATGGTCAAAAATCTGGGTTGCAAGGTTGCCATTTCGGATTTGGTCATTTTTGAGGTCAGTTTCTAGGCAGAATTTTGGCAACATTTCTCCATGAAAGTTGGCCTATTTGGTGTCTAGTTTCACCCTCCATTGGCCTTATACCAATTGGGTTTACAGTTTTGTACTCATGACCTAATTTTGGTGCTGCCAAAATACACAACCTGCATTTGAACATTACACTTCCAATTTTGACAATCCTCCTCCTCCCAATACCTCAACATTTAATCATGGCACTTTTATATATATTGTACACAATTCCAGCAAGCATTTTGGGCAGAATACTTAAGTGCTCAATGCACACAATACACCATTAATGTTTAACATTTACTTCAACCCAAATTCAATGTATATCAACACTTATATTACACATACACTTCCATGGCAATTACACAAACTGCCCACCATTCAACACCATCATATTTCATTAATAAATTTCATAAACTCACACACAAATTCATGATATTTAAGGCTGCCCAACATGGCAGTTTACTAAAGCATCAAAGTTCCACTTTTAAATCCTTAATTCAAATGTTCTAATTCAACAATTCACATTCAATCAATTTCTAGCACAAGTATTTTCATCAATCCAAGTGTAACCCTCATTTGCTTACTTATCAACATCCCAAAACATCAATTAAATTCATGAGATAATTAATCTCCCATGTTCTCATGGCTGCCCAAAATGAAGCAACAATACAAATCCCCATTTCAAAAGCTCAATCACAAGTTACACATGAGATTAACTTACTAGCATCACAAATTACTTTAATCCACACTAATTCCCATCAAATACCATCAATTACATATAAGAATAATTCACTTACCTTCCCTTTTCATGGCTGCCAAGAATTACACACACCAAATACTCACTCAATTCCTTAAATTTTTCAACCAAACTACTCACCATAACCTCAATACAAACTTTAATTAAGCAAGGGAAGAAAAACTAGCACTAACCTCAACTTGAGCTTGAAAAATCCTTGGAATTTCCTCTCCTTTTTGTTGCCTATATGTTGCCCATGGTGTAAGGATGATTTTTCATGAAGGCAGTTTGAAGAAATAATGGCTTAAAGGTAGGGAAATGGAGCTTGCTTCATGGACGTCCATGGAGGACACTTGAGAGCTTCAATTCGACCATGGGAGAGGAGCTTGAAGTTCACAACCACCCAGCAGAGGTAGAGGCAGGGGTAGAGGTAGCCCAGCAGGCAGCCAAGGCACAGTGAAACATTCAGAGCAAGACAGTGCTCCAGTCAGAATCTATGCAATGAGACAGAGGGAAGAGGCCGAGACATCTGATGTTGTAGCTGGTACCTTCTCAACTTTTAATCAAGATGTGTTTGTGTTATTTGATCCGGGTTCTACCCATTCTTATGTGAGTGCTAGCATCATTGATTGCATTGCTGTTCCATGTACAAAAATGGACTTTGAGGTGCTAGTAACAAGTCCGCTAGGACAGGAGGTCAAGGTTAATAGAATGTATAGAGATTGTCCTTTGGTGATCCAATGACACACTTTTCTGTCTGATTTCATTGAAATGCCCTTCAGAGATTATGATATCATCTTGGGCATGGATTGGTTAGCTAGGCATCATGCCATGATTGACTGTAGGCTGAAGACAGTCACTTTCGATCTCCTCGATGCTGATGATGTGGTAATACATGGGGAGAGGCAGCTATTGCCATCAAACATCATTTCGGCTGCACTAGCCAGAAAAATGATCAGAAAGGGGTGTGAAGCATACTTGGCACATGTGGTAGACACTCAAGTGGGGAGTCTAGCATTGAAAGACATCCCTACAATACATGACTTTCCAGATGTGTTTCCTGATGAATTGCCTCCGGAAAGAGAAGTGCAGTTTGAAATTAATGTTATGCCTGGTGTGGAACCAATCTCCATAACACCATACAGAATGGCACCAGCAGAGTTGAAGGAGTTGAAGATACAGTTGCAAGAACTACTTGAAAAGGGCTTCATCCGCCCTAGTGTGTCACCTTGGGGAGCACCAGTGTTGTTTGTTAAGAAGAAGGATGGTACTCTCCGCTTATGTATAGATTACTGGCAGTTGAATAAGGTGACAATAAAGAACAGATATCCATTGCCTCGTATTGATGATCTGTTTGATCAATTGAAGGGTGCAGCTATATTCTCCAAAATTGATTTGCGATCTGGTTATTATCAGTTGAAGGTGCAAGAGCATAGTATTCCAAAAACTGCTTTCAGAACTCGATATGGCCACTATGAGTTTCTAGTAATGCCATTCGGGTTAACAAATGCTCCAGCTGCTTTTATGGATCTGATGAACACTATCTTCAGACCATATCTCGATCAATTTGTGGTGGTGTTTATTGATGACATTTTGATATATTCGAGGAATGTAGAGGAGCATGATAGACATCTGCGGATTGTACTACAGACTTTAAGGGAGAAACAAATATACGCCAAATTATCGAAGTGTGAATTTTGGCTGAAAGAAATCTCCTTTTTGGGACATGTTGTGTCAGTTGAAGGGATCAAGGTAGATTCCAGCAAAGTAAAAGCTATCCTTAATTGGAAGCTGCCCAGGAACATCACGAAAATTCGTAGTTTTCTGGGTTTAGCTGGATATTACCGCCGATTTGTGAAAGGGTTTTCTATGTTATCTTCTCCATTAACCAAGCTGCTTCGGAAAGATGTAAAATTTCAGTGGACAGATAAATGCCAGCAAAGTTTTGATGAGTTGAAGAGGTGTTTAACTAAAGCTCCAGTCCTCACTTTACCTACTCCGGGTAAAGAATACACAGTTTATAATGATGCTTCTCACAATGGGTTAAGCTGTGTACTGATGCAAGAGCGGAATGTCATTGCTTATGCATCACGCCAGCTGAAACCGCATGAGAGGAACTACCCAACACATGATCTGGAGTTAGTAGCTATTGTTTTTGCTCTAAAAATCTGGAGACACTATTTGTATGGGGAGAAATGCTACATTTACACAGATCACAAGAGCTTGAAGTACTTAGGCACCCAGAAGGAATTGAATTTGAGGCAGAAGAGATGGTTAGAACTCATTAAAGACTATGATTGCTTAATAGACTATCAGCCAGGGAAAGCAAATGTGGTGGCTGATGCCTTAAGTCGTAAGACTATGGCAAGTCTCAGAGTTTCTCCTTTGTCCATGGTATATGAATTGAAAGCACAGCATGCTAGTTTAGAGATTGATAATGAGGGACAGACAGTAGTTGCATGGCATGTACAGCCAGTGTTGATTGATCAGATCAGAATGGCTGCTCAGAATGATGATAAATATCAGAAGCTACTGAAAGAAGTCCAACAGGGCAAGAAACCTGAATTTTCTGTGAAAGATGATGGTTTATTGCTACATCAGGGCAGAATGTGCATTCCTAATGATGCTGAATTGAGACAGATCATTATGAAGGAAGCACATGAGTCTCTTTTTGCTATGCACCCTGGTGGAACTAAAATGTACAGAGGGTTGAAAAAGCATTACTGGTGGATGGGTATGAAGAGGGATATAACTGAGTTTGTTTCCAAATGCCTAACTTGTCAGCAAGTAAAGGCAGAACATCAAGTTCCAGCTGGTTTGTTACATCCTTTGCCAGTACCAGAGTGGAAATGGGAACGAATAACTATGGATTTTGTTACAGGACTTCCAAGAACACAGAATGGTCATGATGCAGTATGGGTTATAGTTGATCGATTGACCAAGTCTGCTCACTTTTTACCAGTTCGGATGGATTATAGCCTGGAAAGATTGGCCAGATTGTACATATATGAGATTGTAAAACTGCATGGAGTGCCAGTATCAATTGTGTCTGACAGAGATCATAGGTTCACTTCTAGATTCTGTGGTAGTCTTTAGAGAGCTCGAGGAACTAGATTGAACTTCAGCACAGCATTCCACCCACAGACAGATGGCCAGTCCGAGAGGGTTATTCAGATATTGGAGGATATGCTACGGACTTGTGTGATTGAGTTTGAAGGTAGTTGGGATACACAATTGCCTTTGATTGAGTTTGCTTATAACAACAGCTACCAATCAAGCATTGGGATGCCTCCATATGAAGCTTTGTATGGCAGAAAGTGCAGAACTCCCTTATGTTGGGATGAAGTAGGTGAAAGGAAGATGATTGGGCCAAAAATTGTTCAGCAGACAGAGGAAAAGATCAGATTGATCAGAGATAGACTCAATGCTGCATCAGACCGTCAGAAGTCCTATGTTGATCTGAGGAGAAGAGATATTGAATATGCAGTGGGTGATAAGGTATTCCTCAAAGTTTCTCCTTGGAAGAGGATTATGAGATTTGACAGATAGGGGAAACCGAGTCCTCATTTCATCGGACCATATGAGGTTCTGGAAAGAGTGGGTCCTTTGGCATATCGGTTGGCATTACCTCTAGTGTTAGCAAGGATACACAATGTCTTCCATGTGTCCATGTTAAGGAGGTACAGATTTGACCCATCTCATGTACTATCAGTTGAAGAGATTGAGATAAATTTAGACCTCTCATATGAGGAAGAACCCATAGAAATTCTAGCTTATGATGTGAAGCAGCTGAGGAACAAACAGATACACCTGGTTAAAGTGCTATGGAACCATCATTCAGGCCAGGATGCTACTTAGGAACGTGAAGAGGATATGAGGAGACAACACCCACAGCTGTTCAGAGACTAATGCCAAGTAAAATTTCGAGACGAAATTTATTTTAAGGGGGGAGAATTGTAACACCCCTATGTTCGATAGTGCGTTCTACTGTTCCAGTGACCAGTGTTGTCCGGACAGCTAGGATGCCTAGAACTACACTTTGATATGAGTGAGGAGACATAAAATAATGAAATACAAGAAAAGAAAATACAAGAAAAACAAAGGAAAAATAATAGCAAAGAAATGTAACCAAGTTAAGCGAGCCGAGAACCCTAGCCATGGGTGACCGCACCGGGAAGTCACGGCGTGGATCGTTGACTAGCCCTGGACCGCGGAGAACCCTGGAAAATATTTTTAGGACTTAAAGAGACACCTATTGAAATATAAATACCATTAGAAATACTAAATAAAAAAATTAAATAATTAGTATAAAGAAAAGTGAGAAATCGAAAAATGGACAAAACCCGGTGTTACCGAAAAATCGAGAGTGCAACCCGAACAGGGGCATTGTGGTCATTTGACATCCCGAGTTGTCTTTTGACCTAAATGTCCATTAAAAATAAATGATATTACACTTGGAAAATATAATGAAAAATTAATTTGGTGGTACCTAATGTAAATAGCAAAAATGGAGTGTAAATGGAGTAATTATCACTTAAAACTTATTAAATTATTATCCTAGCATGAGTGAAGCACTATGGGATTGAATAACCATTAATTGGGCAGGTGTATCTCCACTAACATCTTCATCATCTTCAATTCACTCACCATGCCGAAATCAAAAGCTTGAGAACCCTCCCATGGCCGCCCAAATGCATGGCTCATTATACCCATTTTCAAGCTAAATTTTGTTTACTTGTCTTCATTAATTTTGATCCCCACCTCATAAGGAAGAAGTAGATACCAAAATCAAGGGAGTTTAGTGAAGATTTAACAAGTCCCAACAATAGGTAAGTGTTTAAATTGATTTAGTTTTTATGTAAAGTTTGTGGGAAGCTTGAGTTGAATGAATTGATGAAGAAATTTTGAGGTTTTGGTGAATTATTATTATGCACTAGTTTAGGCAGCCATAGTAATTAAAGAATTTGAATTATTTTCACATGAAATTTGTGGGTATTGATGTTGATTAAAGTGAATAGAAGTTTAGTAGGTTAATTGTTAGTGTATGTTAAAGTTGTGCACTTGAATTGGAAATTATATTAAGTTTGAATTCTATGAAGGAACGGAAGCGTGAAAAACACAAGTTTATACCATTGAATTCAAAAATTTTCACCTAGGGTCACATGCATCATGCAAGATTTATTTTTATCTATTTGATTTCAATGATAAACAACATATTAAAACTCTTTTAATATGTTTTTGGATCTGTATTTGCCATTTAAGATTTTAAAATTAATCAGATTAATTTTAGAACCCTAGATTAAATCAAGAATAATTACACTAACCTCTTGATGCACTGCAGCGTGTCTGCGCCTTTGAGATTCGTCTTCAGGACACCAGATGTTGTCCCTCTAGCTTGTCCACACCAAGAACACCTATGGCAGCCCTTGAACAGCTTCTAAAGCCTTTTCTATTAATTAGAAATTCAAGTTCTGCCTTTTAAGAGATTAGAGATGTAAACAGGACACTAGAAACAATTTCTAGTATTCTTAATTCAAGAGATTGATGGCTAATCTCTTTGAATTGATGAGAGATGAAGAAGAATAGAGGGAGGGCTGCAAAATGGCGTGACCAAGGAGTGTGGCTGCTGGTTGTGTTTTATTTTCTCATAACAACACTTAAATAGCTAGGTTAACACATTAAACCCTTGCCACATGTCACCCTTTGATTAGCTCTAGGTTTAAGTGACCCAATCACATTGTGCCAAGTGTCAAACCTATATGTAATCTTGATTTTAATCATCTTACATGATTAAAAAACATTTGGCAAGCTTATGTGTTATGCCACGTGTCACCATCTCATGGTGCCATGTGTCACCATCTCATGGTGCCACGTGTCACACTGCAAAATGACCAAAATGCCCCTGTGTCTTAATTTTGAGTTCTTAACCCAAAATAATTATTTTTCTTCTTCTAATCAATTTATATCAAATATAAATTAATTAATTAATCTCTATTAATTAATTTCTCATTAATTAAATTCATATTTAAACACTTTAAATATAAATTTAACTTATATTATACATCCAATAATCTAGATTTGGTTTCAAGTCATGCTAGGGACTTTGCAATCTAATTGCAAACCAAACTTATTTAATTAATCAATTAAACTCTTTAATTAATTAATTAAATCATATTTACTTAGGTGATAACTTGTGTATGTGTGTGACTTACTAGGCTCATCACTAATTGGCAATGAGACATGATATCAACTCTTAATATCATCAGAACTCTTTCTTACCATAAATGATTTCTCTAAATCATTTTATGAACCTCAAAGACCATGGTTAACACCTAGCATAGCATGCCATGGCCACCCAATTAGTAATAAGGTTTACCTTAAATGAACCTATAATCATATGTTACCATGCACTAGAATCTCTCTATTATAAAATCCCAACTCAAGCTGGAGTCATGGTTTATGTCAAACTCCATTTGCTATGAATATTATGTTCTCTTTTAATTCCAGTTCTTGATTAAAAAGATTTTCTCATCAGAAACTCTTTTCTGAATAAATCTATCTGTCTGGCCAGAACTTGAAACATCAAGAACAATTAAATGAACATTGGATTTTATCTCTATTTACTTAGAGGAACAGATTCCATCTTGATCAACACCTACCTCCATATATAACTAGTAGGAGCCAACACATGCCCATATACCCATACACAGTACAAGTATGAAAGCAGTATCAAACTCAAACTACCTATATACAAGATAACTGTGCTATCTCAGGTCTAAAGATTATATGCACTAATATGATTTATGACAAAACATTGACAAGAGTAAACTCCATGTGCTTGTCATAAGTGTCACTGGTTCGGCCTACTTATCATTTATAAGTGCCTATCATGTTTGTTATATGGCATGAGACTCACCATTCCATCTTATTTATATCTCATATAAATAACTTGGGAACAAACATGAATACAATCTTTCTGGATAGTCATGTCCTTATTATGAAGTATCCTCGATTGTGAACCTATTTATGATACTTCGTGCTAGAAATATTGTCACTCATATTCTTAACAACTTAAGAATAATATTTCTAACAAAATATCAATGGACCTTTTCTATTACACATAAATATATTATGTAAACGGAAAAGTGAAAATGCCTTTTTTAATTAATAAAAATATGTACAAGATACATACTAGATGATATGCTCTAGGGCATACTACTAACAATCTCCCACTAGCACTAGAGCCATTCATTACATTATCTTAGACCCATCTTCTCAAGATGTCAGTCTAACTGAGTCTGTGACATAGGCTTAGTGAATGGATCAGCTGGATTTTCAGCTGATGCTATTTTCTGCATGGCTACATCGCCTCGCCCAACTATATCTCTAATAATGTGGTAGTGCCTTTCTATGTGTTTGGATTTTGGGTAAGACCTTAGTTCCTTAGCCTGTATGACTGTTCCATTATTGTCACAGTGTAGTGGAACTGCTGACTCAATGGAAGGAACTACTGTAAGTTCTATCACGAACTTCTTTATCCAAACAGCTTCCTTTGCAAGATTCGATGCAAAGAATATACTCACCTCTGTAGTGGAATCAAGTCGTGCTCGCTTGGAACTCTTCCAACCGATCGCATCTCCATTACAAATGAACACATATCCAGAGGTAGACTTTCTATCATCGATATCCGATTGGAAATCGAATCGATAACCATCCAATTGCAAGTCTCCACCTCCATAAATTAAGAATAAATCCTTAGTTCTTCTCAAGTACTTAAGGATATTCTTGACAGCTATCCAGTGTTCCAAACCTGGATTGGATTGATACCTGCTAGTCAAACTAACAGCATATGCGATATCCGGCCTAATACACAACATTGCATACATTAAACTTCCAATAGTCGAAGCATATGGAATCCTGGCCATCTTATCTCTTTCTTCAGGTGTCTTTGGAGACATCTCTTTAGAAAGATGGATACCATGTCTCACTGGTAACAATCCTCTCTTGGAATCAAGCATGTTAAACCTCTTTAACACCTATTCCAAGTATAGACTTTAGGATAAACCAATTATTCTTTTCGCTCTATCTCTATAGATGCGAATTTCAAGAATATAGGTTGCCTCCCCTAAGTCTTTCATGGAGAATGTATTTGACAACCATACCTTTATAGTCGTCAACATACCTGTGTCATTACCCATCAACAGTATGTTATCCACATATAAGACAAGGAAAGTGATAGCACTGTCACTAATCTTCTTATATACACATGGCTCATCCTCATTTTTTATAAAACCAAAGGATTTAATGGCTTCATCAAAATGGATGTTCCAACTCCTCGAAGCTTATTTCAACCCATAAATGGATCGCTTTAGCTTGCATACCTTGGAACCATCTTGGGATTCAAATCCCCTAGGTTGTTCCATGAAAATGTTTTCTTCAATGTATCCATTGAGAAAAGCTGTTTTGACATCCATCTTCCAAATCTCATAATCATAGTATGCAGCTATTGCTAATAAAATCCTAATTGATTTAAGCATGGCAACAGGCGAGAAAGTCTCCTCATAGTCGATTCCTTGCCTTTGGCGAAACCCTTTCGCTACTAGCCTTGCCTTATAGGTCTCTACCTTTCCATCAGAACCAATTTTCTTCTTGAAAACCCATTTGTTCCCTATAGGTATAATACCTTCAAGTGGGTCAACAAGATCTCAAACTTGATTCTTATACATGGAATCAATCTCGGATTTCATAGCATCAATCCATTTTGAAGAGTCTATATCTGATATAGCTTCTTCATATGTAAGTGGATCATCTCCATGATCTACTTCTTCATGAGTAGACAACTCTTGTTCTTCTTCATGAAGAAAACCATATCTCACTGGTGGGTGAGATACCCTGGTTGCTCTACGAGGAACAGCTGTAGATGTTTCATCAACGGGTATTGGTTGACTATATGGATTTATATCCATCCGATCTGTTGGTTGGTCAGAATTCTCCAATTCTAACTCTATTTTCCTTCCTTTGCCTCCTTCTTGAACAAACTGTTGTTCAAGAAATGTGGCATCTCTACTTATCACAACCTTTTGTGAAGTAGGCAAATAAAAATAATATCCAAAACTATCTTTTGGATATCCAACAAATCGACCTTTTTCTGATCTGGTCTCCAATTTATCAGTGTTCAGCTTTTTGATATAAGCTGGACAACCTCAAATCTTAACATGCTTAAGACTTGGTTTTCTTCCATTCCATATCTCATAAGGTGTGGAAGAAACTGATTTTGATAGAATCCTATTCAGAATATACAAAGCTGATTCTAATGCAAATCCCCAAAAGAAGATTGGCATATCAGTATAGCTCATCATACTACGTACCATATCCAATAGGGTACGATTTCTCCTTTCAGATACACCATTCAGCTGTGGCGTTCCTGGAGGAGTTAGCTGAGAAACAATGCCATGCTCTCTCAAGTATTCATCAAATTCAGTACTCAAATATTCACTTCCACGATCTGATCGAAGAGCTTTAATATTCTTTCCTGTTTGATTTTCTACTTCAAATTTAAATTCTTTGAACTTTTCAAAAGATTCATGTTTGTATTTCATCAAATACAAATACCCAAACCTTGATTTATCATCAGTAAAGGTAATAAAATAATGAAAACCCCCTCTAGCCATTTCTTTAAATGGACCACATACATCACTATGTATTAGCTCCAAAATATTTTCAGCTCTTAGCCCTTATCCAACAAAGGGTGATCTAGTCATTTTACCCTGAAGGAAAGATTCACAAGTTGGAGTAGGCTCAGAGCCCAATGAGGATAAAATCCCCATTTTCTCCAATTTTGTAATCCTATCTTCTGCAACATGACATAACCTTAAGTGCCAAATATATTTTGAACTTGAGTTGGTTTTCACCATGGCATTGCATTCATTTATATTGCTATACTTTGGCCAGTGGAAACATTTTCTTACTAGCAATGTAAACACTTTCCTATTTTCAATGGAAACACTTTCCTGTTGGCAGTGGAAACACTTTCCTTTGCCTTTGTCAGCTTTGGTCTTCCTTTTCTGTTTAGCTATTTTCTTGGAAGGACTAGGAATCTGAGGTTTCTTTTTCTTATTGCCCTTCTTCTTGTTGGACTTTCTAGCAGAAGAAGATGCAACCAAAGCTACCTCTTTTCCTTTATTGCCCGGCATATTCTTTTGGGCAATAACCAGCATGTTGAGTAAACCAGCTAAGGTGCATTGTTGTTTAGTCATATGGAAATTTGTCACAAAATTCCCAAAAGACTCAGGAAGGGACTGAAGGATCAAATCCGTCTGTAGTTGGAAATCCATGTTGAAGTCAAGATGTTCCAACTGCTCAATCAGCCGAATCATCTTGTGGACATGATCCCCAACATTCTGTCCCTCAAACATCCTCATACGGAATAGCTGTCTAGATATCTCATACCTAGCATTCCTGCTGTGCTCACCATACAACTCTTAAAGGTGAAGGAGGATCTCACTCGCACTCTGCATGTTCTCATGTTGCTTCTGTAACTCATTACTCATGGAAGCAAGCGTGTAACACTTAGCTCTCATATCATGCTCCTTCCACTTGTCCAAAGTTTCATGTTCCTCTTGTGTGGCCTCTGGAGGTAAGGGACCAGGAACATTTGAATCTAGAACATATCCTATATGTTCAAGGTTCAGGACAAGTTTCAAATTTCTTAGCCAATCAGACAGATTTGGTCCTGTCAACCTATTGTGATCAAGTATGCTTGCAAGAATATTGGATGGTGGTGGTTGTTTTGTGCTCATTTTTATCAGAAAATTAACAGCAGAAAATAACCAGATTAATTAGTAAATGTATCATGTAATTAACCAAAATGATTATTGTCTTTTAATCAAATTGGTCCTCCCACTAACTTAGCGAATCCTACACTTCCAAAGTAGGAAACGGAAATCCTAGTTGGATGGATTTCTAGTGGGTGATTGAATTCTTATAATTCTATTGATCATCCTCAGGTACATCCATTATTGGAATTACAATAAACTATAAGTGAGCAACTCCTTACCAATCACATCTCATGTGAGGTTCAATCCTTTACCTAGCCCCTAATGCTCAAAATCTCAGGTACATCCATTATTGACTTATCTTGCATTAGTTAAGTTGATCCCATTGAGCCAGTAATTATGTAAATAATTTTAATGTCCTCAGGTACATCCAATATTGGCCACCAAACCATTTACATATTTACAACATCTCATGCTTAACAATTATTCTTAAGAAAATCTCTTAAATTAATTGCATCTCATGCAACTATTTAAAATTTCTTAAAATAATTGCCCCAATGGAGGGCCTATGTTATAATTACTTTAATTATAGCATATCCAACTTAATCATTTGTTTGGAAGATTTTATGGTCATTCTAATTACTATTAAGGTCTTACTTTGCACATTATCCATTTAGCATGCATATATCATATAATTGCATACATTCCCATACATCTCATGCATTCATGGATAAGCAATAAATATGATATGATCATGGACTTTCTAAGGGATTCAATTCTGAGCCACCAAGAATTGAATCAGGGCATTCCTAGGTGCATTTCATTCATTCATTTTACAAGAGTTGCTGAAGGAGTACATAATCAACACTTGATCTTGAATTCCTCTCACTGGTCCCACCAATGCTCTTGACCTCCTTGAACTTCTTGCAATCCAATATTACATAGTAATCCTTGGCATACCAAGGCGAATTTACAAGAGCTTAAATAAATGAAATTACAACCCAAAAATTATTATAAACTTAATAATACATGCCCAAAATAAATTAAAATAAATTAATTAATTTACAATCCCAAAGAAACATAAAAGAAATAAATCCAATCACATTGGTCTTTTATAGTCCATGATCATCCATCATGCATATCACTATTTAACAATTAAATAAAACATACATACTTAAATTAAATTGAATATCTCATATTCAACTTAAAAATCCAGATTTGAATATGATTCAAATAAATTTAAAAATTCAGATTTGAATCTCATTCAAACAAATTTAAAAATTCAGATTTGAATCACATTCAAACAACTTCAAAAATTCAGATTTGAATCACATTCAAACATTTTTTAAAAAATCAGATTTGAATCACATTCAAACATTTTTTAAAAAATCAGATTTGAATTTTATTCAATCAATTTTAAAAAATCAGATCTGAATTTTATTCAATCAATTTTAAAAAATCAGATTTAAATATGATTCAAACAACTTTAAAAATTCAGATTTGAATCACATTCAAACAACTTTTAAAATTCAGATTTGAATCACATTCAAACAATTTTTAAAATTCTGATTTGAATCATAATTTAATTGTGTGATTAAAACTACTAATTAAACACTTTAATTAGTCAAAGAATAGGCCTTAAATCATACAACAAATGCAGAATTAAAAGCCAAACCTTGAACCACCCATGGTAGCCAAACCATGCGCACCATTGATGGTCTTTTTTCAAGTATGCCGCCACCTTGCTTTGCAACCAGTAATAATCTTTTGATCTCATGATCAAACACAAAATTAAATTATATAATCAACAATCTAAATGGCAAATATAGTGGCTCTGATACCAAGTGAAGGAACGGAAGCGTGAAAAACACAAGTTTATACCATTGAATTCAAAAATTTTCACCTAGAGTCACATGCATCATGCAAGATTTATTTTTATCTATTTGATTTCAATGATAAACAACATATTAAAACTCTTTTAATATGTTTTTGGATTTGTATTTGCCATTTAAGATTTTAAAATTAATCAGATTAATTTTAGAACCCTAGATTAAATCAAGAATGATTACACTAACCTCTTGATGCCTTCGCAATGTCTGCGCCTTTGAGATTCGTCTTCAGGACACCAGATGTTGTCCCTCTAGCTTGTCCACACCAAGAACACCTATGGCAGCCCTTGAACAGCTTCTAAAGCATTTTCTATTAATTAGAAATTCAAGTTCTGCCTTTTAAGAGATTATAGATGTAAACAGGGCACTAGAAACAATTTCTAGTGTTCTTAATTCAAGAGATTGATGGCTAATCTCTTTGAATTGATGAGAGATGAAGAAGAATAGAGGGAGGGCTGCAAAATGGCTTGACCAAGGAGTGTGGCTGCTGGTTGTGTTTTATTTTCTCATAACAACACTTAAATAGCTAGGTTAACACATTAAACCCTTGCCACATGTCACCCTTTGATTAGCTCTAGGTTTAAGTGACCCAATCACATTGTGCCAAGTGTCAAACCTATATGTAATCTTGATTTTAATCATCTTACATGATTAAAAAACATTTGGCAAGCTTATGTGTTATGCCACGTGTCACCATCTCATGGTGCCACGTGTCACCATCTCATGGTGCCATGTGTCACCATCTCATGGTGCCACGTGTCACACTGCAAAATGACCAAAATGCCCCTGTGTCTTAATTTTGAGTTCTTAACCCAAAATAATTATTTTTCTTCTTCTAATCAATTTATATCAAATATAAATTAATTAATTTCTCATTAATTAAATTCATATTTAAACACTTTAAATATAAATTTAACTTATATTATACATCCAATAATCTAGATTTGGTTTCAAGTCATGCTATGAACCTCAAAGACCATGGTTAACACCTAGCATAGCATGCCATGGCCACCCAATTAGTAATAAGGTTTACCTTAAATGAACCTATAATCATATATTACCATGCACTAGAATCTCTCTGTTACAAAATCCCAACTCAAGCTGGAGTCATGGTTTATGTCAAACTCCATTTGCTATGAATATTATGTTCTCTTTTAATTCCAGTTCTTGATTAAAAAGATTTTCTCATCAGAAACTCTTTTTTGAATAAATCTATCTGTCCTGGCCAGGAACTTGAAACATCAAGAACAATTAAATGAACATAGGATTTTATCTCTATTTACTTAGAGGAACAGATTCCATCTTGATCAACACCTACCTCCATATATAACTAGTAGGAGCCAACACATGCCCATATACCCATACACAGTACAAGTATGAAAGCAGTATCAAACTCAAACTACCTATATACAAGATAACTGTGCTATCTCAGGTCTAAAGATTATATGCACTAATATGATTTATGACAAAACATTGACAAGAGTAAACTCCATGTGCTTGTCATAAGTGTCACTGGTTCGGCCTACTTATCATTTATAAGTGCCTATCATGTTTGTTATATGGCATGAGACTCACCATTCCATCTTATTTATATCTCATATAAATAACTTGGGAACAAACATGAATACAATCTTTCTGGATAAGTCATGTCCTTATTATGAAGTATCCTCGATTGTGAACCTATTTATGATACTTCGTGCTAGAAATATTGTCACTCATATTCTTAACAACTTAAGAATAATATTTCTAACAAAATATCAATGGACCTTTTCTATTACACATAAATATATTATGTAAACGGAAAAGTGGAAATGCCTTTTTTAATTAATAAAAATATGTACAAGATACATACTAGATGATATGCTCTAGGGCATACTACTAACATTCTATGCGTAAATGATTAAATGGACAGCCATGAAATTGTACCCTAAATGAAATATTATTACATGTATTGTGAAGAATTAATGATTGACTAATGTGAGTTAAAGTTTTGGTAAGTTAACTTCATGTATATGTGATGTTGAACCAAAGGGAGAATTGAGCTTGAAAACAATTATGGAGACTTTACAATGCGGCAGCTTGTTAACTCCTTGAAGGATGCTGGAATTCATGAAGATGTTTGATGAATTATGGTCCTAAAATTTGCCAAATGTGTATGTAAGTTAGTGGTGAAGTTGTAGGTTAGGATAGTGGAGAAGTTATGCGTTATGGTTAGGTGATAAGTTGTTGTAAATGAGTTTGACAAATTCTGCACTTTATGGTGTATGTTGAATGTGATTGTAAGCTGCCAAAATGACCAATCATGTGTTGTGAATTATGTTTAGGTCATGGTACAACCATAATTGGCTTGAATGTTAAGTTTAGTAAGTGTTAAAACTGATCCTTGATGTGTATGAAGGAAATGCAATAAGGCAGTTTGCATTTTGGGCCTAGAATTTTAAGTGTGTGGCTCCAATTGGTATGAGACCAATTGGAGGTGAAACTAGGCACAAAATGTGCCAACTTTCATGAAGAAAGCTTGCCAAAATTCTGCTTTCAAGGTAGATTGAAAAATGACCAAATCCGGATTAAGTGCAAATAAGGCCTGAAAATTTACCATTTGGGCAGCAGTTAGTGTTTAGGCCATAACTCACTCAAAACAGGTCCAATTGTCCTAAAATTTTGACCATGAATAGTTAAGACCCATATCTACAAGTCTTATGAAGACACCAAAGCCCAGAAATGACCATAAGCAAGTCAAAAAGCTTGCACAATTTCGGGTCCAAAAACTGGCCGAACCAAAATTGACCTAGAATGACCTAAAATGACCAATTTTGGTGCAATTTGACCAGCAATAGTAAAATGACCATAACTTGGTCTACATAACTCAGAATGACCTGAAATTTTGCCCCGCGTGCAATAAGACATAGATCTACAAGTTTGTAGTTTTGATAGAAACCCGAAAACCGAGGGAACTAGGTTGTCCGGCTAGGTCAAACTAGTATCCCAGAATCCAGCAAATTGCAAGAAAATGCAAGATACATGGAATGAGTTTGGTAACATGTACCAACCCTAAAAGACTATCGAATGTAACATATTAGTAACATTAAAACCTAATTTACCTAAAACGCATCGAGGGTCGATATATTAGGTTGATTAAGCAAATAATAGCATTCAGTGAATTACTTATCAAGCATTATCGTTAGAGATAATTTAATTTAATACTGAAACACTTCAAATTGTGTTTCTCAGTTAGCAAAGACTCAGGGAAAGGGAAGGAAACACTGAGTCAAAGCCAGGAGATAGTTATCAGAGGTTTGTGCACAACAACTATTTCTTTTGAATTATTTTCAATTAAAATAAATTATGACTATTTGTATATTATTGTTTTAAATTGTGAAACTGTGAAAAATTGTTTGAATGATATTTGATGGATACTTATTGATTGAAAAAGCACTGTAAATGGTTTGAAACCACAGCTATCATTTATATTGATTGTATTCCTCGCTAGCTTGTCTAGTGGGATGAATTGAATTCCCTCTCTGGCTGAAGTGTTGAGGTGTGTGCCTATTGAGGATGAATAGAATGAGTATTCATATTTTTGCTAGCTAGCTATGTTATTCCTCATTAGCCATCGGCTTTTGGGATGAATTGAACTTTGGAACATGATTTTAAGCTGTGTGTGATTTATTGATACGTATTGTAAGATTGTGAAATGGAGTTTAAATTCTTATTGACATTCACTGTCTTCTGAATTTAACTATGTTTTGATTGCCGAGATTTATTGTGATATTGTGTTAAATTCCTTATGATATTCATTGTCTTGAATTTAACTATGGTTTTACGTATCCACTATTTATATGATTTATAATTTGCGATTTAAAGTTGTATTCGGTTAATGTTGTGCACCACTGAGACATTGTCTCAGCGATAGCTTTTCATTGCTGTCGCAGGTAGACAGACAGACAGGGTAGCAGACTAGGCTGCTAGTACATCCAGCGAGAGATTATCGGGTATAATGAGTATACCACATTTTGCATTTTGTACTGTAATGTATGACCACTGTATGTACATATTGTTCTTGGTTTTGAGCAGTTGTAAATTAAAATTGTATATTAAAATTGTAAAATAAATTATGAGTTATTTTGACTTGTAAAAATTGTATTATATTTCTTGTATCTCATTCTTTGAAAAATTATTGTGGATTTATGTTGAATTATGTTGGAGTTTGAGATTGAAAAAAATATTGAAGCGCTTTCTACAGGTTTTTGAAGAACTGTTTTATCCAAATTACAGAGGGCACTCTGCCAAAATTTTTACAGAAATTACTAATAGTATAATGTGTTAGCTAATTCACTTCAGTTCAAAAAGGTTTTTAACACCTGTAAATAGTGCTCACCACTGTAAAAGAAGTAAGAAAAGTTTTGAAAATCCCTTATAGTGTATTTAATGGGTTATCAGTAGGCGAAGTTGGTAATTCATTAGGTATATTACGGGATCATGTTATGCATTACAGAGGGGTAGGGTGTGACATTTTATCCCCCTTGTCCATATCTATTTACAGGATTTTTTTTTTCTGTACAACCAACACAAGGAGATTTCTCCCTGTTAGTTCATATTTATGATGTAAATGTACTATATGTATCAAACATTCGAGTAGTTGTACTTATCAAAAAATATTTCAAATTCACAGTTCAAAATTTACTTTTAAAACTAGCTCTGATACCACTAAAACATGTCATACCCTACTCCTCGTAAGATGTAACATGCTTCCGTAGTACACCTAATGAATTATCGTACTTCGCTTATTGGTAACTCATTAAATATACTACAACGGATTTTAAAACAATTTTCATTCATTTTTAAATTGGTGGGTAATTTTTTTTTCAGATATTAAAAACCTTTATTTAAAGTCCAAATATAAATTAAATTTTTAGATATTTAAAATCGCCGCAGTTTTTAAAAAAATTTCGGAAGAGTGCCGTCTGTATTTTGAGAAAACAGTTCTTCGAAACGTGAAAATAAAGACACTCCCAATATATTTCTCAATCACAACTCCATTATTCAATCACATTTCACAAATCAGCACAATCAACTCGATACACAGTTTAAATTAAATCAAATATTGAAACATCTCCTTAAGGTAACAAAAATAATATTTACATTCATAGGAGCATTAAAAATTTAGTAGTGCAAAATTTTATAAGTACATAAAATCTCAAGATAACCTTACAATAATTTGTATTTGATTACAATCCAAAAATATATTACAAAAGAGTTGGTACAACTGCTCAAAGGAAATTTCATATATATAATTACAAAATTCATCAAAATCTAATGTACAAGGGTATACCTATGATATATCTGAAGTTAGTTTCACAGTATCTTTCAGTAATTTCGCTCAGCTGCTTTATATTTTCTTTCACCTCCGATAGCATACAAAGCTATCGCTGAGTGGTGAACTCAGTGATGCACAAATTAATAATTTAAAACATAATACAAGTTATGCTTGACAATTCACAATAAATAAAATTTTAAAATTTCTAAATTCTTCAAAATTCATGACATTCAGAAATCAATATTTTCATTCATGCAAATTATTCATTTGAATAACATTTTAATCAAATCATAACTATTTACCTACATTTCTTTTAAATTCTGAAACAATACAAAAAAGAAATTTGAAATCACTGACAAATTATTTATTTCAACCACAATTTATCAAACTAAGCATAATTTAAAGGGCGTTACCAACAATTCACACAGTTAAACCCATGACCCAAAATTCATAATAGATGTCGTGTTGTACACCACGACATTTCAAACTCTAGTTATAACCGAGGCTAAAAGGGAGGAACAAAGACTAGCTATTATATATGAGTACTCATCCAAACTCTTCCCCAACTAGCAAGCTAGAGAGGAAGGAACTCACCCCATCTAGTGGAGGAGATACCTTGCTAGACAAGCTAATGAGAATTCAAAACATATTACAATGTCAACTGTGGTTTCAAATCATATTCAAAATAATTTCTATTTACAAAAGTGTTTACAAACCATTAACATATTTAATCATTATAAATTCATGCTTAAGGTTAGCAACACATCAAACTTAAAATTTACAATCCTCAAACCCATGCAATAAATCCTTAAAAGCATAAGAAAATTTACATTTAATTTATACAATTCCATTCAACAAGTTAAAATTCTCAACACAATAAAAATCATAAATCATACAATAAATTTATTCAAATCAATTTGGAAGTGAAAAATAACAAAAGAGTTAGTTGTGCACAAACCTCTTATCTAGACTTGTCTTGGTTCCATTCCTCCTCCTTCCTTGGAGGGCTCATTTCCCACTAAAACATATAACTAGAGTGTTTCAATATCTATTCAATTTATTTCTAATTAATAAATTCAATAATTAAATTTTATGCACTTAATTTACCCCATAAAATTGAATCCTTTGTACTTAGTGTAATTGTGGTTACTATTCATTTGACCATTTTGTCAAAATTTGACTTTTTCATACTAATTAGATATGCTAATTCTAATTATACCCACATACCACTTTTTGAGTCATATTTTTGTTGGCATTGATTGCCAAATTCAATTCAAAGGCTCTTAGGGTTAAATCTCAAAATTTCAGTTTTGGGTTACTTGTTTTTACTGTTCCATTGGTTTGTCTACAGTGGGAATTTGTCACACCTTCCCCCTCTGTAAGGCATAACATGATCCCGTAGAATACCTAATGAACTACCAAACTTCACCTACCGATAACTCATTAAGTACCCTACAAGGGATTTTAAAATAATTTTCTTATTTTTGATAAGTGGTGAGTATTTTCTAATAGGTATTTAAAACATTTAATTAAAATTAAAACTAGTTAATATTTTTGGTCCATTTTATTTTTCCGCAAATTTTATAAAAATTTTGCCAGGGTTCCATCTGTATTTTAAGAAACAGTTCTTCAAATACCTGAAAACAATACTTCCAATAATTTTTCTCAACAACTTCTTTAAATTCACAATCATCTCAATCAATTTCAACAACTCCACAACAATCCCAACCAATTTCTCAATTTCCAAAAATTTAGAATTCAACAAAATACTATCAACCAATTTCATTCAAATTAAAATAAAATATTTCCATTCATATTTCATTAAAGATAAAACAATTTATATATACATCATACTAAAATTTACATTAGGAAAATCCAAACTAAAATTTATTACAAACTTTATACAAACTTTGTACAAGCTACTCAAGATCAATTTTATATGCCCATACAATTACGTGCAATACATACATCAAAATGAATATTTACAGTCAGGGTATAAATTATACCCGATAACTTCAAGCAGGTAGCTCCCCTATCCTCAGCAGCTCAATCTGCTGCTCCTCTAGTCTTTATATCTGTGATAGCAATAACAGCCATCGCTGAGTACTAGGACTCAGTGGTGCACAACATACTAAAATATTCTTTATGCAGAATTTAAATCACATTTATTCAAAAATTGGACTGAATATGAGGATCAAGTACAAAACATGAATTATGAGATTTTAATCCAAATAAGTTCATTTCGAAGTATCAAAAACACATTTCATAAAACCCACAGTTATATCATGCCATTCGAAACAAATATAATCTCAATAGCCAAAGGCTAAGGAGAAGTCACATCACAAGGCTAGCTAGCTCAAATATATGGATATCCATTCAATTTCCTCTTCTACTGGCACACACCTCAACACTTCATCCAGAGAAGGAATCAAAATTTGAAACTGATTAACCCCACTAGTCATGCTAATGAGGTGTTCAAATATATGGTCATGACACTTTGTTTTCAAAACTTATCTTAACAATTTGCTAAACATTGCCATTTCAAATATACACAATTAACTTTCAACAATTTAAATCAAAGCATCATAAATAATGTCACAATTCACTATTTCAAATTATTCAAAACAATATGTAGAAAATAATTTACAGAAATTATACATTGTGCACAAACCTTAAATGAGTCGCCTCTTGGCCTTGACTCAATTCCTCGAGTTCTTTCCCGATGTTCTTTTCAATTGAAACACACAATTTCACAGTGTTTCAGTACCATAACTTAGCATAAATCCAAGAAGAAATTTAAATTCACTTTTACCTAGCTCTAATGTGCTAAACTCGACGTTCTTTAAATTTTGTGTTTCAGGGTTACTATTCAATACATTATTCAAGTCAAATTATTGACTTTCTAAGACTTAATAGGTATGGGAATTCCAATTTCACTCACATACCACATTTTGGTCACTAAATTTGTTGGTTTTGGTTGTTTATTCAAATTCTAAGTCTTTTAGGTAAATTTGATAAATTTTCAATTTTGGTGTCTAAGGTTGCACTGTTCCATTGGTCATTTTACTGTTGGAATTTGGCAAACCTTTCTTCATAGAAAATGTTCCCTATTGTCTTAAGTTTATTCTCCTTTTTGAATCACTCCAATTGTAGTTTTTTAGCTCAAGTTATAGCCATTTGAACCATGGCTGCCGGATTAGACTTAACCCAGATTTCTGGGCAAATTTTGGTTCTAGCAGTTTTAGGTCACGAACTTTGGGTGGCCAAATGAGTTGGTTAATGGCATAATTTGGGTTTGTGTTCTTCATGAAAGTTTTAGGTCTATATCTCAAATGTCCACTGGTAAAATTTTAGGTCATTTAGACCTGCCTAGCTCAAGTTATGGCCAAATGAACAAACACTGTTCATTTGATCAGTTTGTATGCATCGAGATTTTCCGAATGACCAATTTATTCACTAGGTTTTGGTCACTTTTTGGGCATGCTTCCTAAATATAAATTGTGTCATTTAGTGTCTATTTTCATTCCAAATTGGTCTCATACCAATTGGACTTGTAAAATTTCATTTCTGGCCCCTCAAAAATAACTTGGTCATGCTGCCAGTAGCATGACCATACTCAATCCGAATTTGGCCTTAACTTCAACCATTCCAACACACTTCATTTGGTCACCATTGACCATTTCCCACTTCAAATTAGGTCCAAGACATCATTTACAAGTTTCTCACATTTTTGTCTCTAACCCTAAGTGTCCCAAAACCCTAGTTCACAATATCTTTACATTTAATTGATTCAAAGCCTATATACATGTTTCTTCATCTCCAACAAAATCATATACACTTTCAAATCTATCAAACCATGCAAATCACCCTCCCCATCATGCTGGCCGAAATTTCAGTTTGGTCCTCCACACATTTTTTTCATTTATTTTTCCATTAGTTTTTTAATTTAATTTCCGACTCTGAAATTTTCTTTTCTCGAATTTTATTTGACAGTTAGGTCAGGAGTCAGCTCTTGGGGTCAATTGACCAAATTGCCCCTCGCCGGTTTAACCCGGTTTGCAAATAATTCAATATTTCTTCCAGCTCCTTGACCTAATTATTTAACTAGCTTAATAATTCTTTTTCGTGATTTTCTCTTTTCCACTGTGTTCGTAATGGTCCTAAGGACCGCGGCATCACATTTTACGGTTCGTAATTTGAGTTTAAATCGACTTCGTAGTCCTTCCCGAGAAGGTCACCAATCGCTGTGACTCTCGGCTCGTTTAACTTCTTATGTTCTGTTTTTCTTATTTATACTTAACTAATTGACAATTACTAATTATTTGTGTTTATGGCATATCTAGTTGTCTTAAGTGTGGTTCTAATCCCCTTAATTGTCCGGACTGACACCGATCACCGGGACAGTGAAATATACCAGGCTATACAAATAGGGGTGTTACAATTCTCCCCCCCTTAAAATAAATTTCGTCTTGAAATTTTACGTGGTATCAATCTCTGAACAGCTGTGGGTGTTATCTCCTCATGTCCTCCTCTCGTTCTAAATAGCCTCCTGGACCAAATGATGGTTCCACAGCACTTTCACTAACGGTATTTGCTTGTTCCGTAGCTGCTTCACCTCATAAGCCAGAATCTCTATGGGTTCTTCCTCATATGTGAGGTTTGGATTCACTTCAATTTCCTCTACTGGTAGTACATGAGATGGGTCTGATCGATACCTCCTCAACATGGACACATGGAAGACATTATGTATCTTCTCCAACTCTAGAGGTAGTGCCCAACGATATGCCAAGGGACCCACTCTTTCCAAAACCTCATATGGCCCAATGAAATGAGGACTCAGTTTCCCCTTTCTACCGAATCTCATAATTCTCTTCCAAAGAGAAACCTTAAGGAATACGTTCTCACCCACTGCATACTTAATATCCCTTCTTTTCAAATCAATGTAGGACTTCTGACGGTCTGATGCAGTCTTAAGTCGATCTCTAATCACTCTGATTTTCTCCTCAGTTTGTTGAACAATTTGGGGTCCAATCATCTTTCTTTCACCCACGTCATCCCAACACAACGGGGTTCTACATTTTCTGCCATACAAAGCTTCATATGGAGGTATCCCAATGCTTGATTGGTAGCTGTTGTTGTAAGCAAACTCAATCAAAGGCAAGTGTGTATCCCAACTGCCCTCAAACTCAATCACTTAAGCCCGTAGCATGTCCTCCAAGATCTGAATTACCCTCTTAGACTGGCCATCTATCTGTGGGTGGAATGCAGTACTGAAGTTCAATCTAATTCCTAGGGCTCTCTAAAGACTACCTAAGAATCTAGAAGTGAACCTAGGATCTCTGTCTGATACAATGGATACTGGCACTCCATGTAGTCTCACAATTTCATCAATGTACAACTTGGCCAATCTTTCTAAACTGTAGTCCATCCGGACTGGCAGAAAATGAGCAGACTTAGTCAGTTTGTCAACAATGACCCATATTGCAACATGACTCTTCTATGTCCTCGAAAGTCCCATCAGAAAATCCATTGTTATTCTCTCCCATTTCCATTCCGGTACTGGTAGTGGATGTAACAACCCAGCGGGTACTTGATGCTCTGCCTTCATTTGCTGACAAGTTAGGCATTTGGAAACAAACTCTGCCACATCTCTTTTCATACCCATCCACCAGTAATGCTCCTTTAGCCCTCTATACATTTTTGTGCCACCATGGTGCATGGCAAAAGGAGACTCATGTGCTTCCTTCAAAATGATCTTCCTCAACTTAACATCATTAGGAATACACATTCTGCCCTAGTGTAGCAGTAGACCATCATCTTTGATTGAGAATTCTGGTTTCTTGCCCTGCCAGACTTCTTCCATCAGCTTCTGATACCTTTCATCATTCTGAGCAGCCATTCTTATCTGATCAATCAACACTGGCTGTACATGCCATGCAACTGCTGTCTGCCCCTCATCATTAATCTCTAAGCTGGCATGCAATGATCTTAACTCATGTACCATAGACAAAGGAGTAACCCGTAGACTTACCATAGTCTTGCTACGTAAGGCATCAGCCACAACATTAGCTTTCCCTGGCTGATAGTCTATCAGACAATCATAGTCTTTTATCAACTCTAACCATCTCCTCTGTCTCAAATTCAGCTCTTTCTGGGTGCCCAAATACTTAAAACTCTTATGATCTGTGTAGAGGTAACATTTCTCCCCATACAGATAATGTCTCTAGATCTTAAGAGCAAACACAATGGCTGCAAGCTCCAAGTCATGTGTCGGATAATTCCTCTCATGCGGTTTTAGCTGGCGTGATGCATAGGCAATGACATTTCGATCTTGCATCAACACACAGCCTAACCCATTGTGAGAAGCATCACTATAAACTGTGTATTCTTTACCCGGAGTAGGTAAAGTAAGGACTGGAGCTTCAGTCAAATATTTCTTCAATTCATTAAAACTTTGTTGGCATTTATCCGTCCACTGAAATTTCACATCTTTTCTAAGCAGCTTGGTCAATGGAGATGCCAACATGGAGAATCCCTTCACAAATCAATGGTAGTATCCAGCTAAGCCCAAAAAACTGCGAATCTTTGTGACATTTCTGGGTGGCCTCCAATTAAGGACAGCTTCAATCTTACTTAGATCTACCTTGATGCCCTCTTCTGATGCTACATGCCCCAAGAAAGATATTTCCTTCAGCCAAAATTCATACTTCGATAATTTGGCGTATAGCTGTTTCTCCCTCAAGGTCTGCAGTACAATCCGCAGATGTCTATCATGCTCTTCTGCATTCCTCGAATAGACCAATATATCATCTATGAATACCACAATGAACTGGTCGAGGTATGGTCTGAAGATAGTGTTCATTAGATCCATAAAAGCAGCCGGAGCATTAGTTAACCCGAATGGCATAACCAAGAACTCATAATGGCCATAACAGGTTCTGAAGGCAGTTTTAGGAATACTCTACTCTTGTACTTTCAACTAATAATAACCTGATCTCAGGTCAATTTTGGAGAACACAGCTACACCCCTTAACTGATCAAACAAGTCATCAATGCAGGGCAATGGATATCTATTCTTTATTGTCACCTTATTCAACTACCGATAATCAATACATAAGCGGAGAGTGCCATCCTTCTTCTTTACAAACAACACTGGCGCTCCCCAAGGTGACACACTGAGGCAGATAAAGCCCTTGTCAAATAGCTCTTGCAACTGCACTTTCAACTCTTTCAATTCTACAGGTGCCATTCTATATGGTGTTATGGAGATTGGGTCCACACCAGGCATAACATCAATCTCAAGCTGCACCTCTCTTTCTGGAGGTAATCCTTGCAGTTCATCAGGAAACACATCCAGAAAGTCACATACCGTAGGGATGTCCCTCAGTGCTGGACTCCCCACTTGGGTGTCTATCACATGTGCCAAGTATGCTTCACACCCCTTTCTGATCATTCTTCTAGCTAGTGTAGCCGAAATGATGTTTGATGGTAGTAAATGCCTCTCCCCATGTATTACCACATCACCGTACAAAGGGAGACCAAAAGTGATTGTCTTCAGTCTACAGTCAATCATGGCGTGATGCCTGGCTAGCCAATCCATGCCCAAGATAATGTCATAATCTCTGAAGGACATTTCAATCAAATCTGACAGAAAAACATGTCCTTGGATCACCAAAGGACAGTCTCTATAAATTCTGTTGACCCGAACCTCTTGTCCTAATGGACTAGTTACTAGCACTTTAAAACCCATTTGGACACATGGAACAGCAAGTGAACTGACTATGCTAGCACTAACATATGAATGGGTTGAACCCGGATCAAACAATACAAATACTTCTTGATCAGAGATAGAAAATGTACTGGCTACAACATCAAAAGTCTCAGCCTTTTCTCGTTGTCTCATTGTGTAGACTCTGGCTGAAGCACTTCCTTGTGCCTATTGACCAACAGTGCCCTGACTACCTGAAGCAGTGCCTCTACCTCTGCCTCTTCCTCTGCCAACAGGTTGTGAACTTCTGGAAGCAGGACTCTGAATAGATCCTTCTACCGTCATAGGAGCTGAACCGAATCTAGGAGCATTGGTGTAGTCTTTAGCAAGATGGCCCTTGCCTCCACAGTTAAAACAGGCTCCAGTGGCCCAATAGCATTCTCCCCCATGAATCTTGCCACAAGTCTCACAGGGGCGGGCATGATATGAACCCCTGCTCGACTACTGACTAGACCTAGGGGGTCTCTGTCCAGAAAATCGACCTCTTCCAAATCTTCCACCTCAACACCTGCTGGGTCCACTAAATTTCTTCTTTTTCCCAGAAGTACCACCAGAACTCGGCTCTACTGACTTTTCCCCCTTGTCTTTCTCTGATTTCTCAGCTTTCTCTGATTTTTCTTTTATTGGGGTCGCTTCTGATTCAATCCTTTCTAGCTCAAGTGCTTAAGAGATGAGCTCTGAGAAGTTGCTGTGGCTGAATCCCACAACTTACATCCTCAAACTGGGCTTCAAACGAGTCTCAAATCTCTTGCATCTTTCCTTGCTGGTAGAAAGGAGACTCCTAGCATTGTGGCTTAAGCGGGAGAACTCCCTCTCATACTCTGCCACTGATCTGTTCCCTTGTTTCAGACTCAGAAATTCTTGTAATTTCTTATCAACATATGCATATAGGATGTATTTTTGTCTGAATTCTCTGATGAAGTGATCCTAGGTCAGTACTGGTGGTTCAGCTAAGCTGTGGGGGATGGTCTTCCACCAATCATATGCATCCCCTTACAGTCGTGACACAGAATATTCAAACTTCAACTCATCTGGGTAGTGCAGCTTCTTAAACACTCTATCCATCCTTTCAAGCCATTGCTCAGCCTCAAGCGGGTCGACTGTACCTTAAATTCTATAGCCCCATACCTTAACAATTTATCATACTGTCTGGCTAGAGGCAGTGGTTGTGCCATAGGTGTCTGGGGTGGAGCTTGGAGCATGCCCGACCATTTGTTGAAACATCGCGACCATCTGGCATGCGGTCAGGAAACTGCAGCATGGGTGGGGCTGGTGCTGCTGATCCACTGACATTTTGCAAAGCTGGGGCTTCCCCTTGTGCCTCAGCTTCAACAAATTGCTTAACTGAGCGATCCCCTTCTTCCATTTCAGTCCGAAGTTAGGGTATCTCCTGAACAAATAACACAAAGAGATTTCCCTCCGTTAGTTCATATTTATGATGTAATGCACTGTATATAACAAATATGGACATTGAGCAGTTGTACTTAATAAGGAAAGACACAAATTCTCAAGTTAAAACATACTTTAAAATTTTGCTCTGATACCACTAAAACATGTCACACCTTACCCCTCTGTAAGGTATAACATGATCCCGTATAATACCTAATGAACTACCGAACTTCACCTACCGATAACTCATTAAGTACCCTACAAGGGATTTTAAAACAAATTTCTTATTTTTGATAAGTGGTGAGCATTTTCTAATAGGTATTTAAAACATTTAATTAAAATTAAAAGTAGTTAATATTTTTGATCCATTTTATTTTTTCGCAAATTTTATACAAATTTTGCCAGGGTTCCGTTTGTATTTTGAGAAAACAGTTCTTCAAATACCTGAAAATAATACTTCCAATAATTTTTCTCAATAACTTCTTCAAATTCACAATCATCTCAATCAATTTCAAAAACTCCACAACAATCCCAACCAATTTCTCAATTTCCAAAAATTTAGAATTCAACAAAATACTATCAATCAATTTCATTCAAATTAAAATAAAATATTTCCATTCATATTTCATTAATGATAAAATAATTTATATATACATCATACTAAAATTTACATTAGGAAAATCCAAACTAAAATTTATTACAAACTTTGTACAAACTTTGTATAAGCTGCTCAAGATCAATTTTATATGCCCATACAATTACGTGCAATACATACATCAAAATGAATATTTACAGTCAGGGTATAAATTATACCCGATAACTTCAAGCAGGTAGCTCCCCTATCCTCAGCAGCTCAATCTGCTGCTCCTCTAGTCTCTATATTTGCGACAGCAATAACAGCCATCGCTGAGTACTAGGACTCAGTGGTGCACAACATACTAAAATATTCTTTATGCAGAATTTAAATCACATTTATTCAAAAATTAGACTGACTATGAGGATCAAGTACAAAACATGAATTATGAGATTTTAATCCAAACAAGTTCATTTCGAAGTATCAAAACTCATTTCATAAAACCCATAGTTATATCATGCCATTCGAAACAAATATAATCTCAATAGCCAGAGGCTAAGGAGAAGTCACATCATAAGGCTAGCTAGCTCAAACATATGGATATCCATTCAATTTCCTCTTCTACTGGCACACACCTCAACACTTCATCTAGAGAAGGAATCAAAATTCGAAACTGATTACCCCCACTAGTCATGCTAGTGAGGTGTTCAAATATATGGTCATGACACTGTGTTTTCAAAACTTATCTTAACAATTTGCTAAACATTGCCATTTCAAATATACACAATTAAGTTTCAACAATTTAAATCAAAGCATCATAAATAATGTCACAATTCACTATTTCAAATTATTCAAAAGAATATGCAGAAAATAACTTACAGAAATTATACGTTGTGCACAAACCTTAAACGAGTCGCCTCTTAGCCTTGACTCGATTCCTCGGGTTCTTTCCCGGTGTTCTTTTCAATTGAAACACACAATTTCACAGTGTTTCAGTACCATAACTTAGCATAAATCCAAGAATAAATTTAAATTCATTTTTACCTAGCTCTAATGTGCTAAACTTGACATTCTTTAAATTTTGTGTTTCGGGGTTACTATTCACTTCACTATTTAAGTCAAATTATTGACTTTCTAAGGCTTAATAGGTATGGGAATTCCAATTTCGCTCACATACCACATTTTGGTCACTAAATTTGTTGGTTTTGGTTGTTTATTCAAATTCTAAGTCTTTTATGCGAATTTGATAAATTTTTAGTTTTGGTGTCTAAGGTTGCACTGTTCCATTGGTCATTTTACTGTTTGAATTTAGCAAAACTTTCTTCATAGAAAATGTTCCCTATTGTCTTAAGTTTATTGTCTTTTTTGAATCACTCCAATTGGAGTTTTATAGCTCAAGTTATAGCCATTTGAACTATGGCTGCCGGATTTGACTTAACCCAGATTTCTGGGCAAATTTTTGTTCTGGCAGCTTTAGGTCACCAATTTTGGGTGGCAAAATGACTTGGTTAATGGCATCATTTGAGTTTGTATTCTTCATGAAAGTTTTAGGTCTATATCTCAACTATCCACTGGTAAAATTTCAGATCATTTAGACCTGCCTAGCTCAAGTTATGGCTAAATGAACAAACATTGTTCATTTGGTCAGTTTGTACAAGGCAGACTGAGATTTTCCAAATTTGGTTAATTTATTCACTAGGTTTTGGTCACTTTTTGGGCATGCTTCCTAAATAAAAATTGTGTCATTTAGTGTCTATTTTCATTCTCAACTGGTCTCATACGAATTGGACTTGTAAAATTTCATTTTTGGTCACTCAAAGGTAACTTGGTCATGCTGCCAGCAGCATGACCACACTCAATTCGAATTTGGCCTTAACTTCAACCATTCCAACACACTTCATTTTGTCACCATTGACCATTTCCCACTTCAAATTAGGTCCAAGACATCATTTACAAGTTTCTCATATTTTTGTCTCTAACCTTAAGTGTCCCAAAACCCTAGTTCACAATATCTTTACATTTAATTGATTCAAAGCCTATATACATGTTTCTTCATCTCCAACAAAATCATATACACTTTCAAATCTATCAAACCATGCAAATCACCCTCCCCATCATGCTGGCCGAAATTCCATTTTGGTCCTCCATACATTTTTTTCATTTATTTTTCCATTAGTTTTTTAATTTAATTTCCGACTCCGAAATTTTCTTTTCTCAGATTTTATTTGATAGTTAGGTCAGGAGTCAGCTCTCGGGGTCAATTGACCAAATTGCCCCTCACCGGTTTAACCCGATTTGCAAATAATTCAATATTTCTTCTAGCTCCCTGACTTAATTATTTGACTGGCTTAACAATTCTTTTTCGTGATTTTCTCTTTTCCACTGTGTTCGTAATGGTCCTAAGGACCGCAGCGTCACATTTTATGGCTCGAAATTTGAGTTTAAATCGACTTCGTAGTCCTTCCCGAGAAGGTCACCCATCGCTATGACTCTTAACTCGTTTAACTTTTTATGTTCTGTTTTTCTTATTTATACTTAACTAATTGACAATTACTAATTATTTGTGTTTATGGCTTATCTAGTTGTCTTAAGTATGGTTCTAATCTCCTTAATTATCCGGACTGACACCGGTCACCGGGACAGTGAAATATACCAGGCTATACAAATAGGGGTGTTACAGAATTGGGCTAAATGCCCTTCATCAAAGTTGTTCCTTTTTGAATCACTTCATTTGGAGTTTTGTAGCCCAAGATATGGCCATTTTCCTAAGGCTGGCCAGATTAGTTCAAACCCAGAATTCTGGGCACTTTCTTGGTTTTGGCAGTTTTGGTGTGTTGACTGCAGGTGGATTTTCAAACAGGTTATAGTCAAAAGTTGAGTTTGTTTTCTTCATGAAAGTTGTAGGTCTATGTCTCAGCTTTCTACTGGTAAAATTCCAGGTCATTTGGACCTTCCTAGACCAAGTTATGGTCAGTTACGTAACTACTATTTATTTGGTCATTTTTGTACAGGTCAGTGTGCCCTAATCCGGATTTGGCCTAATTGTTCGCTAAGTTATGGTCATTTTCTGGGCATGATCCCTAAATAAAAAATGTGCCATTTTGTATTTAGTTTCATTCCTAATTAGCCTTGTACCAATTGGGCTAGTAAATTTTCAGTTTTGGTCCCTGAAAGGGACCTAGGTCAAGCTGCCAGAATATGAATCCTAACTAATCTGAATTGCACTTTGGTTCTATCAATTCAAACACACCACAAATGATTCCAAATGAACATTTCAAACCTAAACTAGGTTCCAATACATCAATTACAAATTTTCTCTAAATTTTTTCCCCAAACCCTAAATGCCAAAAACCCTAATTTACATAATTTCTTTAACTAATGCAATCAAAGTTCACAATCAACCTTTATACACCTAATTTAACTTAACTACCACTTCAATCCTATCAAATTCATGAAATATCAATACCCCTTAATGCTGGCAGAATTTCTCTTTAGGCCTCTGTAATAGTTTTCTTTTGATTTTTAAGTTAATTTCTAGTTTAATTGAGCTAAACACACAAATAATAAACTAAAATTTTCAACTTAAATTACTAACCTTAACTTGGATGTCCAATTCTTGAATTCTTTTCTTTTTTCCTTTTCTTTATTTCTTCAATCTTCTTTTCTAATTGAGATAGCAAGCTTTTATGAAAAATTTTAGGGGAATTTAGGGTTATGTGCATGGAAAATCAAGCTTGAATCAAGCTTTAATGGTGATCTTTCATGGAGGTTTGAGAGAAAATTAAGAAAGAGAGAGAGAGCTATGGCTAAGGGTGGAAGACCACTATTTTTCTTTTAATTTTTGTTATTTTTTTGTGTATTTATCTATTAAAATTGACTTGGTCAAAAATCTAATTAATTAGAATTTATTTATCCCATCATGCTTATGTTACTTTGGGTGATGTCATTATTCTTTCTTTTTCCTTTTTTTTCTTTTTTTTCTTTTTTTTTGTTTTTATGCAATTATTTGGCTATTTGACTTGGTCAAAAAGGTTGAAAAATTAAAATTAATTTTGACATCATATATGATGTCATCATCATGATGTAATAAGTCCCATTTTTATTCTTTTTTTTTCCTTTAATTTTTCAATAGTTCTTTAATTTAATTTTCGATTCTAAAATTGTCGTTTCTTCGATTTTATTGGACAGTTAGGTCAGGAATCACCTCTAGGGGTGAATTGACCAAATTGCCCCTTGCCGGTCTGATCCGGTTTGCAAGTTATTCGATATTTCTTCTGGATCCCTGACCTAATTATTTGACCTGCTTAAAAATTCTTTTCTATGATTTTCTCTTTTCCACTGTGTTCGCAATAGTGCTAAGGACCGTAGCGTCACATTTTATGGCTTGAAATTTGAGTTTAGACTGACCTTGCAGTCACTTCCCGGGAAGGTCACCCATCTTTGTGGCTCCCGGCTCATTTTACCTTTTATGTTCTGTTTTTATTATTTTTACTTTTCTATTTGGTAATCACTATTTATTTTTTGATCAGGGCTTTTCTAGGTGTCTTAAACATAGTTCTAATCCTTTTAATTGTCCGGACCAATACCGGTCACCGAAACAGTAACATATACCAGGCTATGCAAATAAGGGTGTTACATGGAGACCAAACACAGCAACCGCCATAGCAGCAGCTGCCATAGTAGTACTCTGATTACATTTGTCCATGTCTGCTACAGTCTAAAGTCTAGAGTCACATCATCAGTTATAATATTTTGGTAGGGCCAATGTATAGACTAGTATTTTGGTTCATGTAATTATAGTTGATGATGTAATAAATTGTATTGATATTTTTGAGATTGTAAAATAAGCTTATGAACTTTTGTGTATAATTTCCATATGAATGAATGAATGAAAAATATTATTTTCTTGAAATTGAATAAACAGATATGATACGATATGTTATATGATAGGATGAATAGAACATATATGATATGAAATTATTTTTGATAGGCAACTATTGGAACCCGCCAAATGCCAATAAAACGGAGGAGGCTCTGCCCGGGTTTTCACAGAGATAAATTGTGATAAAAAAAATATTACCACATGTTTTCCACAAAGTTTAAAAATTAACAATGGACACGATGGGATAAGATAGGGTGCTCCGACATTGAATGTGGCACACCTTGCTCGGCTACACTATAGATGGGTGAGGGATGTTACATTTAGTGGTATCAGAGCAAAGTTTTAGGAGTTCCTAGACCTAGATAGATAGAAATAGATAGAGTGCATTACATTCATGGCCTTTAATAGAGTCGAGGTGATACTATTGCAGATTTGTTTTCTCTTATTATTTTAGGTTAAGGTATGGATCTCGATCCACAGAAAGTCATAGATTCAAAAAGGATAAGTATAGGAAAAATCTGATCTATTGGGATATACTATGGTAACTATGCAATGTTTTCAATGTTTGTGCTATAAGCTACAGATTACAGTACTGACTAGGGACTATTGTGTAGAGCTATGTATTTCCAATAGCAAATCGAGATGAGGATAAGATTGTAAAACTAGGTTGAGTAAGATAGACTAAAGAGAAAATAAAGTATTATAACACGAAAAGGCGAAAAGACAAGGAGATAGTTATCCCTCGATTATTTACACTGGGTAAATTTCAAGGATGAAATTTTATTTAGAGGGGAAGAATTGTAACACCCTCACCATAGGTAGTCTATACGTTCTATTATTTTGACGACTAACATTTGTGCGGACAGCTAGAATGTCTAGAACTACACTTAAATGATAGTGAGGAGATATAAAATAATGGAATAAATGATAAGAAAATACAAGAAAAATTAAGAAAAAATAAAAGAGATGAAATGTAACTAGTTTAAAGGAGCCAGAACCGTAGCGATGGTGACCGCACTGGAAAGTTACGGTGAAGGCAATTGCCAACCCCTGGACCACGGGGAACCCCGAGAAAATATTTTTGAAACCTAATTAAAGGTCTACTGAGATATAATTGATATTGGAAATGTCAAAAAAAATTTAGCGAATCAGTACAGACAAAAACAAAAAATAAAGGAATCGACAAATTTGGGATTTAATTGGTAGTACCGAAAAATTCGAAATACAACCCGAAGACAGGCATTTTTGTAATATCCCTATGTTCGGTAGTGCGTTCTACTGTTCCGGTGACCAATATTTTCCGGACAGCTAGGATGCCTAGAACTACACTTAGATATGGGTGAGGAGACATAAAATAATGAAATACAAGAAAAGAAAATATAAAAAAAACAAAGGAAAAATAATAGCAATGAAATGTAACCAAGTTAAACGAGCTGAGAACCCTAGCGATGGGTGACTGCACCGGGAAGTTGAAGCGTGGACCGTTGACTAGCCCTGGACGGCGGGGAACCCTGAAAAAATATTTTTAAGACATAATTAAAGACTTATTGAAGCATAAATATCATTAGAAATATCAAAGAAAAATTAATTAATTAGTACAAAGAAAAATGAGAAATCGAGAAAATGATAAAACTCGGTGTTACTGAAAAATCGGGAATGTAACCCGAACAGGGGCATTGTGATCATTTGACACCCCGAGTTGTCTTTTGACCTAAATGTCAATTAAAAATAAATGATGTTACACTTGGAAAATGTCATGAAAAATTAAATTGGTGGTACATAATCTAAATAGCAAAAGATAGGAGTTAAATGTGGGAATCTGGAAATTTTAGAATAAAACAAATATTAAACCCTTAAGTGGACCATTAAACATCATATGACAACAAATCACTCATCTTCTTCAACCTCCCAAAACCAGCCGAAATTCCCTTGAAAGAAATCCTCCATGGCCGAACCTTCCAAGCTCCATGCAAGCTTCACTCTTCCATCTTCAAGCCATGATCCTTACATTTTCCTTCACTAAAGTTGTTCTACATAATTTGGGCAGTAGATAGGTAGCAAGAAAATTAAGTTTTGGTGAGGTTTTGAAGAATTTCAAAAGTGGTAAGTATGTATTTTTAATTCTTATTTCATTAAACTTTGAATGGGTGTTGTGGGTAGTTGATTTGTGGAAGGATTTTTGAAGTTTGATGAGTTAATGGAGAGGTACATTTTGGCAGCCATGGAACTTCAATAAGAACAGTTTATACTTGCATGTAAATAGTGGTTGGAATGATGATTTAAATGTTTGATTGTATTGTACTTGAATTCCATGCGTAAGGTATGATTTGGAAGCTTAAAAAGTGAAAATGGCAATTGATGGATATGTGTAAACTTGTGGCAACCTTATGAAGAAGGATCAAAATGTGTTGTTTCATGGTTTGGTTTATGGAATTATATTATTGAATTATGTTGTTATGGATGGCAGCATGTATGTGTGTATAAAGGTTTGAATTTGGACATGTAAATGAGGTGCATTCATGTGTTTAATTATTGTAATTGGACTTGGAAAATTTTGGGTTATAGTGTGCATTTTGAGAATGGTTATAAGCTGCCAAAATGACCAAAAATGAGTTGCTAAATGTGTTAATGTTATGGTACAAACCAGAATTGGCATGGAAGAGTGACTTGGTAAGCATAGGATGTGTAATTGTTAAAGGATGAACAATGTACAATAGGGCAGTGTATGTTTTGGCTTAGAACCTTAAGTGTGTGACTCCAATTGGTATGAGACCAATTGGAGGTAAAACTAGGCACAAAATGTGCCAACTTTCATGCAGGAAGCTTACCAAAATTCTGCTTAGGAGGTGACTTGAAAAATGACCAAATCCGGATTAGTGCTTTGAAAGCCTGAAAATTGACCATTTGGGCAATAGTTAGTTTTTTGGCCATAACTCACTCAAAACAAGTCCAATTGACCGGAAATTTTTACCATGAATATTTGAGACATATATCTACAATTCTTATGAAGACACCAAAGCCCAGAAATGGCCAGAACCAAGCCAAATAGCTTGCACAAATTCAGGTCCAAAAACTGGCAGAACCAAAAGTGACCTAAAAATGACCTAAAGCTACCATTTTGGTACATTCTGTCCAGCATTGGTAGATTGACCATAACTTGGTCTACAAAACTCAGAATGACCTGAAATTTTGCCCTGTGTGCAATAAGACATAGACCTACAAGTTTGTAGTTTGGATCAAAACTCGAAAACCGAGGAAATTAGGTCATCCAGCTAGGTCAAATTAGTATACCGAAATCCGACAAATTACAATAAAATGCAATATACATGAAAATGAATTTGGTAATATGTACCAATACTAAAAGGATACAAATGTGATATATTGGTAACATTAAAACCTAATTCACCTAGAATACATCGAGAGTCAACATCTTAGGTTGACTAAGGAAATAATAGAATTTAATAAATTAATTATTGAACCTTATTATTAGAGACAGTTTAAATGAGTACTGAAACACTTCAAATTGTGTGTTTCAGTTAGCAAAGACTCAGGGAAGGGGAAGGAAACACTGATTTAGGGCTAAGAGACAGTTATCAGAGGTTTGTGCACAACATTTATTTCTTTTGAATTTCCAATTGAAATAAATTATGACTATTTGTATATTATTATTTTAAATTATGAAAAATTGTTTGAATGATATTTGATGGATACTTATTGATTGAAAAGCATTATAAATGGTTTGAAACCATAGCTATCATGTATATTGATTGAATTCCTCGCTAGCTTGTCTATTGGGATGAATTGAATTCCCTCTCTAGCTAAAGTGTTGAGGTGTGTGCCTGTTGAGGACGAATAGAATGAGTACTCATATTATTGCTAGCTAGCTATGTTATTCCTCACTAGCCATCGACTTTTGGGATGAATTGAATTCCTCACTAGCCATCGGCTTTTGGGATGAATTGAACTTTGGCAACATGATTAAGCTCTGTGTGTGTGTGATTTATTGATATTCATTGTGATATTATGAAATGCAGTTTAAATTCTTATTGACATTCACTGTCTTTTGAATTTAACTATGTTTTAAGTATCCACTATTTATATGACTTATGATTTGTGATTTAAAGTTACATTGTGTTAATGTTGTGCACCACTGAGACATTGGCTCAGCGATAACTTTTCATTGCTGTCGCAGGTAGACAGACTGACAGGGCAGCAGACTAGGCTACTAGTGCTTCAGTGAGAGTTCATCGGGTATATTGAGTATACCATGTTTTGCATTTTGTATTATAATGTATGTTCACTGTATATATATAGTGTTCTTGGTTTTGAGCAGTTGTAAATTAAAATTGTACATTGAAGTTGTAAATTATATTTTTAAATTATTTTGACTTGTAAATATTGTGATATATTTCTTTTATTCCAGCTTTTGAAAACACTGAAAAAAATTATTGTGCATTTGAGTTGGCAATTATTGAGAAACTTATTGTGTTGATTGAATATTGGAGTTTGGGGATTGAATAAAATATTGGAAGTGCTTTTTATAGGTTTTTGAAGAATTATTTTATTCAAAATATAGATGGCACTCTGCCAAAATTTTTATAGAAATTGTTAATTCTTCAAATGTGTTAGCTGTTTCACTTCAGTTAAAAAAAATATATATTTAACACCTGTAAATAGTGCTCACCACTGTAACAAGAAGTAAGAAAAGTTTTAAAATCCCTTGTAGTGTATTTAATGGGTTATCAGTAGACGAAGTTGGTAATTCATTAGGTATACTATGGGATCATGTTATGCCTTACGGAGGGGTAGGGTGTGACAATTTTGGTCATTTGACACCTAGAGTTGACTTTTGACCTAGTCCATTAAAAATAAGTGGTATTAAATTTAGAAAACCACATTAAAAATGAAATGTAATTAAAGGAAAAGTAGGGGTTTAAATTGAAATATTAAAACTTTGGATTATTATAATATTAAACTATGTTTAGTGGGGGCATAAATAGCTATAAGTGAACTGAATTTTCCACTAACCACTTCATCTCCTTCACTCATCCATTCATGGTCGAAATGAAGCTCCCAAAAACCACCATAGCTGAATTGCATGCAAGCTCCCATTTCACCATCTTCAAGCCATAGTTTCTTATAAGTCCCTTCATTAAAAGTGATCATCACACCATGGGCAATATGTAGGCAGCAAGAAGGAGAGGATTTGGTGAAGTTTTGTCAAGCTCAAGTTGAGGTTAGTGCTTAATCTTCCCATTTTCTTTCATTAGATCTTGTTTTGAGCTTTTGGTGAGTTGATTTGTTAAGAAATTGATGAAATTAATGTGTATTTGGTGAGCCCTTCATTTTGGCAGCCAAGAAATTAATGGGATTTTGATGTGTTTAAATGATGTATATGAGTTTAAAGCTAATGTTTGATATGGGTATATGTATGGGAAGTGATAGGAATAGAATTGATTGAAATTGAGAAATTTAAATTAGGGTTTGAAACAATTATTAGGGATTTGTATTGTTGCTTCATTTTGGGCAGCCTTGAGAACATGGGAGATTAATTATCTCATAAATTTAATTGATGTTTTAGGATGTTGATAAGTAAGAAAATGAGGGTTACATATGGATTGATGAAAATACTTGTGTTAGAAATTGATTGAATGTGAATTGTTGAATTAGATCATTTGAATTAGGATTTGAATTGTTTTTTGGAGACTTATGTAATTATTGACTTTTGGCAACCTTGATATGCTTGGATATGGATTAATTTATGCCTATAATTGTTGATTAATGATGTTAATTAATGTGATTATAAGTATTAGAATTTAATTGCAAGTGTACATGTGAGGTTAACAATGTGAAATGGATACTTTAAAGAGGATTGTGAATTAAATATGGAAGTTTGGAGTATATGTACAATTGGGTAGCCTTGATGTACTTAGAAGAGCCTTGATTTTATATGTATTAATGTTGATTAATGAATTAATGAATGTGTATTAGTGATTTTGACCAATTGAATTGGGGTTTGGAATTGGTGATTTGAGAATTGTATAAATTGTTGGACACTTGACCTAATTGAATTGAGTGAATGTGTTATTGCTGGATATTGAACAAATTGAATTGTTGTTGGACATTTGATTTAATGGAATTGAGTTGTTGCTGGGTATTTGATTACATTGAGTTGTTGCTGGATAGTTGACCAAATTGCAATGTGAATAATGTCCATTATAAGTGCCAATTTTCAATGCAGGTTGTGTTTATTGAGGGCAGTATACATTTTAGGCTGTAAATGAAATTGTGTGACCCAATTAGTATGAGGTCAATTGGAGGTGAAATATGACCTATAATAGACCAATTTTCATGTAGAGTTCATGCCAAAATTTTGCCTAGAAAGTGACCTAAAAAGTGACCAAATCTGGATTGCCTAAAATGTGAACCCAGAAATTGACCATATGAACAGTAATAAGTCTTTTGGCCATAACTCACTCAAAATAGGTCAAAATGACCTGAAATTTATACCATTAGAAATCTTAGACATAGGGTTACAACTTTTGTGAAGATCACAGATCCTAGAAATGCCATTAACTAAGTCAAATTGCTTACAAAAATTGAGGTACCAAAACTGTCCAGAACTATTGCAACCCAGAATTTGCCAAATAAATGCAACTTGACCAGTTTGGTAAAGAGACCATATCTTGGTCTATACAACTACAAATGACATGAAATTGGTGCCAAAATTTCAATAAGACATAGACCTAAAAAATTGGTAATTGGACCAAAACCCAAAAACCAAGAGAAATAGGTCAATTAGCTTGATCAAATTGATGCACAAAATCTGGAAATGGTATAATTGACCATTAAATCCAGCATATTCATTTAAGCATATCTCTCTCTAGAAATATTCAAATGAAATTAGACGTACCAATCTGGAAAACTAAGAAATAGACCTAAAAATTTGTTTTAGACATCTTCCTTAACTTATGAATGTACAAACCCTAAATTACAAGCCAAAGCTACTGACCTAAAGTGAGATAATGTGAAATAGGACATTTGAGTCCAGTCCAATAATGTGGCTATAATAAATTCTACAAGAGTTAAAAAATTGTAACTAGAAATTTTGAGTGACCATAAGACATAGGACAATAAATCCTATGAAGCACACTAGACCTAAATGTCACTATAAGCTGTCCAAATAAATTGGTTAAGTTCAACATTAAAACTGCCCAATAAGGGAACCAAAATCCAGAATTGACCTAGTTATGGTTATTTAACCGTAACTTGAGTTATATAAGTACAAATGACATGATTTAAAAAAGGCAAATAAAGAAAAGATATAGAGGAACAACTTCCATTGAGGAAGTGTGGCCAAATAGTAGCCACAAGTTGCTCAATTTGATATGCAAAGACAAGATTTTATAATTGAAACTAAAGAAAGGTTCTTGGAATAAATTATTGACTTATCCCTAATAAGTCACTACATGCTAAATTACATGAAATATGTATGTGGAACCCACTTTCCCACTACAAGGTGATATGAAATCAGTTAATACATAAAATGTAAATTTCCTCAATGGTTTGTTAAACACATAAGTCATATGAAAACACACTTGGAACCTATGTTTCCATCATATATGAAATAACAATACTATGAATATGTATAGTACATGACATTAAATAATGAGAGTGATGAATTCATAAATTATATGAATATGTGCTTGGGACCTATGTTCCCATTATAATGACTTGAAAATGGTATATAGCATGAAATAATAAAACTATAAGTGCTTAATAATACTAATTTGCCTAAAGTATACCTAGACTTATATATATAATTGGATAGATTGGTATACCTATTAGGGACTACAGATAGCAGTACTACCTACATAAATAATCATTTATTGACAAAATATGTCTGATATGATTTCTGATCGTTGGCCTTGTGCCTGACATGACAGATGACATGACAGATACCATTGTGCATAATTTTATTTCTGGCTTTACAAGCTTGACAGCTGGCCTCGTGCTTGACAGATGCATATAGGGTAGACATATGGCTGTCTAACCCGTATACTCCTGTGTATCCAGCATTATAGTTTGTTATAGGTTACTTGGGCACAAATATATAGATATGACTTGAAATATACAGATATGACTTGAAATATTATGATATTAAATAAAATCGAAATAATTAATAATAAAAGAATGATAAAAATGAAATAACTATGAAATAAATATATAATTGCAAAATATTTAAATAATAAAAAAAAGTTTGAAAAAAATTTTAAAAAAATAAGAATGTAATAAAATTGATAAAGATTTATTAATTATTCTTTTTAATTAAAATAAATATTTTATTCTTCTAAGTTTGTAGCAACTGGACACTTATAATACTTTAGTGATATTAAAATGAGATCGATTTAGACACAGTAGTTTATTGATGTTAGGATCTACTACACAGATCAGTCTAGTTTATAGTCATTCAGTACAACATACACTGCAGTCACTCATCACACTCAGACATATAATTCACGTCACAATTTATAATATAATAAAACGATTAAGTTTCACCATTTTCTAATTCATTAACTACACCCAATTTTTATTATTACAAATATTTTTTTTATTTTTCTAATAAATTGATTTTTTTTTAATAAATATTTAATTTAATAATTTTTATAAATTTTATAATATTTAATAATTTATTTTAAATTATTAATTTTTTAAATACACTTCAGCAAATTTTAAAATTTTTCAAAAAAAGTTAAAAAAGATTTATTTAATTTTTCATCTTTCAAATTTTAAGAAAACAATTTCATATATTCAAATTATAATAAAAAAATTTTTCTCATTCCAAACAAACATTATCAAATAAAATAAAAATCAAACATCAATTCAATCAATTCAAATTCCATCAATCAAATTCAAAATAAATAATTAAATTTCATAAACATTTCATTAAAAACAATAAAAATTTTTCAAAAATAAAATAAATAAAAATTCAATTAAACAAAAATTACAAAAAATATATTTCATTTAAATTACAAATTTTAAAAAATTTTCATTCAAATTTTATATTTAAAAATTTTAATACAAAATATTAATATTTCTATTTATATATAATTAACTTACTCAATCTATATTTATATAATCAACATTTCAAAATAATATTAATCAATCTAACTATAAAAATACTAATCTTAAAAATTTTAAAAACAAAAAATATAAATTTTACTTTCATTAAAATTTAAATTAAAAATAATAAAACATTAATAAATACAAAAAAAATAACATTTAAAATAAAATATAAAATGAAATAGAAAAATATTAATTTTAAAATAAATAATTATTAACAAAAATTAAAATAAAACAAATTTATATCTCAATAAAACATAGGCTTATCACAAAATCACCAAATATTTTTATTTAAAAATCAAAAGAAGCTATCAAGATCACAGACTACCGCACATACACTATTCAACATAATCTCAAGAATTCAAAATTTTATTTCTTCACATATCAACACTTTTTCAATTATCAAACAACAGAAATACAAACATCTATATCTTTGAAAACTTTTCTAATTAATAATATTAAAAATATATAGTCATTCAAATATAAATTATCACAACTCTAAACATTTTTTAAAATATAACTAATGCATTTCAAGACATACATATAAAATATTTCATTATTAAAAATAAAAAAAAAATTCAATATTTCAAAAAAAATTAAAATCATTTAAACTTTCACACATTTAAAATATTGTGCGACAATAAATTTCTGCATTAAACTTACTTATTTCCGGTATTCTTAGTCTAAACACACTTTTAGTTATTTTTTCTGAAATGACAAATCACAAATCCAAAATAAAATTAAATTTACTTTTACAAATATAAAATATTAAATAAATTTTAACTTCTTTAAATAAAATTTTAATTTAAACTATGTACTATTAAGTGTTTAAATTATTTTCAATTTAACTATTATTATAAATTTATTAATTTATTAATTTTTAATATTTGGTTGAATATTTAAATTTTTTAGGTTTTTACAATTTATGTTTAATTTTTTATTTTTATTTGTTTTTTAAATTAGTTTTTTTTTTTTATTTGCAAATTTTATTTCTAATGTCTTTGGCATTTTTAATTTTGGTCATAACTTTGTTAGAATTACTTAGAATTTAGAAATTTAATTGGTTTTATTTTCTTCATTGTTAAATTTTTTTTTTGTGTCTAATGTCTATTTTCTTTTTTTTTTCAATTTTCAGTTTATTAGCATTAGATTTAGAGCTTGGAATTAGGCTACTGGTTCTTTGAATGGCATTATTTTTTTTTTTGTATTTTAAAACAATAAATTTCTATTTAATTTGACTTAATTTTGTTGATTTATTTATAGCATTTAACTCTTTAAGTAATCTTCAGGTTTGAACGTCAACTATTCATCTTCTCATTTTAATGGTAAGATTCTGACTATTTGGAATGTCAAAAACACTATTCATTTGGTCATAGGTACTTTCATTCATCAAATCATAATACTATTTTGTCAATTTTTTTTGCGCATTTTTCCCAAATTTTTTCATGATTTTTAAATTCTAAAATGTATGATTTTTGTGTCATTTTTTGTGCTATTTTTAAAACACCAATGTTGGTCCCTTTAAATTCATCTTTGGTCCTAAATTCCCTTGGTCCTACCTGGCAAAACCTCAATTGAATTAATCCTTCAATTCTGCTCCAACACAAAATCACATAACATACTCATCTCCAAAACAAATCAACATTCTTCAAACCAAGTCCAAACCCACCCACCCTTTTATTTCAACTAACTTTCCACCCACCAACCAACTCCAAATTCTCACAACTAATTATTAAACATATTTCTAAAATTCAACCACATAACATCCCACTCCAAATTACTAATTCATTCAAATACATCTCATTCCAATTCAATTCATTTTTTTTCATTTTAAAGCCATTTTTTCCATTTCAATTCTTTAGTCCTGTTTTCTTAAACTTTAAATTTATTTTTTAGCTTCATTACTTGATAAATACAATCCTTCAAACTTAAAAAAATTAAATTTCTTAACTTTTTTTTCTTTTTCTATTTCTCTCTTCTTCTTTTCTTTTCTTTTTTCAACCTTTCCTTTTCTCTTTTTAAAAAAAATTCTTGCAATCCCACAAATTTTTTTCAATGGTGCAAAATTAAATTAACATTGCAAAAAATGAGGAATGGTCAAAGTTGGTTGACAAATAGGTTTTTGAGAGTGAGGATTTTGAATGGTAGATTTTGAATATTTTTTATTTTTTTTTTTTCTTTTTTATTTTTTTTTTTTTTTTGGAATTATCCAAAATTTATCCAAAATTAATTCCAAAATTTCAATTTAATTAAATTTTTTTTTATGTTTTTTCATTCAATTTTGAATTTTCTTTTTTTTTTTTTTTTTTTTTTTTTTTTTTTTTTTTTTTTAATTTTTTTATTTTTTTTTTATTTTTTTTTTTTTTTTTTATTATTTTTATCGCCTTTTTTATGTCTAGGTTGTCAATTAATTTAATTTTTCATTTAACCTTATTGCGCTTTTATTTAATTTAATTTTTTCTTTTTTTCCTTTTATCTATCAACTTGGCTTGATAAAATATTTTTTTTTTTTCTTTTTTTTTCCTTTTTATATTTCATAGGATCGTGGTGTTTACACCAATTATATTATTTATATATAGTCCTATTTATATACTGCATTGTCATCAAAATTAAATTAAATATTAGAATTATACTTAAGACAACTAGAAAAACAAAAAGAACAAATACAAAATAATATATAATTAGTTAAAATAAAAATAATAAGAAAAAACATAAAAATAAAAGTTGAAATAGCCGATGATTAATTCCTGAAAACTGATAAGAACAATAAAGGAATTTTAAACACAAATTTAACCGTGTAATGTGGAATTGTCAAAAAAATGAAAAGAATGAACAAAAACAAAAATGAAAAACATGAAAAGAACCAAAAAAATAAGAAAATAATTGTTGAAGAAAGAAAGAAATTATGAAAAAACAAGAAATGATGAAAATGATGCATTTCAAAAATGACCTGAGACAACAGTAAACAAAAACTCCAATAAAAAATAAAAAAAAAAAAAAAAAATAAGAGAATTAATTAAAAAAAAGAAAAAAAAAAAAAAAAGAGAAAAAAAAAAAAAAAAAAAAAAACATAAATCACATGCATGCATAAATGATGCCATAAATTAAATATTTAAATAATTTAATTAAATATTTTTTAATAAAAAAAAAAAAAAAAAAAATAAAAAAAAAAAAAAAAAAAAAACAAATAAAATCTCCTTCTCCTTTTCTCTCTCTCTTTCCCTTCATTTCACTTATCTCTCTATTCCCATTAATTCTCCATGCTTACTTATTAAACCTAACAAATCTCATTAAAAAAAAACTTCTTGTTCAAGCAAGAGCAGAAGAAGAAGAATTAAGAAGAAGAAAGAAGGATTAAAGATAGAAGAAAAGATTTAAGAAGATTTAAGAAATTTTAGTGTGCTAATTCTTTAATCTTTAATTCATCAAAAGTTTCTGAATTAATTAAAAAAATGAGAAAAAAAAATGAAGAAATGAAATTATTGAATGGGACTATTGAATTTTTTTTGAAGGGGGCATGAAATTTAATTTTGAATTATTTGTTTGAGTTTGAATTTGATTAGTTGATGAATTTTGATTGATTGGTGTTGAGGTGTTGAAATTTGAATTTAGTAAGGTTTTTAGAGAGTTAGGTTTTGGGACTTAGGTGAAAGAAAAAAAAAAAAAAAATGATGAAAAATGTTTTGTTGTGAAGTATTGTGTGAAAAAAATGGTCAATGTGACCAAATGAGTTTTGAATTGTGTTGAGTGAAGCCAAATTTCATGTGGTGAATGGTCAATGAGCATAGCAGAACCAACAGTCAATGACCAACCAACTGAAATTTTATTTCCTCCAATTGATATAATACAAATTGAGGATTAAAAAATAAAATAAACATAAACATTATTTTTCATTAGGAACCCAAAAAAAAAACAAAAACTTAGTAGACAATTGACCAAAGTTGAATAAGAGAGAGCTGCCATCAGAGAAAACTGACCACCATATGAACAGTGTTTGTTCATTTGGTCATAACTCGAGCTAGGCAGGTCAAATTGACCTGAAATTTTACCAGTGGTTAGATGGGATATAGACCTAAAACTTTCATGAAGAACACAAGTCCAAATTCTGCCAGAAACCAAGCCATTTGGCCACCCCAAGTTGGTGACCCAAATCTGCCAGCACCAAAATTACCCAGAAAATCAGGGTTGTTTTCAATCCGGCAGCCCTAGTTTAAATGGCCATAACTTGAGCTAAAAAACTCCAATTGGGGTGATTCAAAAAGGAGAATAAACTTAAGACATTAAGGAACATTTTCTATGAAGAAAGGTTTGCCAAATTCTAACAGTAGATTGACCAATGGAACAGTGCAACTAGGAGCACCAAAACTGAAAATTTGACAATTTTACCTAAAGGACTTATGCTTTGAGAAAATGACCAAAACCAACAAATTTAATGACCAAAATGTGGTATGTGGGTGAAGTTGGAGTTCCCATACCTTTTAAGCCTTAAAAAGTCAACAATTTGACTTGAATAGTGTAGTGAATAGTAACCCGAAACACAAAAACTTCGAGAACGTCGAATTTAACGCAATAGAACTAGTAAAAATGAAGTTAAATTTATTTTCGGACCTATGTTAAGTTATAGTACTGAAACACTATGAAACTGTGTGTTTCAGCTGAAAAAGACTTGGAGGCTCGGAGAGACTGAGTCAAGGCCTAGAGGCGACTCAAGTCAGGTCTGTGCACAATAATACTTGTTTAAATATTTTATTCTAAAAAATTTGACTTCTTTGATTAATTATGTACGATGTTGCCATTTTATAATCGTAAATATGACTTTGGAAATTGATTAGATTTTTCATAAATTATTTGAATAAATTGTTTTGAATTGATTTTGTGTTCACACTTAGCATGACAGTATTACACTATTCCTCCTCCATTTATGGGGTTGAGATCGTTTATTTTCCTCCCTCTCTGGCTTGCCAGTTGAGGTTGAGATCGGATGAGTACTCATTAGCTAGCTAGCCACCTCCCTCATTGATTTCGATTAATGGGGTTGAGATTGCTTTGTCGTGGTGTACAACACGGCATTGATCGGAAATTTTGTGTCATGGCTTAAGTTGTGTATGACTTTGGCAACACTGTGTTTATGAAATTGTTTGACTAAATTGTGTTATTATGAGCTTTGATAATTTAAGAAATATTTAAATTGTGTTTCACCAATGAATAATATATGTATTGCATTTTAAATTTTTATTGTGCACCACTGAGTATTTTTATACTCAGCGATAGCTTATTTTGCTGTCGCAGATAAGAGCAAGGAGAAAGCAGCAGAGTGAGCTGCTATCGAATTGTGGACCACATCGATCATTTTGTACGGGTATTATTTTATACCCTTGTAGATAATTTTGATGTAAATATAGAAATGTTGTATGTATCAATGTAAGTTGAGCAGTTGTAAATAAATTGTAATAATATTATTTTGGATTTTCTTCTGTAAATAAATAATTGTACATGTGAATTTCATGTTTTATGCCTTGTGAATGAAGTATTAAATATTTTGAGATGATGAATTTTGATTTGGATTGTGGAATTACTTTGAAGTGATTTGAACTGAGTTGATTTGAGATTTGTTGATGGATCGGAGTTGAGAAAAATTTTTGCAAGTGTTTTTCGCAGGTATTTGAGGAACTATTTTCTCCAATTACAAACGGAACTCTGTCAAAATTTTTATAAAATTTGCGGCAAAATTAAAATGGACAAAAATTTTTACTAGTATTTAAACTTTGAATAAATGGTTTTTAATTCTTACCAAAATGCTCACTACTTCCAAAATGTAAGAAAATTGTTTTAAAATCCCTTGTAGTGTACTTAGTGAATTATCGGTAGGTGAAGTTCGGTAGTTCATTAAGTATTCTACGGGAACATGTTATGCCTTATAGAGGGGTAAGGTGTGACATGTTTTAGTGGTATCAGAGCATGGTTTTTCAATAAATTTTGACTATGTGTATGAACATTTTATTGATAAGTACAACTGCTCAAGTGTCCTTAATTGATACATATGACATATTTACATCATGAATATTCACTAACGGGGTCAACCTCCTTGTGTTTGATCTCAGGAAGTAGAGAATTTTGGAAAACGGAATGGAAGGAGGAGATCATTTCGAAGAACAATCTGTTGAGGCTGAGGTTCAAGGGGAAGCCCCAGCACTCCAGAACGTGAGTGGGTCAGCCACTCCAGCTCCTGCTCCAGCACTGCAGTTCCCTGCTCAATTTGTACAACAGATGGCTGCATTTTTCCAGCAAATGGCGGGTAATGTGTCACCCCAAGCTCAAATGCCAGTACCTGTAGCACAACCACAGCCCTCAGCTCGGCAATACGAAAAATTGATGAAATTTGGGGCCATCGAGTTTAAAGGCACTATGGATCAACTGGAGGCAGAACAGTGGTTAGAAAGAATGGAATGAGTTTTTAGGAAGCTACAGTGTACGGAAGAGCTGAAGTTCGAGTATTCAGTATCTCTTCTCCAAGGGGATGCATATGAATGGTGGAAGACCATCCCCCACAGCCTGGTTGAGCCACCTGTGCTGACATTGACAGACTTCCTGAGGGAATTCAGGCAGAAATGGGTTCCTGATGCGCATGTGGATATGAAATTACAAGAATTCTTGAGTTTGAAACAAGGGGACCGAACTGTAGCAGAGTATGAGAGAGACTTCTCAAGGGTAAGCCACTATGCTGGAAGCTTAGTCTCCACCCCCAGAGACAGATGTAAGAGGTTTGAGTCCGGATTAAGGCCAAATTTGAGGATACAAATCATGGGTTTTTGACATCAGAATTTTGCTGAATTGATCTCACAGGCCTTGGAACTGGAAAGGATAGAATCAGAAGGGGCAGTAAAGAAAGGTACACAGGAGAAAGAAAAGATCGAAAAGACTACGGGACAAACATCTAAGAGTGGTTCTGGAAAGAGGAAACAGTTTGGGAGATCCAGCTCCCGTAGATGTGGCAGAGGCAGATTTTCTGGCCAACGACCACCCCGTTCTGGTCAGCAGACCCAGCAGACACCCCGAAGAGCTCTATCAGTCTGGCAGTGTGAAACTTGTGGTAAAACTCATGGTGGAGTTTGTTTCAAGGCCACCGGTGCATGTTTTAACTGTGGAGGGAGCAGACATTTCGCTAAAGATTGCACTAGTCTGCTCCGGTCTGGATCTTTTACTACCTCTGAAGGATCAGCCCAAGTCTCTGCACCTAGAGGGTCACAATCAGCTGCTAGAGGTAGAGGCAGAGGTAGGGGTCCTGGTAACACCCCTGGAAGTCAAAGCACTGTTAACCAGCCAGTACCCAGTGGCGCACCATTCAGAGTGTATACCATGCGTCAGAGGGAGGAAGCTGAAACATCAGATGTTGTAGCTGGTAATTTCTCCATCCTTGACCAAGATGTGCATGTGTTATTTGATCCTGGCTCCACACATTCGTATGTTAGTGCCAGTGTGATGTGTTCTACTGCTATTCAGTGTGTACTAATGGACTATGATGTGCTAGTAACTAGTCCATTAGGCCAGGAGGTCAGGGTAAATAGGCTATATAAAGATTGTCTTTTGGTAATCCAAGGACATATTTTCCTGTCAGACTTAATTAAATTGCCCTTCAGAGATTATGACATTATCTTGGGCATGGATTGGTTAGCCAGGCATCATGCCATGATTGACTGTAGACTGAAGACAGTCACTTTTGGTCTTCCTCAGTATGGTGATGTAGTAATACATGGGGAGAGGCAGTTATTACCTTCAAACATCATTTCAGCTGCACTGGCCAAGAAAATGATTAGAAAAGGGTGTGAGGCGTACTTGGCACATGTGATAGACACCCAAGTGGGGAGTCCAGCACTGAGGGACATTCCTACTGTATGTGACTTTCCGGATGTATTTCCTGATGAATTGCTAGGATTACCTCCAGAAAGAGAAGTGCAGTTTGAAATTGATGTTATGCCTGGTGTGGACCCAATCTCCATAACACCATATAGAATGGCACCAACAGAACTAAAAGAATTGAAAATACAGTTGCAAGAACTGCTTGACAAGGGCTTCATCCGCCCTAGTGTGTCACCTTGGGGAGCGCCAGTGTTGTTTGTAAAGAAGAAGGATGGCACTCTCCGATTATGCATTGACTATCGGTAGTTGAATAAGGTGACAATAAAGAACAGATATCCATTACCCCGTATTGATGATTTGTTTGATTAGTTGAGGGGTGCAGCTGTGTTCTACAAAATTGACCTGAGATCAGGTTATTATCAGCTGAAAGTACAAGAGCAGAGTATACCTAAAACTGCCTTCAGAACCCGTTATGGCCATTATGAGTTTTTGGTCATGCCATTCGGGTTAACTAATGCTCCGGCTGCTTTTATGGATCTGATGAACACTATCTTCAGACCATACCTCGAACAGTTTGTTGTGGTATTTATTGATGATATATTGGTCTATTCGAGGAATGCAGAAGAGCATGATAGACATTTGCGGATTGTACTACAGACTTTAAGGGAGAAATAGCTATATGCCAAACTGTCGAAATGTGAATTTTGGCTGAAGGAGATATCCTTTTTGGGGCACATAGTATCAGCAAAGGGTATTAAGGTAGATCCAAGTAAGATTGAAGCTGTCCTTAATTGGAAGCCACCCAGAAATGTCACAGAGATTCGCAGTTTTCTGGGGTTAGCTAGATACTACCGTCGATTTGTGAAGGGATTCTCCATGTTGGCATCTCCATTGACCAAGCTACTTAGAAAGGATGTGAAATTTCAGTGGACGGACGAATGCCAGCAAAGTTTTGATGAATTGAAGAGATGTTTGACAGAGGCTCCAGTCTTGACTTTACCTACACCGGGTAAAGAATATACAGTTTACAGCGATGCTTCTCACAATGGGTTAGGTTGTGTGTTAATGCAAGATCGAAATGTCATTGCCTATGCATCACGCCAGCTAAAACTGCATGAGAGGAATTATCCGACACATGATTTAGAGCTTGCAGCTATTTTGTTTGCTCTTAAAATCTGGAGACATTATTTCTATGGGGAGAAGTGCTACATCTACACAGATCATAAGAGTTTGAAGTATTTGGGCACCCAGAAAGAGTTGAATTTGAGACAGAGGAGATGGTTAGAGTTGATAAAAGACTATGATTGTCTAATAGACTATCAGCCAGGGAAAGCTAATGTTGTGCCTGACGCCTTAAGTCGCAAGACTATGGCGAGTCTACAGGTTACTCCTTTATCTTTGGTACATGAGTTGAGATCATTACATGCCAGTTTAGAGATTAATGATGATGGGCAGACAGCAGTTGCATAGCATGTACAACCAGTGTTAATTGATCAGATCAGAATGGCTGCTCAGAATGATGAAAGGTATCAGAAGCTGTTGGAAGAAGTCCGGCAGGGTAAGAAACTAGAGTTCTCAATCAGAGATGATGGTTTACTGCTACACCAGGGCAGAATATGTGTTCCTAATGATGTTGATTTGAGGCAGATCATTTTGAAGGAAGCACATGAGTCTCCTTTTGCTATGCACCCTGGTGGTACAAAAATGTATAAAGGGCTAAAGGAGCATTACTGGTGGATGGGTTTAAAAAGAGATGTGGCAGAGTTTGTATCCAAATGCCTGACTTGTCAGCAAGTAAAGGCAGAGCATCAAGTACCCACTGGGTTATTACATCCACTACCAGTGCCAGAATGGAAATGGGAAAGAATAACGATGGATTTTGTAATGGGACTTCCGAGAACACAGAAGAGTCATGATGCAGTATGGGTCATTATTGACAGACTGACTAAGTCTGCTCATTTTTCGCCAAATCAATGGACTACGCTTTAGACAGATTGGCAAAGTTGTACATCGATGAGATTGTGAGACTTCATGGAGTGCGATCCATTGTATCGCAGAGATCCTAGGTTCACTTCTAGATTCTAGGTAGTCTTCAGAGAGCCCTAGGAACTAGATTGAACTTCAAGATCGCATTCCACCCACGCATGATGGCCACCCGAGAGGGTAATTCAGATCTTGGAGGACATGCTACGGGCTTGTGTGATTGAGTTTGAGGGTAGTTGGGATACACACTTTCCTTTGGTTGAGTTTGCTTATAACAACAGCTACCAATCAAGTATTGGGATGCCTCCATATGAAGCTTTGTATGGCAGAAAATGTAGAACCCCGTTGTGTTGGGATAACATGGGCGAAAGAAAGATGATTGGACCCGAAATTGTTCAACAGACTGAAGAGAAAATCAGGGTAATCAGAGATCGACTTAAGACTGCATCAGACCGTCAGAAGTCCTACATTGATCTAAAAAGAAGGGATATCGAGTATGCAGTGGGTGAGAAAGTTTTCCTCAAGGTTTCTCCTTGGAAGAGGATTATGAGATTCGGCAGGAAAGGGAAACTAAGTCCTCGTTTTATCGGGCCATATGAGGTATTGGAAAGAGTGGGTCCTTTGGCTTATCATTTGGCACTACCTCCAGAGTTGGAGAAGATACATAACGTCTTCCATGTGTCTATGTTGAGGAGGTATTGATCAGACCCATCTCATGTACTACCAGTGGAAGAAATTGAAGTGAATCCAGACCTCACATATGAAGAAGAACCCATAGAGATTCTGGCTTATGAGGTGAAGCAGCTACAGAACAAGCGGATACCATTGGTAAAAGTGTTGTGGAACCATCATTCAGGCCAGGAGGCTACTTGGGAACAAGAGGAGGACATGAGGAGACAACACCCATAGCTGTTTAGAGATTGATACCAGGTAAAATTTCGAGACGAAATTTATTTTAAGGGGGGGAGAATTGTAACACCCCTATTTATATAGCCTGGTATGTTTCACTGTTCCGGTGACCGGTGTCGGTCCGGACAATTAAGGGGATTAAAACTATACTTAAGACAACTAGAGAAACCTTAAACACAAATAATTAGTAATGTTCAATTAGTTAAGTATAAATAAGAAAAACAGAAATAAGAAGTTAAACGAGCCGAGAGTCACATCGATGGGTGACCTCTTCGGGAACAACTGCGAAGTCGTTTTAAACTCAAATTTCGAACCGTAAAATGTGACGCCGCGGTCCTTAGGACCCTTATGAACACAGTCAAAAAGAGAAAATCACGAAAAAGAACTGTTAAGCCAGTCAAATAATTAGTTCAGAGAGCCGGAAGAAATATGGAATTATTTGCAAACCGGGATGAACCGGCGAGGGGCAATTTGGTCAATTGACCCCGAGAGCTGACTCTTGACCTAACTGTCAAATAAAATCGGAGAAAAGAAAATTTCGGAATCGAGAATTAAATTAAAGAACTAATTAAAAAAAAAGAGAGGAAAATCAAAAAGTAAAAAGGTGATGACATCATGCATTACCTAATGCATGATGCCATAACTAAATTAATTAAATATTTATTAAATTAGATTTTGTGGTCTTCCATAAGCAAAATTGATAAAAGAAAACAAAAGAAAAAAAAATAGAAAAATCTCTTCTTCTTCTCCTTGGTGCCGCCTCACTCTCTCCTTCATTTCACCATTGCTAATCCTCCATTAAAGGTTGCATTTAAGCTTTAATTCCTCCACTCAACCTTAATAAATCCCCTAAAAACTTCACTAGAGCTTGTTATTGCAACTTGAGAAGAAGATTACAAGAAGAAAGAAGAGTTAAAGATAGGGTTTTGAAGATTTAAGAAAGGTTAGTGTGCTAACTTACAATTTATTTCTTTAAATGCATCATTAGTTGTTGAAATGAGCTTAGAATTAATTAAATGAAATGAAAATATGGGGGAAGGACCACTTTTGAATTTTTGGCCAACTTGAAGGGGACCATGATTTTCATGAATTTAATGGGTTTGAATGAGTTTAAAAACCTTATTTAGTTGATTGATTATGGTTGAGAGCTTTGAATTTAGTTAATTGCAACAATTAAGTGAGTTAGGGTTTTGGGACTTAGGGTTTGTGAACCAAAAATGCAAGAAATGAGTAAATGACATGTTTGACCTATTGTGAAGTGAAAAATGGTCAATTATGACCAAATGAGTTGTGTTTGAATTGTTGGAAGTGAAGCCAAATTCGGAGGGTGAATGGTCATGCTGCTGGCAGCATGACCAAGTTAACTTTGAAGGACCAAAACTGAAATTTTACAAGTCCAATTGATATGGTACCAATTGGGGATGAAAATAGACATAAAATGACACAATTTTCATTTAGGAGCCATGCCAAAAAAGTGACCAAAACTTAGTGAACCAATTGACCAAAGTTGAATAAGAGCAGGCTGCCACTGTACAAACTAACCAAATGAACAGTGTTTGTTCATTTGGTCATAACTCGAGCTAGCCAGGTCAAATTGACCTGAAATTTTACCAGTGGTTAGATGGGATATAGACCTAAAACTTTCATGAAGAAAACAAGTCCAAATTCTGCCAGCAACCAAGCCATTTGGCCACCCCAAGTTGGTGACCCAAATCTGCCAGCACCAAAATTACCCAGAAAATCAGGGTTGTTTTCAATCCGGCAGCCCTGGTTTAAATGGCCATAACTTGAGCTAAAAAACTCCTATTGGGGTGATTCAAAAAGGAGAATAAACTTAAGACATTAAGGAACATTTTCTATGAAGAAAGGTTTGCCAAATTCTAACAGTAGATTGACCAATGGAACAGTGCAACTAGGAGCACCAAAACTGAAAATTTGACAATTTTACCTAAAGGACTTAAGCTTTGAGAAAATGACCAAAACCAACAAATTTAATGACCAAAATGTGGTATGTGGGTGAAGTTGGAGTGTAACACCCCTAAGTTCGGTAGTGCGTTCTACTGTTCCGGTGATCAGTGTTGTCCGGATAGCTAGAATGCCTAGAACTACACTTCGATATGAGTGATGAGACATTAAATAATGAAATACAAGAAAAGAAAATACAAGAAAAATAAAGAAAAAATAATAGTAAAGAAATGCAACTAAGTTAAGCGAGCTGAGAACCCTAGCGATGGGTGACCGCACCGGGAAGTCACGGCGTGGACCGTTGACTTGCCCTGGACTGCGGGGAACCCTGGAAAATATTTTTAGGACTTAAAGAGACCCCTATTGAAGTATAAATATCATTAGAAATATCAAAAAAAAAATAAATAATTAGTACAAAGAAAAGTGAGAAATCGAAAAACAGACAAAACCCGGTGTTACCGAAAAATTGGGAATGTAACCTGAACAGGGGCATTGTGGTCATTTGACATCCCGAATTGTCTTTTGACCTAAATGTCCATTAAAAATAAATAATATTACACTTGGAAAATATAATGAAAAATTAAATTGAGGGTACCTAAAGTAAATAGCAAAAATTATGGGTTTAATGTGAGATAAATGAAAGTTAAACATAAAATATATTTTATGTTGTGTAAGTGGACCACTTAGGATTATAATATGTGTTTAGTGGGCAGATTGCTCCACTAAACACTTCATCTTCAAGCTTGAGAATCACCATGGCCGAATGAATTTCAACCAAAAGCTCCCATGGCCGCCCACCTTCAAAGCTTAACAATCCCATGATCAAGCCTCCTTTTCCCACACCTATCTTCATTAAATTTTATCCCCACTTCACAAGGAAGAAGTAGATACCAATACTAAGAAGTTTTAGTGAAGATTAAGCAAGTCCCAACAATAGGTAAGTTTGAGTTTTTGAATATTTCTTTGTTAAAGTTTGAAAACATGTTATGGGTGTTTGCTTTGTGAAGAAATTTTTAAGTTTTGAGGAGTTATTGATATATCCAGTTTGGACAGCCATGGAGTTGTATATTTGATGATTTATTCTTACATATATTTGATGGGAATTTATGTTGAGTAGGGTGATTAATGTCCTAGTAAGTTATTTCCATGTATATGTGGTGATTCTGCAATTGGGATTGAAGTTGATGAAATTATGGACACTTTGGCAATGTGAAGCATTTCGGCAGCCTTGAGGCTTCTTGATGAGTGTTTAAATTCATGAAGATATTGGGTAAATTGTGACATTGAGGATTGATGAATATGTATATAAATTAGTTGTGGAATGTGTATGTAATAATTAGGAATGTTTATGTGTATATATTGTTGTATTTGGACTTTGTGAATTAGAGTTTCATTTGGTGTATTGAGGATGTTTGTATTCTGCCCAAAGTGACTTTAGTGTGAAGTGATATATGGTTTTGGTAATGTACCAAATCAGAATTGGTAAGAGAGATGGACATATAGCAAGGTAATGTGTAATTGCTAGATGTTTAAGTAATGTATTTAAGGACAGTGTGCATTTCAGCCTATAACTTTAAATGTGTAACTCCAATTGGAGGTGAAACTAGGCACAAAATGTGCCAACTTTCATGAAGAAAACATACCAAAATTCTGCTTGCAAGGTAGCTTGAAAAATGACCAAATCCGGATTAAGTGCAAATGAGGCCTGAAAATTGACCATTTGGGCAGCAGTTAGTGTTTAGGTTATAACTCACTCAAAACAGGTCCAACTGACCTGAAATTTTAACCATGAATAGTTAAGACCCATATCTACAAGTCTTATGAAGACACCAAAGCCCATAAATGACCATAAGCAAGTCAAACAGCTTGCACAAGTTCGGGTCCAAAAACTGGCCGAACCAAAGTTGACCAAAATTGACCTAAAATGACCAAATTTTATGCCATTTGACCAGCAATAGTAAAATGACCATAACTTGGTCTACATAACTCAGAATGACCTAAAATTTTGTCCCGCGTGCAATAAGACATAGATCTACAAGTTTGTAGTTTTGACCAAAACCCGAAAATCGAGGGAACTAGGTCGTCCGGCTAGGTCAAACTAGTATCCCGGAATCCAGCAAGTTGCAATAAAATGCACTAAACAAGGAAATGAAATTGGTAACGTGTACCCATGCTAAAATACTATCGAATGTGACATATTAGTAACATTAAAACCTAAATTACCTAGAATGCACTGAGGGTCGACATATTAGGTTGACTAAGTAAATAATAGAATTCAGTGAATTACTTGTCAAGCATTACCCATAGAGACAGTTTAATTAAGTATTGAAACACTTCAAATTGTGTTTCTCAGTTAGCAAAGACTCAGGGAAAGGGAAGGAAACACTGAGTCAGAGCCAAGAGGCATATATCAGAGGTTTGTGCACAATAGCTATTCCTTTTGAAATTTTCAATTGAAATAAATTATGATTATTTGTGTGTTATTGTTTTAAATTGTGTTTGTGCACAATAGTTATTTCTTTTGAATTTTTCAATTGAAATAAATTATGATTATTTGTATGTCATTGTTTTAAATTATGTTTGTGCACAATAATTTTGACTTCTCATTTTCTACTTAAAAATTTAATTGAACATTATAGTTTTAAATTGTGTCCGTGCACAATACTTTTATATTCACTGCTTTTACTAGCAAATTTATTTGGAGAAATGAGTTATGAATAATTTTTGATTGCTTTGGTTTTAGGAATATTATTTGGAAATTATTGTGTTACCAACTTTGCAAGTGAAAATTTTGAGATAAAATGTGATTTATGGTTTGTATGAAATATTGTGATTTGAAATTGTTTTGATTCACAATTGGCATGACACTGTTACTATGTTCCTCCTCCATTTATGGGGTGAGTGTGATATATTCCTCTCTCTTTGACTTATCAGTCTGGGGTGAGTGTGATTATGTTCCTCCCTCTTTGACTTGTCAGTCTGAGGTGAGTGTGGATGAGTACTCATTATTCAGCTAGCTTCCTCCCTCATTAATTTCGATTATTGGGGTGAGTGTGTCTTGTCGTGGTGTACAACACGGCATGTGAGGAAAAATTGTGTCATGGCCTAAATTATGTTATCGATTGGCAACATTGTATTATTCAGTTATTTGATCGAATTGTGTTATTGATTTGCAAAACGGTATTATTCAATTACTTGATCAAATTTGTGTTAGATGAATTTTGTAAATTGTGAAATGGAATTGTGAATCATTTGATTTGTGAACTGCTAATAAAAGATTTATATATCGCATTTCAAATTGTTATTGTGCACCACTGAGTAAATTTTACTCAGCGATAGCTTTTCATTGCTGTCGCAGGTAGACAGACTGACAGGGCAGCAGACTAGGCTGCTAGTACATTCAGCGAGAAATCATTAGGTATATTGAGTATACCATATTCTGCACTTTATATTGTAATGTATGTTCACTGTATGTATATAGTGTTCTTGGTTTTGAGCAGTTGTAAAATAAAATTGTACATTAAAGTTGTAAAATAAATTATGAGTTATTTTGACTTGTAAAAATTATATTATATTTCTTTTATCTCAGTCTTTGAAAAATCACTGTGGATTTGAGTTGAGGAACATGTTGTGTTGAGAAAAATGTTAGAGTTGAGATTTGGAAATATATTGAAGTGCTTTTTACAGGTTTTCTGAAGAACTGTTTTATCCAAAATACAGATGGCACTCTGCCAAAATTTTGACAGAAATTTCAAATAATTCAAATGTGTTAGTTCTATCACTTCAGTTCAAAAAGGTTTTTAACACCTGTAAATAGTGCTTACCACTGTAAAAGAAGTAAGAAAAGTTTTTAAAATCCCTTGTAGTGTATTTAATGGGTTATCAGTAAACGGAGTTGGTAATTCATTAGGTATACTACGGGATCATGTTATACCTTACAGAGGGGTAGGGTGTGACATGGAGTTCCCATACCTATTAAGCCTTAAAAAGTCAACAATTTGACTTGAATAGTGTAGTGAATAGTAACCCGAAACACAAAAACTTCGAGAACGTCGAATTTAACGCAATAGAACTAGTAAAAATGAAGTTAAATTTATTTTCGGACCTATGTTAAGTTATAGTACTGAAACACTATGAAACTGTGTGTTTCAGCTGAAAAAGACTTGGAGGCTCGGAGAGACTGAGTCAAGGCCTAGAGGCGACTCAAGTCAGGTCTGTGCACAATAATACTTGTTTAAATATTTTATTCTAAAAAATTTGACTTCTTTGATTAATTATGTACGATGTTGCCATTTTATAATCGCAAATATGACTTTGGAAATTGATTAGATTTTTCATAAATTATTTGAATAAATTGTTTTGAATTGATTTTGTGTTCACACTTAGCATGGCAGTATTACACTATTCCTCCTCCATTTATGGGGTTGAGATCGTTTATTTTCCTCCCTCTCTGGCTTGCCAGTTGAGGTTGAGATCGGATGAGTACTCATTAGCTAGCTAGCCACCTCCCTCATTGATTTCGATTAATGGGGTTGAGATTGCTTTGTCGTGGTGTACAACACGGCATTGATCGGAAATTTTGTGTCATGGCTTAAGTTGTGTATGACTTTGGCATCACTGTGTTTATGAAATTGTTTGACTAAATTGTGTTATTATGAGCTTTGATAATTTGAGAAATATTTAAATTGTGTTTCACCAATAAATGATTTATGTATTGCATTTTAGATTTTTATTGTGCACCATTGAGTATTTTTATACTCAGCGATAGCTTATTTTGTTGTCGCAGATAAGAGCAAGGAGAAAGCAGCAGAGTGAGCTGCTATCGAATTGTGGACCACATCGATCATTTTGTACGGGTATTATTTTATACCCTTGTAGATAATTTTGATGTAAATATAGAAATGTTGTATGTATCAATGTAAGTTGAGCAGTTGTAAATAAATTGTAATAATATTATTTTGGATTTTCTTCTGTAAATAAATAATTGTACATGTGAATTTCATGTTTTATGCCTTGTGAATGAAGTATTAAATATTTTGAGATGATGAATTTTGATTTGGATTGTGGAATTACTTTGAAGTGATTTGAACTGAGTTGATTTGAGATTTGTTGGTGGATGGGAGTTGAGAAAAATTTTTGGAAGTGTTTTTCGCAGGTATTTGAAGAACTGTTTTCTCCAATTACAAACGGAACTCTGTCAAAATTTTTATAAAATTTGCGGCAAAATTAAAATGGACAAAAATTTTTACTAGTATTTAAACTTTGAATAAATGGTTTTTAATTCTTACCAAAATGCTCACCACTTCCAAAATGTAAGAAAATTGTTTTAAAATCCCTTGTAGTGTACTTAGTGAATTATCGGTAGGTGAAGTTCAGTAGTTCATTAAGTATTCTATGGGAACATGTTATGCCTTATAGAGGGGTAAGGTGTGACAGCGGTGTCACGTTTTACGATTCAAAATTTGAGTTTAAATTGACTTCGCAATCCTTCCCGAGAAGGTCACCCATCGCTGTGACTCTCAGCTCATTTAACTTCTTATGTTCCGTTTTTCTTATTTATACTTAACTAATTGGCAATTACTAATTATTTGTGTTCAGGGCTTATCTAGTTGTCTTAGATGTGATCTAATCCCCTTAATTATCCGGACCGACACCGATCACCGGAATAGTGAAATATATCAGGCTATATAAATAGGGGTGTTACAATTTTCCCCCCCTTAAAATAAATTTCGTCTCGAAATTTTACCTGGTATCAGTCTCTAAACAGTTGTGGGTTATCGCAAGGGGTTTTGTAGTCGCCTGAACGAACCCTCACCGAAGTGGGAAAGAATGAGGAGTCGCCACTTTAATTTTGAGGGAAATTAAAGAAAACCATTTGCGAAAATAAATTAAAATGAAACCACTTCAAAACAGAGATTCTAGGTTCGGGGTCGGTAAACGGATAAGGAAGGTGTTAGGCACCCCACCTCGTCCCTCAATGAGGGTAAGCAGATTTAACTTCAAGATCTTTATAAACTAGAATTGATAGTTAGGAGGTTAGAACGGAGATGTTAATCCTCTTGGTAAAAGGGAATATTTGATTTTTCACCAATTCGGGTTACCCAGATACATAAATAAATGATAAATGAGTCGACCCTTAGTGAGTTATTGTTGCGTATCAGTTTTTGTTTAAGGAGGTCATTTTGCATATTTATTAGAATTCGATTTTGAGAATCGGGTAAGAATTCTTCTCCGATCTCTTTTAAGTATTTATTAAAGTTTTGGATTGAGAATTGGATAAGAACTCTCCTCCGATCTCTTTTAAATATTTGTTAAAATTTTGGATTGAGAATCGGATAAGAACTCTCCTCCGATCTCTATTAAATATTCATTAAAATTTTAAGCTTGAGGATCGGATAAGAACTCTCCTCCGATCTCTTTTGAGTATTTGTTAAAATTTTTAGGTGAGAATCGGATAAGAACTCTCCTCCGATCTCTGTTTAGTATTTATAAAAAAATTAGGTAAGAATCGGATAAGAACTCTCCTCCGATCTCTTTTAAGTGTTCATTAAAATTTTCAAGTGAGAATAGGATAAGAACTCTCCTCCGTTCTCTGTTTAGTATTCATAAAAAAAATTAGGTGAGAATCGGATAATAACTCTCTTTCGACCTCTTTTGAACATTAGGAGTCAGATAAGGACTTTTCCGACCTCTCGAAATTGATTATAGCTATACACCTCGAGAGCCTAAAACTAAGGGTTCAGGCATTCGAAGATGCTGGAGATCGGAATAAGGCTTCCTTTAACTCCTTGGTACCTCGAGAATGGACAGGGAGTACCAAACTGAATTTTACCGACCTCCTACGTGGTCGCCTAGCCAGTACCTTTTGATTCCCGATCTTTTCTATTTATTTATCTGAGATTTTGTTTTTATTCCGCCTTATGGCGTCTTACCCGATCGTCTTTTGTGTTAGCTTAATGAATCAAATTTACTATTTTTCTGATTTATTATTCAGACCTTCTATTATTTTAAAGAAACGCTTTAGACACATTTACCTATATTTTGTCTAACTACTTCTACACTACTCGGGACCGGAACTCCTGTATTTAGAAGTAACAAAGACTAACAAAAGGATGAACTGATTAACAAAGAAGTAAACTCGAGAATGACCTTCTTCGCGTTTTTTATATGCAGTATAAACTTGGTGAAAATCACAAACATAAAAATAAAGGAAATACGTAAAATAAAATGGGTACTTGATAAAGTAGCGATGTACGCAGTCACCTGTAGGGAGCCAAATCTACTAAACTAACTACGGAATCACAAAAACGTAATAGGACTGTAGGTTGATAACTAGAGGACTAAGGTTCACCTTGAAATGAAGGATACTTTGCCAAAATGCAGTCAGGTCAAAATAACCGAGTTTGAATGAAGTTGAGCTTGTATAACGGGAGTGGAAATAAAGATAACAAAGTCTGGAAGTGAGAATCACAGGATAATGAACGGACTGAAAATGAAGAATTTCAGTATTCAAAAATCCCTTTATAAGAAAATACTTCAGAAAACTGGTTTCAAAAGTTTTTCTTATGAAAGCTCAATTATAGCAGAGTAACGAGCTGAATTAAATTTCAGAGTCCTTCTGCTATATTCAGTATATTTTTTTCGTCCGTCCCCTGAACAATTTTCATGTAGGTATTTATAGGGATTGGGTGCTTTCCATGAAGGGTCAGGATTCATTGTGAGGGAGATGGAAGGTCAGGATTTTAAAGGACATGATCTGAGGCTCAGGAATTAAAGAGAATTAGGATGAACTGCTGAGATTCCTTTCAGAATATTTGTCCTTTCTCTCTTCTAATCTGATGGTTCAAAATTTCTTGTCAAGGGCGATCCGAGGGCTAGGAGTGAAAGGCGCTGGTCTTGTTGCCTTCTTTTTTTGATCCAAGGGCTCCGGGATCGTCCTTACAAGTAAGATCAACGGTGGAGGTACAGCGCTGTCATGACATACTCTGGCACCTGTCAGTAATGTGGGCGATTCTGGGGCGTGCGGTTGAGATTTCGTCTGCGACGCTTTAACTACCACGGCTCTGATTATGACTACAGCGGTAGGCATTTTATTCCCTTTGTTTTCCGATCTCTCCTCCTTTCCGGTCTTTCCAACATGATGTTTTTCCGATCTCTCATGCCGACCTCCCTTCTTTCGATCTCTATCACTCCGATCTTCCCTTTTATCGGGTTCGGTCCAGTCAAAGCATTTATTTCCCTCAATTCTCGAGGTGTCCGCTTCATTTTCTGCTTAGCAATAAATGCTCGGACCTCCTCTATATATACCTTCAACAGGGAAACCTTCTGCATTTGATTTTCTCCTCTTCCTTCTCACTTTTCCTGTTCTAGCTGCTCCGGCAACAATCCCGGACATGATAACCGCTTTTGATCTTTTTCCGGTTGCCCTCTTTGTTCCTTGCCTGAAAATTTACGATCCTGGTGAACGGGAGATTATGATAACCTCATTTGATGACCGTGATAGAACCGGACTAATTTACCGACCTGGATCGAGGACCTCGATCTCATTGATCTTGAATCGTTCCACCGATACAAATGGCAAACTAATTTCAGGCGAGAAGTCTGCTAATATTCCCCTTAACACCGGTGACTGCTCCTTGGCGTTCATCTGGCTCCTCACCACACTGGGTGTTCCGATAGCGGCTCGGTTTCGAGCGGTAACTTTGATGATGACCTCTCTCATTCTCATGAGAGTCATAGTCCCCCCATCTAAGCTGTACATCTATCCGATGTCAACAGCCGGTCTCCTGGTCAAACACATCTTTTGACTCAGCCATGAGACTAGGCTTTGACATAGGCCTTTTAGATAGGATGTTCCACTAATCTCTAAAGGTCACCCTTTTGATGTAATCAGACCTTTAATGTAATCCGATCTCTAGAGATCGCCCAAATGATGTAATCCGACCTTTTGGAAATAAAATTTTATTTTGTCAATTGTCATTTTTATTATTATTGCATTGGTTATTTCCGATCTCTGAAGTATTTACCCGATCTGACTCTTAATTTGAATGACTTTATCCGATCTGTAATTCAAAGCACTTTAATCTGCCGCTCTAAAGTTAGCCGATCTCTTTATGGAATCTCCGGAATATTCGTGAGGCGTGTCAGAAAAGACTGGCAGATCTCGTTAACCGATGCACCGCTTAGGGCATTGTGAGCAGTAAATGCTCGGACAAGTATAAATAGGGGAAGGGTTAGCCAGTTGCTCCCTTATGTCACTTTCAGCCTCTCGCGAACAACTTCAAAATTCTCTCATTTTCTCAAGTTCTTCCGACACCAATCAGACTCCGGTAAGGGTTTTGATATTTCTTTTAGTTTAGAATCTCTATTTCCTTTGAAAATGAGCGGCGCCGAGGGTCAGAGAGCAGCAAGCACCCCTTCTGTTTAGGTCTCGTGGTTGTCAGATGAGGTGGAGGTGGTCGGACCAAGGGCGACCTGAACCTTCTAGGGTCTCTGTTCCAGCTTGGGGGCAAGCAGCACCATCAAGGCATGTACCTTCTTCAGGGAGACAGAATCTTCCCATGGATGAGCTGCCATCAATCTTGCAAGAAACCGACCTGCAGTCGTTCAGCCAGGAGTACAACATTGAGCCTGATTCATATGAACTTATCCGGTGTCACGGCGATCTCCGAGCCGATCATTTCTTCGAAGAGAAAGACATAATTATAGTATACGAAGAGCAACTAAAAGCCGGGCTGCGGTTCCCTATTGATGACTTCTTCAAGGAAGTCTTAAAATTTCACCAAGTGTGCATAGCCCAAGTCCACCCGAACTCGTGGCGGATCCTAGTAGCCTTCAGAGGCCTCTGCCGAGCTGAGGGATTCCGTCCTAAAGCTAAGGTATTCGCCGAACTGCATAGATTAACTCGTTGAAAGGACGACGAGTATTGGTTCTTCCAAGCGAAGCCGCATTGCGGGCTTTTCACCGATCTGCCCTCCTCCCTGAAGAATTGGAAAAACCGCTTCTTCATTCTAAGGAGCAAAATTCCGAACGGCTTTGAGGGTTTCCCTCGTAGCTGGCTATACCAAGGCCCTTTAATTCCGAAGCGCCTCGCCTTGAATAGGGAAGAAGGCTTGATGGTGATGGAGCTGAAAGAACAGGCGGGCAGAGAGAAGTTCTCTTGTTTGGATGCAGTGACTGCCAAACTGCATCACTGGACAATGGAGTTGATTACTGGCAAAGATCGGGGGCTTCAGCTTTCTGACCTCGGCATCGGTATTTTCTTCATCTCAGATCTTTGGACCTTAGCGATCTCACTGACCTCTTCTTTGTGCAGGTATGGCAAGCGGCGAAGCTTCCAAGGAGAGCCGAAAGCGAAAGAGAGAGGTCTCCTGTAAAGTGCGGGAGATGAAGCGATTCGAGCTACTCCAGACACCCAGCCATGAACCTGAGGAAATACAAGGAGGCTCGTCTCAACCCTTGGGACCGCCGGTCGTAGAGGTGGTTCGATCTCCTCCTCGCCAAGAAGAGCCGCCTCCACCGCCTCCAGCCGCTTCGAGTGCGGAAGGGGGTCCTTCCCAACCTCCTGTAAGGACTCTTTCCCGCGGTGCCCAAGTCCTGATCCACTCGCTGGAGAAGAACCGCACGGTTCGAGAGAACCCGAGTTTCACTAAGGTCTTGGGGTCCTCCATCTGCCTTCGGGAAGATCGAGATAGGCTATCTCCGGATAATCTTGATGACATCCTGACTCGATCTATGAGCCTGAACGTGATTGCTTGGTGAACTAGCACATTGTCCGGGAGAAGGCTCACTGCCTGGGTAAGGAGGTCGAGAAGATGGGTCATGAAGTGGCTTCCCTCCAATCCCAACTCTCATCGGCTCAAAACTACATATCTGAAATTAAGGGGCGGTAGAAGTTCTACAAGGATAAGCTGGCCGAACAAGCTCATGTTCTGGCCGAGCGAACTCATGTTCTTGAAGAAGTTCAAGCGCTCTGGGCCGGTGAAGTTGCTCACCTCACTGAGGAGCTGAAAGCAAAAGAAGAGGAAGCGGTGACAAGGGAGGCCAGTGCTTATGTGAATGCTCACAGGGATCTCCTGGCCGAGCTCAAGAAGCGGTATCCCGAGGAGGACTTCTCCTGGATGGTCGACCTAGCTCCCCAAGATGAAGAGGAAAGCGAGGAGGAGGCTGAGGGTGAGAGAGGGAGTGAGCAAAATGTAGATCAGGCTGGGGGTGATCCTCCAGCCGAATGACTTATACAAATTTTAATATGAAATGAAATTCCCTTTTTGTTCAGTGAATGGATGTGATCGGAAAACCTCTAAATTACTTGAGCACTTGATTGTCTGAGCATATTAGAACAACATCTAAAAGTGATTATTAATCTAAGTGTAAGAGATCGGAAAACACAATAAGCATGAGATCGGCAAAGAACCAGCGCTAAATGGGACTTGATTAAAATTGGAAATTTGACTTGAACACTTAAGATCAGGATCATCATTAAACCGAGTCGAAACCTTGACTCTATTATTCCCAAACTTTTAAATGAGAGATCGGCAATAAAACTGGTAGCACGAAGGCCTAATGTTGGTTGAATCTCGTTTGACAAGAGAGATCGGAAACATAATTGACTTATCAGGAGACTTAACAATTGGTTTGAGAGATCGGTGAGGCTTTAAATGACATGGGGACTTAGTATGGATTCGATTCCTTTTGAGGAGAGATCGGAAATGTGATTGTCCGGTAAAGAGAGATCGAAAATGTAATTGGCTGGCAAAAGGGAGACTTAATGCTGGGGATGAGTTTTGAAATTTATTGATTCTGGGGATCGGCCAAAATATGGTGTCGACATGGGTGCTATCTCCTCATGTCCTCCTCTCGTTCCCAAGTAGCTTCTTAGCCTGAATGATGGTTCCACATCACTTTTACTAATGGTATTTGCTTGTTCTGTAGCTGCTTCACCTCATAAGCCAGAATCTCTATGGGTTCTTCCTCATATGTGAGGTCTGGATTCACTTCAATTTCTTCTACTAGTAGTACATGAGATGGGTCTAATCGATACCACCTCAACATAGACACATGGAAGACGTTATGTAACTTTTATAACTCTCGAGGTCGCGCCAAACGATATGCCAAAGGACCCACTCTTTCCAGAACCTCATATGGCCCAATGAAATGAGGACTTAGTTTCCCCTTTTTGCCGAATCTCATAATCCTTTTCCAAAGAGAAACCTTAAGGAATATTTTTCACCCACTGCGTACTCAATATCCCTTCTCTTCATATCAATATAGGACTTCTGACGGTCTGATGTAGTCTTAAGTCGATCTCTGATCACCTTGATCTTCTCCTTGGTCTGCTGAACAATTTCAGGCCCAATCATCTTCCTTTCACCTACTTGATCCCAACACAGAGGAGTTCTACACTTTCTGCCATACAAAGCTTCATATGGAGGCATCCCAATGCTTGATTGGTAGCTGTTGTTGTAAGCAAACTCAATCAAAGGCAAGTGTATGTCCCAACTGCCCTCAAATTCAATCACACAAGCCTATAGCATGTCCTCCAAGATCTGAATTACCCTTTTAGACTGGCCATCTGTTTGTGGGTGGAATGTTGTACTGAAGTTCAATCTAGTTCCTAGGGCTCTCTGAAGACTACCCCAGAATCTAGAAGTGAACCTAGGATCTCTATCAGATACAATGGATACTGGCACTCTATGCAATCTTACTATCTCATTAATGTATAACATGGCCAATCTTTCTAAACTGTAGTCCATCCGTACTGGCAGAAAATGAGCAGACTTGGTCAGTATCTCAACAATGACCCATACTGCATCATGACTCTTCTATGTCCTCGGAAGTCCCATCACAAAATCCATAATTATTCTCTCCCATTTCCATTCTGGTACTGGTAGTGGATGTAACAAACCAGCTGGTACTTGATGCTCTACTTTTAATTGCTGACAAGTTAGGCATTTGGAAACAAATTCTGCCACATCCCTTTTCATACCCATCTACCAGTAATGCTCCTTTAGCCCTCTATATATTTTTGTGCCACCAGGGTGCATGGTAAAAGGAGACTCATGTGCTTCCTTCAAAATGATCTTCCTCAAATCAACATCATTAGGAACACACATTCTGCCCTGGTGAAGCAGTAGACTGTCATCTCTTACTGAGAATTTCGGTTTCTTGCCCATTCTGACTTCTTCTAATAGCTTCTAATACTTCTGATCATTCTGGGCAGCCATTCTGATCTGATCAATCAACACTGGCTGTACATGCCATGCAACTATTGTCTGCCCCTCATCATTAATCTCTAAGCTGGCATGTAATGATCTCAACTCATGTACCATAGACAAAGGAGTAACCCATAGACTTGCCATAGTCTTGCGACTTAAGGCGTCAGCCATAACATTAGCTTGCCCTGGCTGATAGTCTATCAGACAATCATAGTCTTTTATCAATTCTAACCATCTCCTTTATCTCAAATTCAACTCCTTCTGAGTGCCTAGATACTTCAAACTCTTATGATCCGTGTAGATGTAGCACTTCTCCCTATATAAATAGTGTCTTCAGATCTTAAGAGCAAACACTATAGCTGTAAGCTCCAAGTCATGTGCCAAATAGTTCCTCTCATACGGTTTCAGTTGGCTTGATGCATGGGCAATGACATTTCGATCTTGCATCAGTACACAGCCTAACCCATTGTGAGAAGCATCACTGTAAACTGTGTATCCTTTACCCGCAGTAGGTAAAGTCAGGACTGGAGCCTCAGTCAAACATTTCTTCAATTCATCAAAACTCTGCTGCTATTTGTTCGTCCACTGAAATTTCACATCTTTTCAAAGTAATTTGGTCAATGGAGATGCCAACATGGAGAATCCCTTCACAAATTGATGGTAGTATCCAGCTAAACCCAGAAAACTGTGAATCTCCATGATATTTCTTGGTGGTGTCCAATTAAGGACAGCTTCTATCTTACTTGGATCTATCTTGATGCCCTCTACTGAAACTACATGCCCCAAGAAAGATATTTCTTTCAGCCAAAATTCACACTTCGACAATTTGGCGTATAGTTATTTCTCCCTCAAAGTCTGTAGTACAATCCACAGATGTCTATCATGCTCTTCTGCACTCCTCGAATAGACCAATATATCATCTATGAATACCACAACAAGCTGGTCGAGGTATGGTCTGAAGATAGTGTTCATCAGATCCATAAAAGTAGCCGGAGCATTAATTAACCCGAATGGCATGACCAAGAACTCATAATGGCCATAATGGGTTCTAAAGGTAGTTTTAGAAATACTCTACTCTTGTACTTTCAGCTAATAATAACCTGATCTCAGGTCAATTTTGGAGAACACAGCTACATCCCTCAACTAATCAAACAAGTCATCAATGCGGGGCAATGCATATCTATTCTTTATTGTCACCTTATTCAACTGTCGATAATCAACACATAAGCGGAGAGTGTCATCTTTCTTCTTAACAAATAACACTAGGGCGGATAAAGCCCTTGTCAAGCAGCTCTTGTAACTGCACTTTCAACTCTTTCAATTTTATAGGTGCCATTCTATATGGTGTTATAGAGATTGGGTCCACACCAAGCATAACATCAATCTCAAACTGCACCTCTCTTTCTGGAGGTAATCCTAGAAATTCATCAGGAAACACATCCGGAAAGTCACATTCTGTAGGGATGTCCCTCAGTGCTGGACTCCCAACTTGGGTGTCTATCACATGTGCCAAGTATGCTTCACAACCCTTTCTGATCATCCTTTTGGCTAGTGCATCCGAAATGATGTTTGATGGTAGTAAATGCCTTTCTCTATGTATTACCACATCACCGTACAGAGGGAGACCAAAAGTGACTGTCTTCAGCCTACAGTAAATCATGGCGTGATGCCTAGCTAACTAATCCATGCCCAAGATAATATCATAATCTCTGAAGGGCATTTCAATCAAATCTGACAGAAAAACATGTCCTTGGATCACCGAAGGACAGTCTCTATAGATTCTATTTACCCAAACCTCTTATCCTAACGGACTAGTTACTAGCACTTCAAAACCCATTTGGACACACGGAACAGCAAGTGAACTGACTATGCTAGCACTAACATACGAGTGGGTTGAACTCGGATCAAATAGTACAAATACATCTTGATCAGAGATAGAGAATGTACCAGCTACAACATCAAAAGTCTCAGCCTCTTCTCCCTGTCTCATCATATAAACTCTGGCTGAAGCACTTCCTTGTGCTGACTGACCAACAGTACCCTAACTACCCGAAGCATTGCCTCTACCTCTGCCTCTTCCTCTACCAACCGGTTGTGAACCTCTGGTAGCAGAACTCTGAATAGATCCTTCTATAGTCATAGGAGTTGGACCGAATCTAGGAGCACTAGTGCAATCTTTTGCAATATGACCGTTGCCTCCACAGTTAAAATAGGCTCCTGTTGCTCAATAGCATTCTCCCCCATGAATCTTGCCACAAGTCTCACCAGGGCGGGGAGGTTGTGAACCCTTGCTCGACTGCTGACTAGACCTAGGGGGTTTCTGTCTAGAGAATTTGGCCTTTCCAAACCTTCCACCTCGACCTCTGCTAGGTCCCCCAAATTTCTTCTTCTTTCCAGAGATACCACTAGGACTTTGCTCTACTGACTTTTCCCCCTTGTCTTTCTCTGATTTTTTAGCTTTCTCTGATTTTTCTTTTGCTAGGGTCACTTCTGATTCAATTCTTTCCAACTCAAGTGCTTGAGGAACGAGCTCTAAAAAATTAGTGTGTCTGAATCCCACTACTTGCATCCATAGGCTAGGCTTCAAACCCGTCTCAAATCTCTTGTACCTTTCCTTGTTGGTAGAAAGGAGACTCCCAGCATAGTGGCTTAAGCGGAAGAACTCCCTCTCATAGTCTGCCACTGATTTACTCCCTTGCTTCGGACTCAGAAATTCTTATAGTTTTTGATCTACATATGCATCTGGGACATATTTCTGTCTGAATTCTCTGATGGAATCATCCTAAGTCAGTACTGTGGTTCAGCCAAGCTGTGGGGGATGGTCTTCCACCAATCATACGCATCCCCTTGCAGTAGTGACACAGAGTATTCAAGTTTCAACTCATCTGGGCAGTGCAGCTTCTTGAACACTTTGTCCATTCTTTCCAGCCATTGCTCTGCCTCTAAAGGGTCTACTATACCCTTGAATTTCGCAGCCCTATATTTCAATAGCTTGTTATACTGTCTAGCTGGAGGCTGTGGTTGTATCACAGGTGTTTGGGGTGGAGCTTGAGCAGGCATACACCTAGCCATTTGTTGAAATTTTGCCACCATCTGCTGTGCGAACTGTGCAGGAAACTGTGGCATTTGCGAGGCTGGTGCCATTGACCCACTGACATTCTGTTGAGCTGGGGCCTCTCCTTGCGCCTCAGCTTCAACAGATTGCTCAACTGAGCGATCCCCTTCTTCCATATCAATCTGAAGTAGGATATCTCCTAAACAATTAACACAAGGAGATTTCCCTCTGTTAGTTCATATTTATGATGTAATGCACTATATGTAACAAATAAGGACATTGAGCAGTTGTACTTAACAAAGAAAAGACACAAATTCACAAGTTAAAACATACTTTAAAAATTTGCTCCGATACCACTAAAATATGTCACACCTTACCCCTCTGTAAGGCATAACATGATCCCGTAAAATACCTAATGAACTACTGAACTTCACCTACCGATAACTCATTAAGTACCCTACAAGGGATTTTAAAACAATTTTCTTACTTTTTATAAGTGGTGAGCATTTTCTAATAGGTATCAAAACATTTAATTAGAGTTTGAAAACTAGTTAAGATTTTTATCCTATTTTATTTTTTCGCAAATTTTATAAAAATTTTGGCAGAGTGCCATCTGTATTTTGAGAAAACAGTTCTTTAAATACATGTAAAAAGCACTTCCAATGATTTTTCTCAACCACTTCATCAATTCAACATCCATCCCAACCAATTTCAACATCATTTCTCAATTTCCAAAATTCAACATCATCAAAATACTATAATTCAATTTCATTCAAATTAAACAAAATACTTCCATTCATATTTCATTAAAGATAAAATAATTTACATATATCATTCCAAAAATTTACATTAGGAAAAATTCAAACCAAAATTTAACACAAGCTTTGTACAACTGCTCATGACCATTTTCTACATTTATATACATTACATACATCAAAATAATTTTTTACAATCAGGGTATAAAATATACCCGATAAACTTCAGGGTAGGTAGCTCCACAATCCTCAGCAGCTCACTCTGCTGCTCTTCTAGTCTCTATATCTGCGACAGCAATAATAGCCATTGCTGAGTATTAGGACTCAGTGGTGCACAACATACTAAAATAATCTTTATGCAGAATTTAAATCATATTTATTCAAAAATTAAACTGAATAGGAAATATAAATTTAAAACATGATTTATAAGATTTTAATCCAAGCAATTTCATTTCAAAAGTTTCAAAACAAATTTCATAAAAACACACAGTTATATCATGCCATTCGAAACATATTAATCTCAATAGCCAGAGGCTTATGAGAAGTCACATCACAAGGCTAGCTAGCTCAAATATATGGGATCCCATTCTTTTTCTTCTTCTACTGGCACACACCTCAACACTTCAGCCAGAGAAGGAATCAAAATTTGAAACTGATTTCCCCCACTAGTCATTCTAGTGAGGTATTCAAATATATGGTCATGACACTATGGTTTCAAAACTATCTTAACAATTTACTAAACATTTGATGCCACTTCAAAAATATACAATTAAACTTTCAACAATTTAAATTAAAAGCGTAATAAACATTTCAAGACAATGATATCACAATTCAATATTTCAATTCATTCAAAACAATGTGCAGAAGAAAATTTGCAGAAATTCTATGTTGTGCACAAACCTTATATGAGTCGCCTCTTGGCCTTTACTCGACACCTCGAGTTCTTTCTCGGTATTCCTTTCAACTGAAACACACAGTTTCATAGTGTTTCAGTATCATAACTTATCACAAATCCAAAAATAAATTCAAATTTACTTTTACCTAGCTTTAATATGCTAAAATTGACGTTTTTTAAAATTTGTGTTTCGGGGTTACTAGTCACTATACTATTTAAGTCAATTTGTTGACTTTCTAAGGCTTAATAGGTATGGGAATTCCAATTTCACCCACATACCACATTTTGGTTACCTAATTTGTTGGTTTTGGTTGTTTACTCAAATTTTAAGCCTTTTAGGCAAATTTGCAAATTTTTAGTTTTGGTGTCCAATGTTGCATTGTTCCATTGGTCATGTTGCTGTTAGAATTTGGCTAAGTTTTCTTCATAGAAATTGTTCCTTATTGTCTTAACTTTATTCTCCTTTTTGAATCACTCCATTTGGAGTTTTGTAGCTCAAGTTATAGTCATTTGAATATGGCTGCCGGATTGTACTTACCTAGATTTTCTAGGCACCAAAACTGGTTTTGGCAGTTTTAGGTCTCTAAATTTGGGTGGCCAAATGACTTGGTTAAGGGCATAATTTGGACTTGTGTTCTTCATGAAAGTTGTAGGTCTATATCTCATCTTTTTACTGGTAAATGTTCAGGTCATTTGGACCTGCCTAACCCAAGTTATGGCCAAATGAACAAACACTATTCATTTGGTCATTTTTGTACAAGCCAGCATACCTAATTCCGGATTTGGTCAATTTGTTCACTAGGTTTTTGTCACTTTTTGCACATAATTCCTAAATGAAAAATGTGTCATTTTGTGTCTATTTTCATTCCCAATTGGCCTCACACCAATTGGGTTGGTAAATTTTCAATTTTGGTCCTCGAAAGGGACCTTGGTCTTGCTGCCTGCATAATGGCCCTAAGCAATCCGAATTGCCATTCAATTCCAACACTTCCAACATACCTCAATTGGTCACAAATGACCATTCTTCAGCTCAAACAAGGTCAAACACACCAATTGACCATTTCTCCAATTTTTGGCTTCCAAAACCCTAGGTCCAAACCCTAATTCACCAATTTGTTACATATAACTAATTCAAAGCATACCAACATTACTTCACCACTCATACAAGCTTACTAACATATTTAATTCAATCAAATTCATACATTCCCATCTCAAACCCTAGCTGGCCGAAATCTATGCCTAGTCCTCCACACTTGTTTTCATTTCATTTTAAGCATATTTCTAAGTTCATTAAGCTATAAATATAATAATTAAACTAAAAGTTTGAAGTTTAGCTACTAACCTTGAATGCAGAATTTTCTTTCCCTTCAAACCTCTTCCTTTCTTCTTTCTTTCTTCTTAATTCTCCTCTTCTAGTTGTCAAAACAAATTTTAACCATGGAAAGACAAATTTTCTATGGTGGAAAATTAAAATTTGCAACCTCAAAAATGAGCTTTAATGGTGGTTTTGTGGAGAGGGAGAGGTGAGACAGGGAGGACGACAAATGGAGAAGATGAAGACCTTTTTGTGTTTTTTTCCTTTTCTTTTATGACTTTTTATCCTTTAGGAAGACCCCAAAAATTATCCAAAGATTTATTTTTTAATTATAATGTTTATTGCATCATGCATGATGTCATGCATGATGTCATCACTTTTCACTTTTCCTTTTTCTTTTTGTTTTCTATTTATTTTTCCATTAGTTCTTTAATTTAATTCCCAATTCCAAAATTTTCTTTTCTCTGATTTTATTTGACAGTTATGTCAGGAGTCAGCTCTAGGGGTCAATTGACCAAATTGACCTTCGCTGGTTCGACTCGGTTTGCAAATAATTCAATATTTCTTCTAGATCCCTGACCTAATTATTTGATTGGCTTAACAATTCATTTTTATGATTTTCTCTTTTCCACTGTGTTCGCAATAGTCCTAACGACAACGGCGTCATATTTTACGATTCAAAATTTGAGTTTAAATCGACTTCGCAATCCTTCCTGAGAAGGTCACCCATCATTGTGACTCTCGGCTCATTTAACTTCTTATGTTTCGTTTCTCTTATTTATACTTAACTAATTGACAATTACTAATTATTTGTGTTCAGGGCTTATCTAGTTGTCTTAGATGTGATTCTAATCCCCTTAATTATCCGGATTGACACCGGTCATCGAAATAGTGAAATATACCAGGCTATACAAATAGGGGTGTTACAATATTTTGGTAGGGCCCATGTATAGACTAGTATTTTGGTTCATGTAATTATAGTTGATAGTGTAATAAATTGTATTGATATTTTTGAGACTGTAAAATAAGCTTATGAACTTTTGTGTATAATTTCCATATGAATGAATGAATGAAAAATATTATTTTCTTGAAATTGAATGAACAGATATGATATGATATGTTATATGAAAAGATGAGTAAAACAGATATGATATGAAATTATTTTTGATAGGTAACTATTAGAACCCACTAGATGCCAATAAAACAGAGGAGGCTCTGCCTGGGTTTCCACAGAGATAAATTGTGATAAAAAAAATATTACCACATGTTTTCTACAAAGTTTAAAAATTAACAATGGACACTATAAGATAAGATAGGGTGCTCTAACACTGAATGTGGCACACCTTGCTCAGCTACACTGTAAACGGGTGAGGGGTCTTACATTAAAGATCTCCCCATGGGATTTACATTATGAATCCATAATATACGTAACGTTATATAGTCATAACATGGAGGGAGTTAGTGGGTCATCTAACATCCATCAATGCACCAACAACAAATTATGCAATGGAACATCTTAGTGTTTTAAATACATACATCCTAAATAAATATGACATGATGCAGGAGAATGCTCATTAATTACCTGTAAATAGTTTCTACTTTTTTAAGGTTAGAGTTACTCACCACTTGTAGCCTATCATCCACCTTACTCGTACGGAAGCTATCCTTGGATCCTTACCCTTTTGAGTTCCTAAAGCCCAATCTTATAAAATCGGACACTAGATTGTTATACAAGGTTCTAAAAATTAATACATATTATAAACTATAACACCCCCATACTAAGTAGTCTATACATTCTACTGTTTTGATGACTAGTGTCTGCCTGGACAATTAGGATATTTAGAACCATATCTAAGTCATCTTGAAAAGCCATAAATAAAAAATTAATAGAAATCACATGAAGGTGAAATGGAAATAAGAAAAACAAAGCCTAATCAGTTACATGAGCTGAGGTCCCGGTGATGGGTGACCGACCCAGGAAGTGACTGCGAGCTTAGTTGCTACCTTAAATTCGTGTGGGACCCTATGACACCCCAGGCCTAGGGATAATTGCGAAACTAATGGCAATGTGAAAACCATAGAAAAGAAAAGAAAATAAGTCCAAATAAGTGAATCAGAACTCAAAGAGTTACCAGGTACTATTAGGAAGATAGATTGAACCGACGAGGGGCATTTTGGTCAATTCACTCTTAGAGGTGACTTTTGACCTGAATGTCCATTAAAATGTAGGAAATTAAAATAATAAAAAATACTTAGAAATGTAAAGAAGAGTGAGAAAAGAAAATGAAAGAAAAAGAAATTATAAATTTTAATGGATTATGACATCATCATGAAGTGAGCATGATCTAATTAATTTATAATTTTAATTTATAAAAATTTGGGGATAATTATACATATATAAAGATAAAAATTAAAAAGAAAATAATCATCTTCTTCTCTAAATTCCAGCCGGCCCTCTCTCTCACCTCATCTCTCTCTCTTTCTTCCATTGTCACCCATTTCCAAAGCTTACAACCTCAAACTTCTACCATAAATCCCACAACTTATCTAGAGAAAAACTCAAATTGGACTTTGATTTAAAGATTTGGAGCAAGAAAATTCGAGAAAGTGAAAGAAATTAGGGGATTTGACAAGCTTCATTAGAGGTAAATCTTTTTACAAGCTATAATTATTATATGATCATTAAATTAAGGTTAAGTCTAGGAAAATTGATTTAAAAAGATGGAAAAATCATGCATGGGTTTTGGGAGACAAATTTGGCTAGCATGATGGGATTTAGGGTTTGATAGAATTGAATGGAATTGAGCATGTAATTGAGCTTAGATGATGAATTATATTGATTTGTATGTTTGGAATGACATGAATTGTATAAGTTATAAGAGATGGAGAAGATAGCCAATTAGGGTTTTGAACCAATTTGGGGAAATTATGCTATGATGCTAAATTAATGTTGTTAAGGTCAAATATTGACCAATTGATGAGATTTGATTGTGAATTGAAGTAGTGATTGAGATGAATTAATGAGATGGGAAGTGTGTTTGATGTGCTGGATTGCTAGACCTTTGAGTCCAGTATGCTTTTAGGGTTATAAGTAGAGCTAGGTAGCTCCAATTGGTGTGAGGTGGGTAGGAGATGAAATTTAAGACCTAAAGCCACACTTTTCATGGAGAAACCTTGCTAAAAAACTGGCCATAAGTTGGTCTAAAATTGGCTTGAATCTGGGTGACCTAATGCTGGACCTAGAAAAAATGACCAAATGAATAGTAAATATTCAAATGGCCATAACTCACTCTAGGAAGCTTAGAATGACCTAATTCTTGAACCATTGGAAAGGTTAGACATAGGAGCACATTTTCATGAAGATCATGAGCCCAAATTCTGACTCTAACTCAACTAATTTGTTAGAACAATTTAGGTCAACAAAACTAACTAGAACCAAAATTGATCTGAAATCCTAGACAAATGGCCATCCGATCAGTTTTGGTAAAAATGCCATAACATGGCCCACAAAATTACAAATGTAGTGAAACTAAAGCCAAAATTTTTATAAGACCTAGAACTACAATTTTGGTGTTTTGACCAAAATCCAGAACCTAATGGATCTTGGGCAATTTGCTAAGACAATTTAGTAATTCAAATTCTGAAAATGAGTTAAATAGCCATTGACCTTAGAATAGTATTTAAATCATATCTCCCATTAGGAAACTCCAATTGGGATTAGCCAAACTACTATGGAAACCTAAGAAATAGGACTACAACTTTGCTTTAGCAACTTTACCCAAATTTTGAGGATAAGAATGTCAAATGTGAAAGGTAATATACTAACCTGAACCTGGAATCCTGATGCACAGAGTTTATGAGTCCAGGTCAGTTAAATTTATAACTCACCATGCATAACTTTAAAAATTATGATTTTAAACTTGTGTGACCAAGACACATAAGGGAATAACTTATATGAAGAACATTAGGCCAAAATAAGATTGTAGCTAGTTCAATTGGCTGGGCAAAGTGAGGTTCTAGAATCTGCTTAGTTCTGGAACTATAAAGAGTCATTGGACCAACACATGATAAATTGACCATAACTTGAAAACCAAAACTCCAAATGGAGTGATTCAAATTGGAAAATGAAATTAAGACATAGAGGGACAAATTTTATGCAGAACACCTCACTAGATTATGACTAAAACTAGGTTGAAATTGGGTTCAAAAGTTAGGAAGTAAAACTATCCAGAACTCAAACCTTATGAAACTTCATAAGTAACTCAAGTAGGCATAATGCAATTGTTGGATTAGTTATTGGAAACACTTTAGATGAGTATTGAGACACTTTAACTATGTTTTTCAGTTGGAAAGGAGCCTTCCGTGGAAGGAGAAAGATTGGATTAAGTTAAGAAAAGTAAGGAAGATTTGTGCACAACAAATTTTAACTCTTTGTTTTTCACTTAGAAATTTGTTTGAATAAGTGTGTGAATGAATTTTGATTATTATGGCCTTGAGAAATTTGTTTGAGAAATAGTGTGTTGCCTACTCTATAAGTGAAAATTTTTGAATGACATATGACTAGTGATTTGAAATGAAATTATTTGAATGAAATGGTTTGAATTGGTTTTGAAACCACACTTGGCGTGACAAATTTTATTGTGTTCCACCTCCATCTATGGAGTTAAGTTTGATTATGTTTCCTCCCTCTCTGGCTTGCCAGCTTAAGGTTGAGTTCGGATGAGTACTCATATAGCTAGCTAGCCACTTCCCTCATTGATTTTAGTTAGTGAGGTTGTAGATTGCTTTGTCATAGTATACAACACGACATTGATTGAAAATTTTGTGTCGTGACCTAAATTGTGCAAATTGTGGTAGCACCAATGTTTGAAATTATTTGATAAAATATTTTTGAAAAACAAAATGAATGTTGAAAACTCTTATTTATATTTTTGGTAAATTGTGTTTACTTCAAGTGTTAAATTATGGTTGTGCACCACTGAGTATAATACTCAGCGATAGCTTGTTATGTTGTCGCAAGTAGGAGTAAGGAGAGGTCTACTTAGACGACTGAGTAAGCTATAGATTGGAGCTTTCTGTGGTCTCATTTTTGGGTATATTAGAAATACCCATTGTATTTTCCTTTTTGATGTATTTACAGTACATATATGTGTAACACCCCTATGTTCGATAGTGCGTTCTACTGTTCCGGTGACAGTGTCTATCCGGACAGCTAGGATGCCTAGAACTACACTTAGATATGGGTGAGGAGACATAAAATAATGAAATACAAGAAAAGAAAATACAAGAAAAACAAAGGAAAAATAATAGCAATGAAATGTAACCAAGTTAAATGAGCCGAAAACCATAGCGATGGGTGACCGCACTAGGAAGTTGCAGCGTGGACCATTGACTAACCCTGGATCGCGGGGAATCCTGGAAATTATTTTTAAGACATAAATAAACATCTATTGAAGGATAAATTTCATTAGAAATATCAAAGAAAAATTAATTAATTAGTACAAAGAAAAATGAGAAATCGAGAAAATGACAAAACTCAGTGTTACCGAAAAATCGAGAATGCAACCCGAATAGGGGCATTGTGGTCATTTGACACCCCAAGTTGTCTTTTGACCTAAATTTTCATTAAAAATAAATGATATTAAACTTTGAAAATACCATGAAAAATTAAAATGAGATAAATAGTGAAAGTGTGGTGGCTAAATTGCAAAAATTGGAAAGTTTAACTTTAAAATAGATTTTTAATCAATTAGTGCTCCACTAACATTACTTACGTGGACCTTTAATCAACATTTGGACAGAAAATTCTGTCATCTTCAACCTTTGGAAGAGTGGCCGAAATGAACTCCATGGAAGACTCCATGGCCAAACTCACATCCACACCCATGCAACCATGATTCAAGCTTCCTTTCACCATAAATTCTTCATCAAACCTTGCATACTCAGCTTGGGGAAAACATTGGCAGCAGAAAGAAGAAGTTTGGGTGAGGTTTTGAAGAACTTCAAAAGTGGTAAGTGAGTGTTTTCAATTCTTGTTTCATTAAAAGTGTAACCAAGGTTGTGGGTAGTTGATTTATGGAAGAATTTTTAAAGTTTGATGTTTTAATAGAGATGTACATTTTGGCATCCATGGAAATTTAGTATATGTAGCTTGTTTTTACTTTTTTATGGTTGTTTAAGATGTTGTTATTGATGGCAACATAGATATGTGTATAATGGTTTGGAATTGGGTATGTAAATAGGGTATGTTCATGTGGTTAAATGATGTAAATAGACTTTGGAAAATTCTGTATTATAGTGTGCATATTGAGAATGGTTACAAGCTGACCAAAATGACCAAAAATATGTTATTAAAGATGTTAATGGTAAGGTACAAACCATAATTGGCATGAAGGAAGTAATTTGGTAAGTGTTGAATATGTAATTGGTAAGTGATGAGAAGTGTGTAGTAGGGCAGTGTATGTTTTGGCTTAGAACCTTAAGTGTGTGACTCCAATTGGTATGAGACCAATTGGAGGTGAAACTAGGCACAAAATATGCCAACTTTCATGAAGGAAGCTTACCAAAATTCTGCCTAAAAGCTGACTTGAAAAATTACCAAATCCGAATTAGTGACTTGAAAGCCTAAAAATTGACCATTTGGACGGTAGTTAGTGTTTTGGCCATAACTCACTCAAAACAGGTCCAAATGACCTAAAATTTTTACCATTAATAGTTTAGACATAGATCTAAAATTCTTATGAAGACACCAAAGCCCAGAAATGGCCAGAACCAAGCCAAATAGCTTGCATAAGTTCAGGTACCAAAACTGGCCGAACCAAAAGTGATCTAAAAATGACCTAAAGTTACCGTTTTGATGCATTCTGTCCAGCATTGGTAAATTGACCATAACTTGGTCTACACAACTCAGAATGACCTGAAATTTTGCCTCGCGAGCAATAATACATAGACCTACAAGTTTTTAGTTTGGAGCAAAATCCGAAAATTGAGGGAACTAGGTCATCCGGCTAGGTCAAATTAGTATACCGAAATTCGGCAAATTGCAATAAAATGCAATATACTTGAAAATAAAATTGGTAACATATACCAACACTAAAGGGCTATAAAGTGTGACATATTGGTAACATTAAACCTAATTCACCTAGAATGCATCGAGGGTCAACATCTTAGGTTGACTAAGGAAATAATAGAATTGAATAAATTAATTATTAAGCCTTATTGTTAGAGACAGTTTAAATGAGTATTGAAACACTTCAAATTATGTGTTTTAGTTAGCAAAGACTCAGAGAAGGGGAAGGAAATACTGAGTCAGAGCCAAGAGGCATTTATTAGAGGTTTGTGCACAACTAGTTTTTAACTGATTTTGTTCTGAATATTTTATATGATTAAATGATATATTTTTCTTATGTATTATGTTTAACAAGTATTGGATTTAATTCAATGATTATTGAAATTGTTATAGTATGTATGAATTTGGCTTTATGAAATGGTATTTCCACAAGTATTAAGCATTATTGTGGATTGAATAAATTATGTTTTAGAAAATTATGATAGAACATGTTTTGAATTGTGATGGGCAATTTGCATGGAAAAATACAAATTTATGATTTGAATTGTGATGAGCATAAAAATTATTGGATATTAGAATTGACTTTGAATCGAATTGTATTGTGATTTATGCTCACTAAAAGGATTGTGATATTGTTTTATATCTCACTATAGATGCTTGACTAGGTTATTACCCGTCTCTCTCATTTGTTGAGAAGACAATGTAGTTAGTTGTGTTTTGATTACCATGGTACGTGCATAGGCTTAGATTCTCCTCTTATTAGAGGTTAGATCTAAGTTTTTTATGTTATGACCCTTTTGGAAGATTCATTATTGTAGTGTGTACTATGCACGATGATTCGACCTTCTCGACCATAAGGAGTTAGAATTCGATTCGACCTCCCCGACTATAGGGAGTTAGAATCACCCCGTCTATATTGCATACCCGGCAGGCATCGAGTGTCTAGCGGTATGACAGCCCGAGGCATCGAGTGTCCAGCACTAGTAAAACCCATATATTCAGTCCAGACAGTTCTGTTAAATATTACTTTGGGCACTAGAATGAATTAAGACAGTTAAATACTAAGATAAAGAGAAAAATGTTGTGAAAGGTATCTAAAATTCATTATATAGTCAAACAGAAGAAACGATTACAATAATTTGAAGTTGTAAATTTTAAACTTTTCTAAATGATTTATGAATATTTCAACATGCATTTTCTTTATATCATTCAAGCATGATATTATTTTTGTTTTGTATATGGTAATTTCAATATGTTAGTGCACTACTAAGCAAAAATGCTTAGCGCGATGGTTTCTCCTCGTGCAGGTTCAGAAGATAAGAACCAGTAGGCTTGGATGAAAATTTTTGGTGTAGATCTGCAGTAGAATTCACTGTCATCTCAGTACATAATCCTGGAAGATACCAATTGCTCTATAGAAATGCATGCTCATATGTATTGTAATTAAATATAAAGTTTGTAATTTTAAATATTTGAGATGTACAGTAAATATGTATAAATTGTAAATGATTGTAATGAAGGAAATTTATGTATGGAAATGAAGGAGAATTGAGGATATGAATTGAGATGTTGAAATTATTGTGAATATGAGGTTATATGATATGAATATTGTAGTAGGTCAAATCTTTAACAGGTCAAATGTTATAAATACGGGGAAACTTTTACAGTTTCCATTTTAAAATTTCTCAAAGTAAATTATGATGAAATAAAATTGATCATAAATGGAAGTAAGATAGGATTAGGTGCTTTGGCACCGGATGTGACACTCTCTTGCTGGACTAAACTGTAGATCGAGTAAGGGGGTGTTACATGAAGGAGCGGAAGCATGAAAAACACAAGTTTATACCATTGAATTCAAAAATTTTTCACCTAGGGTCACATGCATCATGCAAGATTTATTTTTATCTATTTGATTTCAGTGATAAACAACATATTAAAACTCTTTTAATATGTTTTTGGATCTGTATTTGCCATTTAAGATTTTAGAATTAATCAGATTAATTTTAGAACCCTAGATTAGATCAAGAACAAATACATTAACCTCTTGATGCACTGCAGCGTATTTGTACCTTTAGGATGCGTCTTTAGGACATCAGATGTTATCCCTCTAGCTTGTCCACACCAAGTTCACCTATGGCAGCCCTTGAACAGCTTCTAAAGCTTTTTCTATGAATTAGAAAATCAAGTTTTTCCTTTTAAGAGATTAAAGATGTAAACAGGACACTAGAAACAATTTCTAGTATTTTTACTTGATGAGCCTCAAGGGTGGCGGCACAAATAGGAGGCAGCAGCTGGTTGTTTTTGTTCTTTCATCCTTACACTTATATAGCTAGGTCACCACTTAAAACCCTTGCCACATGTCACCTTCTGATTGGCTCTAGGTTTAATTGACCTAATCACATTGTGCCAAGCGTCAAACCTATATTTAATCTTAATTTTAATCATCTTACATGATCAAAATACATTTGGCAAGCTTATGTGTAGTGCCATGTGTCACCATCTCATGGTGCCACATGTCACCCTGTGAAATGACCAAAATGCCCCTGTGTCTTAATTTTGAGTTCTCAACCCAAAATAATTATTTCTCTTCTTCTAATCAATTTATATCAAATATAAATTAATTAATTAATCTTTATTAATTAATTTCTCATAATTAAATTCATATTTAAACACCTTAAATATAAATTTAACTTATACTATACATCAAATAACCTAGATTTGATTTCAAGTCATGCTAGGGACTTTGCAATCTAATTGCAAACCAAATCTATTTAATTAATCAATTAAACTCTTTAATTAATTAATTAAATCATATTTAATTTGGTGATTACTTGTGTATGTGTGTGACTTACTAGGCTCATCACTAATTGGCAATGAGATATGATATCAACTCTTAATATCATCAGAACTCTTTCTTACCATAAATGATTTCTCTAAACCATTTTATGCACCTCATAGATCATGGTTAACACCTAGCATAGTATGCCATGGCCACCTAATCAGTAATAAGGTTTACCTTAAATGAACCTATAATCATATGTTACCATGCACTAGAATCTCTCTGTTACAAAATCCCAATTCAAGCTGGAGTCATGGTTTATGTCAAACCCCATTTACTATTAATATTATGTTCTCTTTTAATTCTAGTTCTTGATTAAAAAGATTTTCTCATCAAAAACTCTTTTCTAAATAAATCTATCTATCCTGGCTAGGAACTTGAAACATTAAGAACAATTAAATGAACATAGGATTTTATCCCTATTTACTTAGAGGAACAGATTCCATCTTGATCAACACCTACCTCCATATATAACTAGTAGGAGCCAACACATGCCCATATACCCATACACAGTACAAGTATGAAAGCAGTATCAAACTCAAACCACCTATATACAAGATAACTGTGCTATCTCAGGTCTAAAGATTATATGCACTTATATGATTTATGACAATGCATTGACAAGAGTAAACTCCATGTGCTTGTCATAAATGTCACTGGTTCAACCTACTTATCATGTATAAGTGCCTTTCATGTTTGTCATATGGCATGAGACTCACCATTCCATCTTATTTATATCTCATATAAATAACTTGGGAACAAACATGAATACAATCTTTCTGGATAAGTCATGTCCTTATTGTGAAGTATCCTCGATTGTGAACCTATTTATGATACTTCGTGCTAGAAATACTATTACTCATATTCTTAACAACTTAATAATAGAATTTCTAACAAAATATCAATGGACCTTTTCTATTACACATAAATATATTATGTAAACAGAAAAGTGAAAATACCTTTTATTAATAAAAGATGTACAAGATACATACTAAAATGATATGCTCTAGGGCATATTACTAACAATCTCCCACTACCACTAGAGCCATTCATTACAATACCTTAGACTCATCTTCTCAAGATGTCGGTCTAACTAACCTTGTGACAAAGGCTTAGTGAATGGATCAACTGGATTTTCAGTTAATGCTACTTTCTGCATGGCTACATCACCTTGTCCAACTATTTCTCTGATAATGTGGTAGCGCCTTTCTATGTGTTTGGATTTCTGGTGAGACTGGGGTTCCTTATATCCAAATAGTTTCTTTTGTAGCATCTGATGCAGCAATATACTCAGCCTCGGTAGTGGAATCTGCAGTCGTACTCTGTTTGAAACTCTTCTAACTAACTACACTTCCATTGCAAATGAACACAAACCTAGAGATAAACTTTCTATCATCGATATCAGATTGGAAATCTGAATCAATATAACCATCCAATTGCAAGTCTCCACCTCCATATATCAAGAATAAATCCTTAGTGCTTCTCAAGTACTTAAGGATATTCATGACAGCTATCCAGTGTTCCAAACCTGGATTGGATTGATACTTGCTAGTCAAACTAATAGCATATGCGATATTTGGCCTAATACACAATATTGCATACATCAAACTTCCAATGGCCGAAGCATATGGAATCCTGGCCATTTTATCTCTTTCTTCAGGTGTCTTTGGAGACATCTCTTTAGAAAGGTGGATACCATGTCTCACTGGTAACAATCCTCTCTTGGAATCAAGCATGTTAAACCTCTTTAACACCTTTTCCAAGTATAGACTTTGGGATAAACCAATTATTCTTTTCGCTCTATCTCTATAGATGCGAATCCCAAGAATATAGGTTGCCTCCCCTAAGTTTTTCATGAAGAATGTATTTGACAACCATATCTTTACAGTTGTCAACATACCTATGTCATTACCCATCAACAGTATGTCATCCACATATAAGACAAGGAAAGTGATAGCACTGTCACTAACCTTCTTATATACACATGGCTCATCCTCATTTTTAATAAAACCAAATGATTTAATGGCTTTATCAAAACGGATGTTCTAACTCCTCGAAGATTGTTTTAACCCATAAATAGATCGCTTTAGCTTGCGCACTTTGGAACCATCTTGGGATTCATAGTATGCAGCTATTGCTAATAGAATCGTAATTGATTTAAGCATGGCAACAGGCGAGAAAGTCTCCTCATAGTTGATTCCTTGCCTTTGGCGAAACCCTTTCGCTACTAGCCTTGCCTTATAGGTCTCTACCTTTCCATTAGAATCAATTTTCTTCTTCAAAACTCATTTGTTCCCTATAGGTACAATACCTTCAGGTGGGTCAACAAGATCCCAAACTTGATTCTTATACATGGAATCAATTTCAGATTTCATAGCATCAATCCATTTTGAAGAGTCTATATTTGATATAGCTTCTTCATAGGTAAGTGGATCATCTCCATGATCTACTTTTTCATGAGTAGACAACTCTTATTCTTCTTCATGAAGGAAACCATATCTCACTAGTGGGTGAGATACCCTGGTTGTTCTACGAGGAATAGCTGTAGATGTTTCATCAATAGGTGTAGGTTGACTAGATGGATCTATATCCATCTGATCTGTTGGTTAGTCAGAATTCTCTAATTCTAACTCTATTTGCCTTCCTTTGCCTCCTTCTTGAACAAACTGTTGTTCAAGAAAGAAATGTGGCATCTCTACTTACCATAACCTTTTGTGATGTAGGCAAATAAAAATAATATCCAAAACTATCTTTTGGATATCCAACAAATTAACCCTTTTCTGATCTGGTTTCCAATTTATCAGTGTTCAGCTTTTTGATATAAGCTGGACAACCCCAAATCTTAACATGCTTAAGACTTAGTTTTCTTCCATGCCATATCTCATAAGGTGTGGAAGAAACTGATTTTGATGGAATCCTATTCAGAATATACAAAGCTGATTCTAATGCAAATCTCCAAAAAGAGATTGGCATATCAGTATAGCTCATCATACTACGTACCATATCCAATAGGGTACGATTTCTCCTTTCAGATATACCATTCAACTGTGGTGTTCCTGGAGGAGTTAGCTGGGAAACAATGCCATGCTCTCTCAAGTATTCATCAAATTCGGTACTCAAGTATTCACCTCCACAATTTGATTGAAGAGTTTTAATACTTTTTCCTGTTTGATTTTCTACTTTAGATTTAAATTCTTTGAACTTTTTAAAGGATTCATGTTTGTATTTCATCAAATACAAATACCCAAACCTTGATTTATCATCAGTAAAGGTAAAATAATAAAAACCGCCTTTAGCCATTTCTTTAAATAGACCACATACATCACTATGTATTAGCTCCAAAATATTTTTAGCTCTTAGCCTTTGTCCAACAAAGGGTGATATAGTCATTTTGCCCTGAAGGCAGGATTCACAGGTTGGAGTAGGTTCAGAACCCAATGAGGATAGAATCCCCATTTTCTCCAGTTTTGTAATCCTATCTTCTGTAAGATGACCTAACCTTAAGTGTCAAATATATTTTGAACTTGAGTTGATTTTCACCATGGCATTGCATTCTTTTAGATTGCTTGCATTAGATTTGTATTTAACATTATTATTTAATAATAAAGTCCATCATGCATATAACTTGAGCCAACATATTTATTTCCAAAATAAATATTGCAAACATCATTTATGTACTGAAATTTATAACCATCTCTAGTCAAACTAGATATAGAAATGATGTTCTTAAAAGGCATCAGGTACATGCAAAACCTTATTTAAATACAAAACATGTCCATACATGTATAAAGATTTAGATCCTATGGCTAAGGCTTCAACAGTTGAGCCATTGCCAATCTGGAGTCTAATATCTCGTTACTGCAAGCTTTTATTAATGGCTATACTCTGGGCAGTTGCCATTCCAGTGCCCATCATTCTGGCAGTGGAAACACTTTTCTTTTGCCTTTATCAGCTTTGGTCTTTACTCTTTCTGTTTAGCTATTTTCTTAGAAGGACCAGGAATCTGAGGTTTCTTTTTCTTATTGCCCTTCTTCTTGTTGGACTTTCCAGCAGAAGAAGATGCAATCAAAGCTACCTCTTTTCCTTTATTGCCCGGCATATTCTTTTGGGTAATAACCAGCATGACGAGTAAACCAGCCAAGGTGCATTCCTGCTTAGTCATATGGAAATTTGTCACAAAATTCCCAAAAGACTTAGGAAGGGACTAAAGGATCAAATCGGTCTGTAGTTGGAAATCCATGTTGAAGTCAAGATGTTCCAACTGCTCAATCAGCCGAATCATCTTGTGGTCATGATCCCCAATATTCTGTCCCTCAGACATCCTTATGTGGAACAGTAGTCTAGATATCTCATACCTAGCATTCCTGCTGTGCTCACCATACAACTCTTGCAGGTGAAGAAGGATCTCACTAGTACTTTGCATGTTCTCATGCTGCTTCTGTAACTCATTACTCATAGAAGCAAGCAAGTAACACTTAGCTCTCATATCATGCTCCTTCCACTTGTCCAAAGTTTCATGTTCCTCTTGTGTGGCCTCTGGAGGTAAGGGACCAGGAACATTTTAGTCTAGAACTGTAACACCCCTATTTGCATAGCCTGGTATATTTCACTATTCCGGTGACCAGTGTCGGTCCGAATAATTAAGAGGATTAAAACTACATCTAAGATAACTAGATAAGCCCTGAACAAAAATAATTAGTAATTGTCAATTAGTTAAGTATAAATAAGAAAAATAAAACATAAGAGGTTAAATGAGCCGAGAGTCACAGCGATGGGTGACCATCTCGAGAAGAATTGCGAGGTCTATTTAAACTCGAATTTCGAATCATAAAATGTGATGTCGCGGTCCTTAGGACTATTGCCAACACAGTGGAAAAGAGAAAATCACAAAAAGGAATTGTTAAGCCGGTCAAATAATTAGATCAGAGATCCGGAAGAAATATTGAATTATTTGCAAACCGGGTTGAACCGGCGAGGGGCAATTTGGTCAATTGACCCCTAAAGCTGACTCTTGACCTAACTGTCAAATAAAATCAGAGAAAAGAAAATTTTGGGATCAAGAATTAAATTAAAGAACTAAAGAAAAATAATTAAAAAAAAAAGAAAAAGAAAAAGGTTGTTTACATCACTTGGATGACATCATCATGATGTTAAAATTATTTTTAAATTCCTACAATTTTTGACCAATTCAAATACATAAAATAAAATACTAAAATGACATATAAAAAAAAAAAAGAAAACAATTCCATCTTCCTCCCAAAACCAGCCTGCTCTCTCTCTCCCTCACTTCACCCTTAGAAAAACTCCATTAAAGCTCATTTTAAGCTTGATCAAACCCTAAATCCCAACATAGAAATTTTAGTTTCTATCATTAAACCTTGTTAACTTCACTTGAAAAGAAGTTTGAGCAAGAAAAGAAAAGAGGTAAAGGAAGGAATTGAGGAAGAGGAAACTCCAAGTTGAGGTAAGCAGTAAATTGAAATTTAATGGTTAAAAATACATGTTTTGAGTTACTTTAGCTTTGATTTTAACTTAAATGAAAAGAAAACAATTGTTAAGGGACTATATATGAATTCGGCTAGCAGTAGGTTAAGGTTGAAATGGGTGATTTTGATGCAAATTATGAAGTAGTTAAGTGGGAATGAGTGTATAAATACTAAATATGCATTTATAATTCAACAAATGAGCTAAACATGGAAGTTAGGGTTTTGGACCTAGGGTTTGGGAGATAAAATTTTGAGAATTAGTCAAATGGTATGTTTAACCTTGTTTGAGTTGAAAAATGGTCATGTATGACCAATTGTGGTGTGTTGGAAGTGTTGGAACCAAATGGAAATTCCGATTGGTTATGGACATTCTGCAGGCAGCATGACCAAGGTCCCTTTTAGAGACTAAAATTGAAAATTTACAAACCCAATTTGTGTGAGGCCAATTGGGAATGAAACTAGACACAAAATGGCACACGTTTCATTTAGGAATCATTCCCAGAAAGTAACCATAGCATAGTGAACAAATTGGCCAAATCCAGAATTGGGTGTTCTGCCCTGTACAAAAATGACCAAATGAACAGTGTTTGTTCATTTGGCCATAACTTGGGATAGGGAGGTCTAAATGACCTAAAATTTTACCAGTAGAAAGCTGAGATATATCCCTACAACTTTCATGAAGAACAGAAACCCAAATTATGCCCTTAACCAAGTCATTTAGCCACCCAAAGTTGGTAACCTAAAACTGCCAGAACCCAGAAATTTGCCCAGAAATCTGGGTTAGGCCAATCTGGCCAGCCATGTTCAAATGGCTATAACTTAAGCTACAAAACTCCAAATGGAGTGATTCAAAAAGGGAAATAAATTTAAGACAATAAGGAACAATTTATATGAAGAAAACTTAGCCAAATTCTAACAGCAACATGACCAATGGAATAGTGCAAAATAGGATACCAAAACTGAAAATTTGCAATTTTGCCTAAATGACTTAAGTTTTGAGAAAACAACCAAAACCAACAAAATTGGTACCCAAAATGTGGTATGTGAGTATAGTTGGATTTCCCATACCTTTTAAGCATAAGAAAGTCAATAATTTGACTTGAATAGTATCATGAATAGTAACCTCAACATGAAAATTTTCAAGAATGTAAGTTTAAGAATATTGGGGTTAGAATTGAACATATATAAATTAGTTATTCAAATTATTATTGTGAGGCAAAGATACTGAGACACTATAAATTTCGTGTTTTAGCTGAAAAAGACCCGGAAGGTCTAAGGGACTGAGTCAAGGCCTAGAGGCGACTTATGTCAGGTTTGCAATAAACCTTATTTAAGCATTTTATCATTGAAAAATTGATTTAGTACGCATTATGAAATTTCTGTGTTAATTATGAGTTTAAGAATTTTTGTGCTGCCACTTTGTGAATGAAAAGGTGACTTTGGAAATTTAGTGTGATTTGAATGAAATATTTGAACAAATTGCTTTAAATTGATTTCGGATTCACACTTAGCATAACAGTGCCTTATTATTCCTCCTCTATTTATGGGGTTGAGATAGATTATTTTCCTCCCTCTCTGGTTTACCAGTTGAGGTTGTAGATCGGATGAGTACTCATTAGGTAGGTAGCCACCACCATCATTGATTTCGATTAGTAAGGTTGTAGATTGCTTTGTCGTGGTGTACAACGCGGCATTGATCAGCAATTTTGTGTCATGGCTTAAGTTGTGTATGAATTGGCAACACTATGTTTATTAAATTGTTTGACCAAAATTGTGCTATGATGAGTTTTGATAATTTACGAAATATTTAAATTGTGATTTATCAATGAATGTTATATATACTGCATTTCAAATTTTTATTGTGCACCACTGAGTATTTTTATACTCAGCGATAGCTTATTTTGCTGTCGTATATAAGGGCAAGGAGAAAGCAGCAGGGTGAGCTGCTGAATTGACAAGGACTTCACTGATCTTTTTGTACGGGTATTTATTTATACCCTTATAGTTATTTGATGTAAATATTGTAATGTCATCTGTATTAATGTAAAGTTGAGCAGTTGTACAGTAAATTATAATATTATTATTTTGGATTTTCTTTTTGTAAATTAAGGTTTGTATTTGTAAATTAAGTACTATATGCAATGTGAATGAATTTATGAAGTATTTGAGATAACAAACTTTGGTTGAATGGTGGACTTAAATTGAATTGTGTTGACTTGAGTCATTTTGGTGGTTGGGAGTTGTGGAAACAATTATTGGAAGTGTTTTTATAGGTTTTTAAAGAACTGTTTTCTCAAAATACAGACGGCACTCTGCCGAAATTTTTCTAAAATTTATGGACAAATAAAAATGGATAAAAATTTTTACTAGTTTTGAAACTTCAATTAAATATTTTTAATTCCTACCATACTACTCACCACTTCCAAAAAGTAAGAAAATGGTTTTAAAATCCCTTGTAGGGTACTTAATGAGTTATTGGTAGGTGAAGTTCGATAGTTCATTAGGTATTCTACGGGATCATGTTATGCCTTCTAGAGGGGTAAGGTGTGACATGTTTTAGTGGTATCAGAGCATTGTTTTGCAATGAATTTTGACTACGTATGTGAATATTTCTTTCATAAGTACAATTGCTCAAGTGTCTTTAATTTATATACATGACATATTTACATCATGAATATGCACTAACGGAGGTCAACCTCCTTGTGTTTGATCTCAAGAAGTAGAAATTTTTGAGAAATGGAATGGAAGAGGGAGATCATTCCATGGAGCAATCTGTCGAGGCTGAGGTCTAAGGGGAAGCCCCAGCACTCCAGAACGTGAGTGGGTCAGCCACTCCAGCTCCTACTCCAAAGACCGCACTTCTGCTCGGTTGCATAGCTGATTGTTGCGTTTTTCCAATAAATGGCGGGAAATGTGCCACCCCAAGCTCAGATGCAAGTACCTACAGCACAACCACAGCCCTCGGCTTAGCAATATGAAAAATTAATGAAATTTGGGGCCACCGAGTTTAAGGGCACTGTGGATCCACTGGAGGCAGAACAGTGGTTAGAGAGAATGGAACGGGTTTTCAGAAAGCTATAGTGTGTAGAAGAGCTGAAGTTCGAGTACTCTGTTTCTTTATTACAAAGGGATGCATATGAATGGTGGAAGACCATCCCCCACAGCCTGGTTGAGCTACCTGTATTGACCTGGTCTGACTTTTTGAGGGAGTTTCGACGGAAGTGGGTCCTTGATGCTTATGTGGATATAAAGTTACAAGAATTCCTGAGTTTGAAACAAGGAGACAGAGCCATAGCAGAGTATGAGAGAGACTTTTCTCAACTGAGCCACTATGTTGGAAGTCTAATTTCCACCCCCAGAGATAGGTGTAAGCGGTTTGAGGCCGGGTTAAGGCCGAATCTGAGAATGCAAGTTGTGGGCTCCCGACATCAGAATTTCTCTGAGTTGATCTCACAGGCCCTGGAACTGGAAAGGATAGAACTAGAAGGGGTCGTTAAGAAGGGTACATAAGAGAAAGAGAAGACTGAAAAGGCTACTGGTCAATCACCTGAAAGTGGTTCAGGGAAGAGGAAACAGTCTGGGGGATCTAGCTCTCGTAGATCTGGTAGACGCAGATTCTCTAGCCAAAGACCACCTCGGTCTGGTCAGCAGACCCAGCAAGTACCTCGAGGAGCTTTATCTGTCCGACAGTGTGAGACTTGTGGTAGAACACACGGTGGTGTGTTTCAAGGCCACAGGTACATGTTTTAACTGTGGAGGGAGCGGACATTTCGCTAAGGATTGTACTAGTCCACGCCAATCCGGACCTTCTGCTACATCTGAGGGATCAACCCAAGTCTCTACACCTAGAGGGTCACAGCCAACTGGTCGAGGTAGAGGCAGAGGTAGGGTGCACCAGCTAGAGTCTATACCATGAGACAGAGAGAGAAAGCTAAAACATCAGATGTAGTAGCTGGTATTTTCTCTATCTTTGACCAAGATGCATATGTGTTGTTTGATCCTAGCTCCACACATTCATATGTCAGTGCTAGTGTGATGTGTTCTACTACTATCCAGTGTGTACAAATGGACTATGATGTGTTAGTAACTAGTCCATTAGGTCAAGAGGTTAGAGTCAATAGAATCTATAGAGACTGTCCTTTGGTGATCTAAGGACAAGTTTTTCTGTCAGATTTGATTGAAATGCCCTTCAGAGATTATGATATTATCTTGGGCATGGATTGGTTAGCCAGGCATCATGCAATGATTGACTGTAGACTAAAGACAGTCACTTTTGGTCTCCCTTAGTATGGTGATGTAGTAATACATGGGGAGAGGCAGTTATTGTCGTCAAACATCATTTCAGCTGCACTGGCCAAAAAAATGATTAGGAAGGGGTGTGAGGCGTACTTGGCACATGTGATAAACACCCAAGTGGGTAGTCCAGTATTGAGGGATATCCCCACAGTATGTGACTTTTCGGATGTGTTCCCTGATGAGTTGCTAGGATTACCTCCGGAAAGAGAGGTGCAGTTTGAGATTGATGTTATGCCTGGTGTGGACCCAATCTCCATAACACCATATAGAATAGCACCAGTAGAACTAAAAGAATTGAAAGTGCAGTTGCAAAAGCTGCTTGACAAGGGCTTCATCTGCCCTAGTGTGTCACCTTGGGGAGCACCAGTGTTGTTTGTAAAGAAGAAAGATGGCACTCTCTGGTTATGCATTGACTATCGGCAGTTGAATAAGGTGACAATAAAGAACAGATACCCATTGCCCCGCATTGATGACTTGTTTGATCAATTGAGGGGTGCAGCTGTGTTCTCCAAAATTGACCTGAGATCAGGTTATTATCAATTGAAAGTACAAGAGCAGAGTATTCCTAAAACTGCCTTTAGAACCCGCTATGGCCATTATGAGTTCTTGGTCATGCCATTCGGGTTAACTAATGATCCAACTGCTTTTATGGATTTGGTGAACACTATCTTCAGACCATACCTTGACCAATTTGTAATTGTGTTTATAGATGATATATTGGTTTATTCGAGGAGTGCAGAAGAGCATGATAGACACCTGCACATTGTACTGCAAACTTTGAGGGAGAAACAACTATACGCCAAATCGTCGAAATGTGAATTTTGGCTGAAGGAGATATCCTTCTTGGGGCACATAGTATCAGCAGAAGGTATTAAGGTAGATCCTAGCAAGATAAAAGCTGTCCTTAATTGGAGGCCACCCAGAAATATCACGGAGATTCACAGTTTTTTGGGTTTAGTTGGATACTACCATCGATTTGTAAAGGGATTTTCCATGTTAGCAACTCCATTGACTAAGTTACTTCGAAAAGATGTGAAATTTCAGTGGATGGACAAATGCCAGTAGAGTTTTGATGAATTAAAGAGATGTTTGACTGAGGCTCCAGTCCTGACTTTACCTACTCCGGGTAAAGAATGCACAGTTTACAGTGATGCTTCTCACAATGGGTTAGGCTGTGTATTGATGCAAGATCGAAATGTCATTGCCTATGCATCACGCTAGCTGAAACCGCGTGAGAGAAACTATCCGACACATGACTTGGAGCTTGCAGCTATTGTGTTTGCTCTTAAGATTTGAAGACACTATTTGTATGGGGAGAAGTACTACATCTACACAGATCATAAGAGTTTGAAGTATTTGGGCACCTAGAAAGAGTTGAATTTGAGACAGAGGAGATGGTTAGAGTTGATAAAAGACTATGATTGTCTGATAAACTATCAGCCAGGGAAAGCTAATGTGGTGGCTGATGCCTTAAGTCGCAAGACTATGGCAAGTCTATGGGTTACTCCTTTGTCTATGATACATGAGTTGAGATCATTACATGCCAGTTTAGAGATTAATGATGAGGAGCAGACAACAGTTGCATGGCATGTACAGCCAGTGTTGATTGATCAGATCAGAATGGCTGCTCAGAATGATGAAAGGTATCAGAAGCTGTTGGAAGAGGTTTGGCAGGCAAGAAGCTAAAATTCTCATTTAGAGATGATGGTATACTGCTACACCAAGGCAGAATGTATGTTCCTAATGATGTTGATTTGAAGCAGATCATTTTGAAGGAAGCACATGAATCTCCTTTTGCCATGCACCCTGGTGGCACAAAAATGTATGGAGGGCTAAAGGAGCATTACTGGTGGATGGGTATGAAAAAGAAATGTGGCAGAATTTGTTTCCAAATGCCTAACTTGTCAGCAAGTGAAGGCAGAGCATCAAGTACCCGCTGGGTTATTACATCCACTACTAGTACCAGAATGGAAATGGGAGAGAATAACAATGGATTTTGTGATGGGACTTCCAAGGACACAGAAGAGTCATGATGCAGTTTGGGTCATTGTTGATAGACTAACCAAGTCTGCTCATTTTCTGCCAGTTCGGATGGACTATAGTTTAGAAAGATTGGCCAAGTTGTACATTGATGAGATGGTAAGACTGCATGGAGTGCTAGTATCCATCGTATCTGACAGAGATCCTAGGTTCACTTCTAGATTCTGGGGTAGTCTTCAGAGAGCCCTAGGAACTAGATTGAACTTTAGCATGACATTCCATCCACAGACAGATGGCCAATCTGATAGGGTGATTCAGATCTTGGAGGACATGCTACGGGCTTATGTGATTGAGTTTGAGGGCAGTTGGGACATACACTTGCCTTTAATTGAGTTTGCTTACAACAACAGCTACCAATCAAGCATTGGGATGCCTCCATATGAAGCTTTGTAGGGTAGAAAATGTATAACTCCCTTGTGTTGGGATGATGTAGGTGAAAGGAAGATGATTGGGCCTGAAATTGTTCAGCAAACTGAAGAGAAGATCAGGTTGATCAAAGATCGACTTAAGACTGCATCAGACCGTCAAAAGTCCTATATTGATATGAAGAGAAGGGATATTGAGTATGCAGTGGGTGACAAAGTATTCCTCAAGGTTTTCCCTTGGAAGAAGATTATGAGATTCGGCAGAAAAGGAAAACTGAGTCCTCGTTTTATTGGGCCATATGAGGTTCTGGAGAGAGTAGGTCATTTGCCATATCGTTTGGCACTACCCCTGGAGATAGAGAAGATACATAATGTCTTCCATGTGTCCATGTTGAGGAGGTATCGATCAGACCCATCTCATGTACTACCAGTGGAAGAAATTGAAGTGAATCCAAACCTCACATATGAGGAAGAACCCATAGAGATTCTGGCTTATGAGGTAAAGCAGCTATGGAACAAGCAGATACCATTGGTAAAAGTGCTGTGAAACCATCATTCAGGCCAGGAGGCTGCTTGGGAACGAGAGGAGGACATGAGGAGACAGCACTCACAGCTGTTCAGAAATTGATACCAGGTAAAATTTCAAGACGAAATTTATTTTAAGGGGGGGAGAATTGTAACACCTCTATTTGCATAGCCTGGTATATTTCACTATTCCGGTGACCAGTGTCGGTCCGAAAAATTAAGGGGATTAGAACCACATCTAAGACAACTAGCTAAGCTCTGAATATAAATAATTAGTAATTGTCAATTAGTTAAGTATAAATAAAAAAAACAGAACATAAGAGGTTAAATGAGCTGAGAGTCACAGCGATGGGTGACCTTCTCGGGAAGGATTGCGAGGTCGATTTAAACTTGAATTTCGAACTGTAAAATGTGATGCCGCGGTCCTTAGGACTATTGACAACACAGTGGAAAAGAGAAAATCACAAAAACGAATTGTTAAGCCAGTCAAATAATTAGGTCAGGGATCCGAAAGAAATATTGAATTATTTGCAAACCGGGTCAAACCGGCGAGGGGCAATTTGGTCAATTGACCCCTAGAGCTGACTCCTGACCTAATTGTCAAATAATATCAGAGAAAAGAAAATTTTGAGATCAAGAATTAAATTAAAGAACTAAAGAAAAATAAATGAAAAAAAAAGAAAAAGAAAAAGGTTGTTTACATCACTTGGATGACATCATCATGATGTCAAAATTATTTTTAAATTCCTACAATTTTTTACCAATTCAAATACATAAAATAAAATACTAAAATGACATAAAAAAAAAAAAGAAAACAATTCCATCTTCCTCCCAAAACCAGCCGACTCTCTCTCTCCCTCACTTCACCCTTAGAAAAACTCCATTAAAGCTCATTTTGAGCTTGATCAAACCCTAAATTCCACCATAGAAACTTTAGTTTCTATCATTAAACCTTGTTAACTTCACTTGAAAAGAAGTTTGAGTAAGAAAAGAAAAGAGAAAAGGAAGGAATTGAGGAAGAGGAAACTCCAAGTTGAGGTAAGCATTAAATTGAAATTTAATGGTTAAAAATACATGTTTTGAGTTACTTTAGCTTAGATTTTAACTTAAATGAAAAGAAAACAATTGTTGAGGGACTATATATGAATTCGGCCAACAGTAGGTTAAGGTTGAAATGGGTGATTTTGATGCAAATTATGAAGTAGTTAAGTGAGAATGAGTGTATAAATGCTAAATATGCATTTAGAATTCAACAAATGAGCTAAACATGAAAGTTAGGGTTTTGGACCTAGGGTTTGGGAGAGAAAATTTTGAGAATTGGTCAAATGGTGTGTTTGACCTTGTTTGAGCTGAAAAATGGTCATGTATGACCAATTGTGGTGTGTTGAAAGTGTTGGAACCAAATGGAAATTCGGATTGGTTATGGACATTTTGCAGGCAACATGACTAAGGTCCCTTTCAGGGACTAAAACTAAAAATTTACAAACCCAATTGGTGTGAGGCCAATTGTGAATGAAACTAGACATAAAATGGCACATTTTTCATTCAAGAATCATGCCCAGAAAGTGACCATAACATAGTGAACAAATTGGCCAAATCCGGAATTGGGTGTTCTGCCCTGTACAAAAATGATCAAATGAACAGTATTTGTTCATTGGGCCATAACTTGGGATAGGCAAGTCTAAATGACCTGAAATTTTTTCCGTAGAAAGCTGAGATATAGCCCTACAACTTTCATGAAGAATACAAACTCAAATTATGCACTTAACCAAGTCATTTAGCCACCTAAATTTGATGACCTAAAACTGCCAGAACCCAGAAATTTGCCCAAAAATCTAGGTTAGGCCAATCCGGCCAGCCATGTTCAAATAGTTATAACTTGAGCTACAAAACTCCAAATGGAGTGATTCAAAAATGGAAATAAAGTTAAGACAATAAGGAATAATTTCTATGAAGAAAAATTAGTCAAATTCTAACAGCAACATGACCAATGGAATAGTGCAAAACAGGACACCAAAACTGAAAATTTACAATTTTGCCTAAAAGACTTAAGTTTTGAGAAAACAACCAAAACCAACAAAATTGGTACCCAAAATGTGGTATGCGAGTATAATTGGATTTCCCATACCTTTTAAGCATAAGAAAGTCAATAATTTGACTTGAATAGTACCATGAATAGTAACCTCAACATGAAAATTTTCAAGAATGTAAGTTTAAGCATATTGGGGTTAGAATTGAACATATATGAATTAATTATTGGAATTATTGTGAGGCAAAGATACTGAGATACTATAAATTTTGTGTTTCAGTTAAAAAAGACCTGGAAGGTCTAAGGGACTGAATCGAGGCCTAGAGGCGACTCACGTCAGGTTTGTGCACAATAAACCTTATTTAAGCATTTTTTTTCATTGAAAAATTGATTTAGTACGCATTATGAAATTTCTGTGTTAATTATGAGTTTAAGAATTTTTGTGTTGCCACTTTGTGAATGAAAAAGTGACTTTGGAAATTTAGTGTGATTTGCATGAAATATTTGAACAAATTGCTTTAAATTGATTTCAGATTCACACTTAGCATGACAGTGCCTTATTATTCCTCCTCCATTTATGGAGTTGAGATCGATTATTTTCCTCCCTCTCTGGTTTACCAGTTGAGGTTATAGATCGGATGAGTACTCATTAGGTAGCTAGCCACCTCCTTCATTAATTTCGATTAGTAGGGTTATAGATTGCTTTGACGTGGTGTACAACGCGGCATTAATCGGAAATTTTGTATCATGACTTAAGTTGTGTATGAATTGGCAATACTATGTTTATTAAATTGTTTGACCAAAATTATGCTATAATGAGTTTTGATAATTTGTGAAATATTTAAATTGTGATTTATCAATGAATGTTATATGTACTGCATTTCAAATTTTTATTGTGCACCACTGAGTATTTTTATACTCAGCGATAGCTTATTTTGCTGTCGCATATAAGGACAAAGAGAAAGCAGCAGGGTGAGCTACTGAATTGATAAGGACTTCACTGATCTTTTTGTACAGGTATTTGTTTATACCCTTATAGTTATTTGATGTACATATTGTAATGTCATATGTATTAATGTAAAGTTGAGCAGTTGTACAGTAAATTGTAATATTGTTATTTTGGATTTTCTTTTTGTAAATTAAGGTTTGTATTTGTAAATTAAGTACTATATGCAATGTGAATGAATTTATGAAGTATTTGAGATGACAAACTTTGGTTGAATGGTGGACTTAAACTGAATTGTGTTGACTTGAGTCATTTTTGTGGTTGGAAGTTGTGGAAACAATTATTGAAAGTGTTTTTACAGGTTTTTGAAGAACTGTTTTCTCAAAATACAGACGGCACTCTGCCGAAATTTTTCTAAAATTTACGGACAAATAAAAATGGACAAAAATTTTTACTAGTTTTGAAACTTCAATTAAATGTTTTTAATTCCTACCATACTGCTCACCACTTCTAAAAAGTAAGAAAATAGTTTTAAAATCCCTTGTAGGGTACTTAATGAGTTATCGGTAGGTGAGGTTCGATAGTTTATTAGGTATTCTACAAGATCATGTTATGCCTTACAGAGGGGTAAGGTGTGACAAGAACATATCCTATATGTTCAAGGTTCAGGACAAGTTTCAAATTTCTTAGCCAATCAGATAGATTAGGTCCTGTCAACTTATTGCGATCAAGTATGCTTGCATGGATATTGGATGGTGGTGGTTGTTCTGTGCTCATTATTATCAGAAAATTAACTACAGAAAATAACCAGATTAATTAGTAAATGTATCATGTAATTAACCAAAATGATTATGGTCTTTTAATCAAATTGGTCCTCCCACTAACTTAGCGAATCCAACACTTCCAAAGTAGAAAACGGAAATCCTAGTTAGATGGATTTCTTGTGGGTGATTGAATTCTTATAATTCTATTGATCATCCTCAGGTACATCCATTATTGGAATTACAATAAACTATAAATGAGCAACTCCTTGTCCATCACATCTCATGTGAGGTTCAATCCTTTACCTAGTCCCTAATGCTCAAAATCTCTGGTACATCCATTATTGACTTATCTTGCATTAGTTAAGTTGATCCCATTGAGCCAGTAATTATGCAAATAATTTTAATGTCCTTAGGTACATTCAATATTGGCCACCAAACCATTTACATATTTACAACATCTCATGCTTAACAATTATTCTTAAGAAAATCTCTTAAATTAATTGCATCTTATACAAGTATTTAAAAGTTCTTAAAATAATTGCCTCAATGGAGGGCCCATGTTATAATTTCTTTAATTATAGCATTTCCAACTTAATCATTTGTTTGGAAGATTTTGTAGTCATTCTAATTACTATTAAGGTCTCACTTTGCACATTATCCATTTAGCATGCATATATCATATAGTTACATACATTCCCATACATCTCATGCATTCATGGATAAACAGTAAATATAGTATGATCATGGACTTTCTAAGGGATTCAATTCTTCTGAGCCACCAAGAATTGAATCAGGGCATTCCTAGGTACATTTCATTCATTCATTTTACAAGAGTTGCTGAAGGAGTACATAATCAACACTTGATCTTGAATTCCTCCCACTGGTCCCACCAATGCTCTTGACCTCCTTGATCTTCTTGCAATCCAATATTACATTGTAATCCTTAGCATACCAAGGCGAATTTACAAGAACTTAAATAAATGAAATTACAACCCAAAATTATTACAACCTTAATAATACATGCCCAAAATAAATTAAAATAAATTAATTAATTTACAATCCCAAAGAAACATAAAAGAAATAAATCCAATCACATTGGTCTTTTATAGTCTATGATCATCCATCATGCATATCACTATTTAACAATTAAATAAAACATACATACTTAAATTAAATTGAATATCTCATATTCAACTTAAAAATCCAGATTTGAAAATGATTCAAACAAACTTAAAATTCAGATTTAAATCACATTCAAACAAATTTAAAAATTCAGATTTGAATCACATTCAAACAACCTTAAAAATTCAAATTTGAATCACATTTAAACAATTTTCTAAAAATCAGATTTGAATCACATTCAAACAATTTTTAAAAAATTCAGATTTGATTATTATTCAAACAACTTTAAAAATTTAGATTTGAATATGATTCAAACAACTTTTAAAATCAGATTTGAATCATATTCAAACAACTTTTAAAATTCAGATTTGAATCACATTCAAACAATTTTTAAAATTTTGATTTGAATCAAAATTTAATTGTGTGATTAAAACTCTAATTAAACAATTTAATTAGACATAGGATGAGCTTTTAGATCATACAACAATTGCAAATTAAAAAGCCAAACCTTGTGCCACCCATGAAGGCCAAAGATAGCGTACCAATGATGGTGTTCATCACCCAAGCCGCCACCTTTCTTGCAACCAGCAATGGATCTATCATCTCATGATTATTCCACACAATTAAATCATATAATCAACAATCTAAATGGCAAATATAGTGGCTCTGATACCAATTGAAGGAGCGGAAGCATGAAAAACACAAGTTTATACCATTGAATTCAAAAATTTTTCACCTAGGGTCACATGCATCATGCAAGATTTATTTTTATCTATTTGATTTCAATGATAAACAACATATTAAAACTATTTTAATATGTTTTTGGATCTGTATTTGTCATTTAAGATTTTAGAATTAATCAGATTAATTTTAGAACCCTAGATTAAACCAAGAACAAATACACTAACCTCTTGATACACTGCAGCGTATTTGTACCTTTGGGATGCGTCTTTAGGATACCAGATGTTGTCCCTCTAGCTTGTCCACACCAAGTTTACCTATGGCAGCCCTTGAACAGCTTCTAAAGCTTTTTCTATGAATTAGAAAATCAAGTTTTACCTTTTAAGAGATTAAAGATGTAAACAGGACACTAGAAATAATTTCTAGTATTTTTAATTCAAGAGATTGTTTGCTAATCTCTTGGAATTGATGAGATATGAAGAAGAAGAGAGAATAATGGGAGGTAGCAGCTGGTTATTTTTGTTCTTTCATCCTTACACTTATATAGCTAGATCACCACTTAAAACCCTTGCCACATGTCACCTTCTGATTGGCTCTAGGTTTAATTGATCCAATCACATTGTGCCAAGTGTCAAACCTATATTTAATCTTAATTTTAATCATCTTACATGATTAAAAGACATTTGGCAAGCTTATGTGTAGTGCCATGTGTCACTATCTCATGGTGCCACATGTCACCCTGTGAAATGACCAAAATGCCCCTGTGTCTTAATTTTGAGTTCTCAACCCAAAATAATTATTTCTCTTCTTCTAATCAATTTATATCGAATATAAATTAATTAATTAATTAATCTCTATTAATTAATTTCTCATTAATTAAATTCATATTTAAATACTTTAAATATAAATTTAACTTATACTATACATCCAATAACCTAGATTTGATTTCAAGTCTTGCTAGGGACTTTGCAATCTAATTTCAAATCAAACCTATTTAATTAATCAGTTAAACTCTTTAATTAATTAATTAAATCATATTTAATTTGGTGATTACTTGTATATGTGTGTGACTTACTAGGCTCATCACTAATTGGCAATGAGATATGATATCAACTCTTAATATCATCAGAACTCTTTCTTACCATAAATGATTTCTCTAAACCATTTTATGCACCTCATAGACCATGGTTAACACCTAGCATAGCATGCCATGGCCACCCAATCAGTAATAAGGTTTACCTTAAATGAACCTATAATTATATGTTGCCGTGCATTAGAATCTCTCTGTTACAAAATCTCAATTCAAGCTGGAGTCATGGTTTATGTCAAACCCCATTTGCTATGAATATTATGTTCTCTTTTAATTCCAGTTCTTGATTAAAAAGATTTTCTCATCAGAAACTCTTTTCTGAATAAATCTATTTGTCCTGGCCAGGAACTTGAAACAACAAGAACAATTAAATGAATACTTAGAGGAACATATTCCATCTTGATCAACACCTACCTCCATATAAAACTAGTAGGAGCTAACACATGCCCATATACCCATATATGAAAGCAGTATCAAACTCAAACCACCTTTATACAAGAAAACTGTGCTATCTCAGGTCTAAAGATTATATGCACTGATATGATTTATAACAATGCATTGACAAGAGTAAACTCCATGTGCTTGTCATAAATGTCACTGGTTTGACCTACTTATCATGTATAAGTGCCTATCATGTTTGTCATATGGCATGAGACTCACCATTCCATCTTATTTATATTTCATATAAATAACTTGGGAACAAACATGAATATAATCTTTCTGGATAAGTCATGTCCTTATTGTGAAGTATCCTCGATTGTGAACCTATTTATGATACTTTGTGCTAGAAATACTATCACTCATATTCTTAACAACTTAAGAATAGAATTTCTAACAAAATATCAATGGACCTTTTCTATTACACATAAATATATTATGTAAACGGAAAAGTGAAAATGTCTTTTATTAATAAAAGATGTACAAGATACATACTAAAATGATATGTTCTAGGGCATACTACTAATATTACATTTCATATGTATATATTTTCTAAGTCTGTAAATTTATCTTAATTGATGAGATGGTTGTATAAATTATGGTTATTGTGAGATGGGTTGTGAATGAAATCACATAGGTTTCATATGTGTATTAAAGTAATGTGATAAATGTTGATAAGTATTTTAACAGGTTACTCAAAATTTTAAGGAAAACTTCATCGAATTTCTGCCTTGAATTTGAAACTAAATTTCATTGTTTGAGAAATTCCCAATAAATGGAAACTTATAAATTTAGTTTCTTATAACTTAAATAAATTTGAAAATTTTAAATCTTATGTTGTTTTCCCTAAAATGAAGCTTAATTAAAAATAAGGAAATCAAGATTGTCAGAGGGATTGTTAACCCTTGAGACATACTCTTGGGTGTGTCTCGGGGGCATATACACACTACTCTAGCTGCAAAAAGGATTTGGGTGTTACAGTTTTTCCTTACTCTTAAATACATGGTCAATAATGGAATATATATATATATATATATATATATATATATATATATATATATATATATATATATATATATATATAAAGTAAAGAGGTATTCACAAGAAAATGACATGTGGCACTTTCTTTGAAAAGTTTGCCACGTGTCAACTTACATAAATACTCTTTTTTATACTAATTATTATTTAATTTTTTTATTTCTCTTTTAATTATTATTATTATTATTTACAATACTACTTTAATATTTATTATTTAAATTATTATTTTCGTTAAAATTTAATTTTAAAAAAATTAAAACATTTTATGATTAAATGTAATATTTAAAAATTATTTATATTATTTTTTTATAAATTTATTTATACAAAAATATTATTTGCCACATATTACCTTCATAATAATAATAATAGTTTAAAATAAAAAAAATAATTTAAAAGATAATGATAATAATAATAATAATAATAATAATAATAATAATAATAATAATAATAATAATAATAAAAGGTCATTGATGTCTATTAGTTTAAGCAAAATTAATGAATAAATTTTGACAACTATTTCTAAACTTATGTAGTTATAACATTACAGTCCCTCAACTTAAAAATGTAACATAAAATCTCATCAACTTTTAAATTTTACACAGTAAAATCCCTTTAACCTCCAATTACCAGTTTTTCAGTTAGACGCTGACCTGGACAGTTCTAACATAGAGCTTAGTCAGTATTTCTCTTTTCTCTCTTAGGCCATGTGTAAATTGAATTATTCTTCTCTCTCTATAGACAAAATAATTTTTCATGCTTAAAGAGAATAATTTTACACTTTGCATAAGAGATGAGAGAGAAATGTTGACTAAGCGCCATGCGGGAGCTATTCACATTAGTTTCTAACTTTGAAATCAATAATTGAAAGTCAGAGGGATTTTACTGTGCAAAATTTGAAAGTTTAGGGGGTTTTATGTTACATTTTAAAGTTAAAGGACTGTAATGTTACAACTATATAAGTTCAGGGACAGTTGTTGAAATTTATCCGAAAATTAACTATTAATGTATAATCTCATAATCAATAATAAATATTTTCCTTTATACTAATTATTATTATTTGTGATCTCATAGTTAATCATAAATATTCTCCTTTATACTAGTTATTATTTAATTATTATTTCTCTTTTAATTATCATTATTATTTACAATACTAACTTAATATTTATTATTTAAATTATTATTTTCTTTAAAATTTAATTTTTAAAAATTAAGGCCTTTTATAATTAAATATAATATTTAAAAATTATTTATTATTTTATAAATACTAATAATTATTTAATTATTTAATTTCTCTTTTAATTGTCATTATTATCTACAATACCTGTGACAACCCCTACCCTTCTACAGTGTAGCCGAACAAGATATGCTACACCATGTACCAGAACACCATATTTTATCTTAATTATTTTTATCCTTCCTTAATTTATTTCTTCATGGTTATGAAGTGCAATTTGTGAAATTTAACTCATTTAAGTCATTTATTGAAATTTTAAATTCATTTGAAGTTCCGAAAATTTTATAGAAAATTCGGTAGAGTACCGACTAAAAATGGAGAAAACAGTTCTTCGAAACCTGTGAAAAACACTTCCAATAGTCATTCTATTCCACAACTCCCAATTATCACATCAATTTTCAAAAACTTCTCAATAATTCTTCCATTTGTCATTCATTTATTTAACATCATAATCATGTACATTTCATTTATAAACACAAATTTACAAACACTGACATTCATACCAAATTATATTACATAAGTTTCAATTTATATATGAGAAAATAAAAGTTTGATTACAAACAGTACAAACAGTATAAAATATCAAAATGAGACCTAGTGTCCTACCAATGCACTGTAGCCTGTGAGGTGACACGGACACTATACAGAACTGTGAATGGCCTCATCCAGTCTGTGGTCTATTGGGCTCTTTGTCCAAATCTTCAGTACCTACGCGTTGCAAAAGTGACGTGCTAAGTATAAAGCTTAGTGGTGCCAATAATACAAGAAAATATAGTATGCAAATAAAAGTAAAAATTTCCTAGTTATTGTGTTTATAAGAAATGAATAATTACTAACTTATTGTTTAGTCGAAGGCTAATTACATTTTATGATATTAACTCCTAGCATTTTATTAATCGTTTTCTTGATAATTTTGAGCTTCTTTATTTTATTATAATCATTCTTGTTCTTTATCTTGATATTTAATTTCCTTATTTTCTTTAATAATCAATTCAATTACAATTATACTTTTCCATGCCCAAATAACCTATACAAATTGACCGGACTGGATAAACGGGTAAACTAGCACTGGGTACCAGGTACCTCGGGCCGTCACACCATCAGTCACAATGTGTCTCCCGGTGTGCAGATAGAATGGCTAATAAGCCATAAAAGCAATAAGGCATAAAGCCAAATATAACATCATAATCAGTATAGCCATAGGCTATCATATCACAGAATGGCATGAAGCCATACATCATATGCAGTACTGCTATCAGAACCCTATTGGCATGCCAACCTATCCAAACCAATCACATTAGGCCTACTAGGGCATATTACAAAGTCATTTCTTGAATATTTGTACTTAACATGTAAGTTTACTATTCATTTAGTCATTTAAGTCAAAATATTGACTTTCTCATATATAATAGTTACATGAGTTTTAATCACATAGATTTATCACATTTTGGTTCCCAAAAGTGTTAGCATTAGTTGCCAATCCATACTTCGAACCATTGGAGAATAATTTAAAATTTCAGTTTTTGGGTGCTAGAGTTCACTGTTCCATTAAGCCATTCTACAGTGAGAATTTGGCCAAATGTTCTTCATCAAAGTTGTTCCTTATTGTGTCTAGTTACATTTCTTTTTTTAATCACTCCATTTGGAGTTTTGTAGCTCAAGTTATAGCCTAAACACCATAACTGGCCGGATTATAATATTTCTAGAATTTCTGGGCAGAATCAATTTTGTAGTTTTTTGTACAATGACTGCAGGTTAATTTTTGGATAGGTTATGGTCAAAATTTGGGTTTATTTTCTTCATGAAAGTTGTAGGGCTATATCTTAGCTTTCTACTGGTAAAAATTCAGGTCAATTGGACCTTTCTACACTGAGCTATGACCAAATGAATGAACACTATTCATTTGATTATTTTCCAGGGACTGCATATTGGTCACCCGGATTAGGTCAATTTTTAGAGCCACTTATGTTAGTTTTCTGGGATAGTTTCCTGCATCAAAGTTATTGCATTTTGTGTCTAGTCTAACCTTCAATTGCCCTTGCACTAATTGGAGTTACCTAGCATGAGTTATAACCCTAAGAGCACACTGGACTCAAAGGGTCCAGAATGCACACTTAAGGTAGTCTAATTCTCTACATTAGTTAATGTCACCAATCACTGCATTTCCAATTCAAACTACACCAAATGGTCACTAAATGACCATTACAACATCATTTTGTGTTTAATTGCATCTACCCCCATATTTGAGTTTCAAACCCTAGCCCTAGAATTCCAAAGTTTCATTTTCTTGCACTAAACTCATAAATTAATGTTTTGAGTGATACAATCATATCAAGGGCAGCCTATTCACTCATTTAATCCAAAGAAACCATCAAATCCATAACAAATCCATGGCTGCTAAAAATAGGGTAACACCTTAACATATTTATTTTTAATGGAATTTCATATATCCTAGCTCAAATTTATCATTCTAACAAGAATTTAAATGAAAGAGTCAAGGAATTGGACACTAACCTTTGTTGGAGAGTTTTCTTACACTTGCAAATCCTCTTTGTTTCCTTTCTTTCTTTGCTGCCTCAAATCACTCAAGGTATAAGGAGTAGTTTTTGTGAAGAAGGCAAGGGATTTTATGGAGTAAGTAAGTAGAAGATGGAACTTTGGGTGAAGGAAAATTGTGGGAGCTCTTGGTGGAATCTTGGAAAAATGAAGGGAAGAAGAAGAAAGAGCAGATTTCTAATTGTGTTTATCTCTTTTTAATTGTTTTCTAATTCCTTGTTTAAATGTGATTAGTGGGAGCACTTTTAATGACATCATATGATGTCATAATTTCTTATTTCTTTCATTTTTCTTTTCTACTCATTTTCAATTAAATTTTTAGCAATATTTATTCATATTTTAGATCATAATAATTATTTACTTAATTGGACAAGTCGGCCAAAAATCATCTCTGAAGATGAAATGACCAAAATGCCCTCTGTTTGGCTTATTAAGCCAAAATCGTCTGTACAAATCTAAAAATTTTTCTAAGCATTTTCTTAGTATTCTAATGCCATAGAAACCTCAATGACTCTTCTCTGGAGTCTCAAAAATTATTTTATGAATTTTCTCCTCGGTTTAGGGCTTCTAGTTGCGAGGACCGCAACTTCCAACTGGGTTACCCATCGCTAGGGCACCGGCTCATTTAACTTGGTTGTATTTTATTTCTAAAATTTTTCCTTAATTTTTCTTATTAATATTTGAGTTATTTATGACTCCTCACTCTAGTCTAAATATTTTTTCAGACGTTCTAGTTGTCCGGACCAACACCGATTACCTGAACAGTAGAATGTACGGAATGACTACAGTGAGGGTGTTATAATACTACCTTAACATTTATGATTTAAATTATTATTTTCTTTAAAATATAATTTTAAAAATTAATGCCTTTTATAATTAAATATAATATTTAAAATTTATTTATATTATTTTATAAATACTAATTATTATTTAATTTTTTAATTTTTCTTTTAATTATTGTTATTATTTATAATACTACCTTAATATTTCTAATTTAAATTATTATTTTCTTTAAAATTTAATTTAAAAAATTAAGACCTTTCATAATTAAATGTAATATTTAAAAATTATTTATATTATTTTTTTATAAATTTATTTATACAAAAATATTATTTGCCACATAATAATAATAATAATAATAATAATAATAATAATAATAATAATAATAATAATAATAATAATAAAATGTCATTGATGACCAATAATTTAAAAAAAAATTAATCATTAATTTATGATATTATAATCAACTATCATATAATTTAATCAACTTTAATTATTTTATTTCTTTAAAAAATTTTTTTATTACATTGTTATATTTTCTATTATTTTTATTATGAAATCTTTATTAAAAATTTTAAGAGACAAAAATTGTAGTTTACAAAAAAAGTTATAAAAATAAAATATAAAGATTTACTTATTTATAATTAGTATGTATTATTTTTTATATTAATAATTTAATATTCTTTTTATTTCACTTTTCTAATATTAATTATTATTATTATTATTATTATTATTATTATTATTATTATTATTATCAATTTATGACGATTTAATTAAAATGACCCAGTAAATAAGAAATATTTTACTATTATAAAAATTGAATTTGAATGTTTGTTACTGTTTTTTAATTAAATAATATTTAGTTATAAATTAATTTTTTAATTAAATAGTTTTCATTTGTTTATCTATATATAATATGTCATATGAGACATTTAATACACACTAAACACTCTCTTCACATTAAGTATTTTCATTTCATTTAAATGCTCTTAAATCTTTTTTATTTGTACTATTTTTTACTATTTCTTTCAAAAATTATTAGTTATCATTCTCAAAATTTATTTATTTAAATATATTTAATTAATATTTATTTAATTATTAATTTTTATAAATTTCTTATTTAATAATTTTTAAACTTTTGAATATTTTATTTCATTATAATTACACATTTAATGTAGTGATAACTAATATTTTGATTATCCATATTTTATTATCATTAATTTTCTACATAATCATTTTTAAATTTTAATTATTTAATTTTTATACATAAATTATTTTTCAACTATATTTTTATATAGAAGTAAAATTTCAAAGATAAATTGTAAATATGATTGCATCAAAAATTTAGTTACAAATAAAGATGATTAAAAATAATTAATGAAACAGTATTAAAATTATAGAATCTTTTTTTTTGAAAAATAGTATGTAGTTTTAATATTTATTATATTAATAGAAAATAATGATATTTTAAAATTTTAATTTTTATAAAATTTATTTAATTTATATTATAAATTTATGTAAACTGATAACTATTTTTGTCAAAAAATTATTTTATAAAAAATATATTAAATTAATAAAAAAGAATTTATACTTAAATATAGCATTTTTTAAAAATAATATAATAGAATGTTATTTTTAATTAATAACAAAGTTATATATATATCCATTATTATTAAAACTAAATAATTTAATTCATTATTAGTAATTTAATTTTTTTATTATATAAATAACAAAAAATATTATATTTATATATTTTAAAATAATATTATTTTCTCATTAATTTAATGTATTTTTTGTAATTTATAAAAAAATAAATATTGATTTATATAAATTATGAGATAAAATATAAAAATTTCATAAAATTTAAATTATTTTTTGAATAAAATATTTTATTACATTTTAAATGAAATTATCATGGAAACTATTATTAATATATATATAAAAAGAATTAAATAGGTATTTTAATTAATTATATCATAAATTAATTAAAAAATTATTATTATAATAAGTAAAAATTTATTTAAATTAAATTAAATAAAAGATAAATCTTAATTTAAAATTATTTAATAATAATAATAATAATAATAATAATAATTTATCTTATTTGAAATATAACTAAAAATTAAATTAAAAAATAAAAATTATAAATTACCCATGGATAGAATGATCATTATACTAGTATATATATAAAGTAGAGTGGTACTATCAAGAAAATATTACGTTACACTTTCCTTGAAAAGTTTGTCACATGTTACTTTTCATTAATAACTCTCTATTATACTCTTTTATGATAATAATTATTTAATTTTTTTTTATTTTTCTTTTAATTATCAATATTATTTATAATTCTAGCTTAATATTTATGATTTAAATTATCACTTTCTTTAAAATTTGATTTTTAAAAATTAAAACTTTTTGTGATCTATTTATATTTTTTTTTATAAATTCATTTATGCAAAAAATTATTTACTACATGGTACTCTATAATAATAATAATAATAATAATAACAAATTAAAATAAAAAAAATAATTTAACAACAATAATAATAATAATAATATTAAAAAGTTACTGATGACCATTACCTTAAAGAAAATTGGTAATTAATTTTTGATCTCATATCAACTATCATATAATTTAATTAACCTTAAATTATTTTATATATTTAATAATATTTTTATTATATTATTATATTTTCTATTATTTTTATTATGAAATATTTGTTAAAAAATTTGAGAGATAAAAAGTGTAATTTACATAAAAAATTATAAAAATAAAATATAAATTTGACTTATTTATAATTAGTATATATTAATTTTTATGTTAATAATTTCATATTCTTTTTATTTCACTTTTCTAAGATTAATTAATGCTTATTATTATCATTATTATTATGGCTAACTTATGAATATTAATTTAAAATAGCCAAATAAATGAGAAATTTTTCACTATTATAAAAATTAAATTTAAATGCTTTTATTATCGTTTTTTAATTAAATAATATTTAATTATAAAATTAAACTTTTATTTAAATGGTTTCTATTTGTTTATCTACATATAATATGTCATATGAGACATTTGATAGATATCAACCACTCTTTTTTTATCAAGTGTCTTGATTTCACCAAAGTGCACTTAAATATTTTTTTTGATTTACTCAATTTTTTTACTATTTTTTTAAAAATTATTAGTTATCATTCTCAAATTTTATTTATTTAAATATATTTAATTAATATTTATTTAATTACTAATTTTTTAATAAATATCATATTTAGTATTTCTTAAACCTTTTAATATTTTATTTCGTTATAATTATACATCAAATGTAATTATAACTAATATTTTGATTATCTATACTTTATTATCATTAATTTTAATAGAAATATTTTTAAATTTTAATTAAATATCTAAATTTTTATAAATAAATTATCTCTTAACTATATTTTTGTAACACCCTCCCTGTAGCAATTCCGTATATTCTACTGTTCCGGTGATCGGTGTCGGTCCGGAAAGTTAGAACATCCGGAAAAAAATATTTAAACTAAAGTGAGGAACCATAATTAACTCAAATATTAATAAGAAAAATTTAGAAAAAATTTTAGAAATAAAATACAATCAAGTTAAATGAGCCGGTGCCCTAGCGATGGGTAACCTAGTGGGAAGTTGCGGTTCTCGCAACTAGGAGCCCTAGACCCAGGGAAAAATTCATAAAATAATTTTTGGGACTCCAGAGAAGGGCCATTGAGGTTCCTATGGCATTAGAATGCCAAGAAAATATTTAGAAAAATTTTTCAATCGGTACAGACAATTTTGGCCCGTTAAGTCAAACGGAGGGCATTTTGGTCATTTCGTCTTCAGAGATGATTTTTGGCCGACTTGTCCAGTTAAGTAAATAATTATTATGACATAAAATGTGAATAAATATTACTAAAAATTGAATTGAAAATAAGTAGAAAAGAAAAGAAAAAAAATGAAATAAATGAGAATTTTGACATCATTATGATGTCATTAAAACCCCAATGACCTATCATATTGTGACACATGTCCTTAACCCATTTAAAATCAATAAAATGGGCAGAAAATGAAAGAAAAACCCAGCTTTCTTCTTCTTCCCATTTCCAGCCATGAACCATTTTTTCCTCCATTAAAATTCATTTTCTCTCTTCCAAATCTTGAATTCTCACCACTAAACCTTAAGTTCTCTTCATTAAAAATTATCCTTACTTCTTGGGAAAGTGTTTGGCAGCCAAGAAAATTAAAGAAAGTGAAGGAAAAATCTAAGTTGGGTCAATAGAAAATTCTGCCCCATTCAAGGTTAGTGCCCTAAACAATTTATTTTCTTTCATTAATCTTGTAAGCATGCTAAATCAAGTAGAAATTGTGTGAAATTAAAAGAAAAACTTGAGTAAGTGAAATCTCTAAATTTGGCAGCCATGAGAAAGTTTAAGGATTGTTGATTTTTGATGAAATTAAGTGGCTTAATTATGTTATTGATGAGTATAGATGATGGATAAAATGATTTGGTATGAATTTGGTGTGTGTATGCCATGATTTGGAAATTGGAGTTAGGGTTTGAGCATAAAATTGAGACTTTGATCATGTAATGATGAAAGTGAGTTTTAATGGTCAATTAGTGACCATTTGGTTATTGGTAAACAAGAAATAAAGTGTGTTTAGTGATGGGATTTAGGTTTAGTGTGGCTACCCTAGGTGACCTGCAGAATTGGACATGAGTCCAGCAGGTTTGGGCAGCCATAACTTGAATTGTAGATGTTCAATTGGTGTTTGGACAATTGGACATGAAACTAGACACATAATGGCACAACGTTTGTGAAGAAACTATGCCCATAAGACTAAACCAAGTAGAGCAAAAGCTTGCCCCAATCCGCGTGACCTGCAGTCTGTTTCTGCAGAATGACCAAATGAACAGTGTTTGGTCATTTGGCCATAACTTAGTGTAAAATGGTCCAATTGACCTGAAATATTACCCACAACAAGATGAGATATACACCAACAACTTTCATGAAGAAACCTAACCCAAATTATGACCAGAACCTATCCAACAAGTGAGTTGAAGTCACTGTTCACTGCACTGTAGATATGGTTAGTCCAGAAAAATTTCAATCTAGCCAGTTGTGGTTTTTGGACCATAACTTGAGCTACAAAACTCCAAATGGAGTGATTAGAAAAAGGAAATTCAACTAGACAAAATAAGGAACAACTTTCATGTTGATCATTTTGTCAAATTCCCACTGCAAAATTGACCAATGGAACAGAAAATACAAGGTATAAAAACTGAAAATTCTGCCCAACTAACATTAAGCTTAGAAATGGTATTGGCAACCAATACCAACAAATTTTGAATGAAAAATGTGGTATGTTGATGATATTAAAACCAATGTACCTATTGCCTATGCAAAAGTCAACATTTTTGTTGACCAATGAATGGAATAGTAACACTAAAACTTAAATTCCAAAAATTGTGAAACTTAAAAGTGTGGAATGCCCTAGTATACCTAACAAGATTGGTTTGGATAGCTTGGCATGCCAATAGGGTTCAGTTAGCAGTACTACACATGACATTATGCCATTCTGTGATTTCATGGCTTTTAGCTATTCTGACATTGTGTTGATATTTGGCTTTGTGCCTATTGTTATTACAGCTTATTAGCTGTTCTGTTGCACACTGGGAGATGCATATGTGACCGATGGTGTGACGGCCCGAGGTACTAGATACCTAGTGCCAGTTTACATGTTTATCTAGTCCAGTCATCCAGTATAGGTTACTTGGGCACCCAAAAATGAAAGTGAATAAATTTAATGAAATAATGAATAGAACTAGTACATAATAAATAAGATTACCAATAATAATAAAAAAAAAAAAATTTGCCTGCATAAGACATCAAAACATGCACTGCATATTTACTTCATGTTATTTCTTTTTATTTTATTATTGGCACCACTAAGCATTATTGCTTAGCGCGTTGTTTTTGCCATGCGTAGGTTCTGGAGATGCTGACCGAGAGCCCAGTAGACCACATACTGGGTGAGACCTTCTGCAGGTCTGCATTGTGTCTGTGTCACCTCACCATCTTCAGTGTATTGGTAGGACACTAGGTTTCTTTTTGGTATTTTGTAACTAACTTTTATTTTCTCTTGTGTAATTGAGACTTATGTAATGTATTTTGATGTTAATGTAAATTGTGGAAATTGTGTTTATGAATGGAAAAATTAAGTATTTATTTATTGCTTATATATGAATACCATGAGAAATGAATGATTGAGAAATGGAAATGTTGATGAAAAATATTGAGATTTTAATGATTATTGGAGTTTGAGAATGATTGGAAATGATTATTGGAAGTGTTTTTAACAGGTTCCAAAGAACTGCTTTCTCCATTTTTAGCCGGTACTCTGCTGGATTTTCTATAAAATTTTTGGAACCTCAAATAAATTATAATTTTAATAAATGACTTAAATGAATTATATTTCACAAATTATATTCAAAACTATGATAAAAATAAATTAAGGAAGAATAAAAATGATTGAGATAAAATAGAGTGTTCCGATACACTGTGTGACATATTTTACTCTGATATACTGTAAATGGGTAAGGGGTGTCACATTTAGTGGTATCAGAGCACGGTTTAAGCGTTTCTTGGCCTAGATTGAGTCCATACCATGCATTGCATTTGTAAGAGTCGAGGTGACACTAATGCAGATCGGTTGTCTTTGTTAAATAGGATATGGACCCTTCATCTCAGAGGGCAGTTGAGGAGGAAGTGGAGAGTCATGCTCCACCTGCAGTAGCTGAGACTAAGGGTAGGGGAGAACCTGCTCCACTAGCTCCATCAGAGCCTGCTCAACCTCCACAGGCCGTGTTCCAGCAAATGGCCAAATTCTTCAAACAAATGGCTGGGGTAATGCCACCACCACCACCTCCGCAACCGAAATCACACTTGGAAAGATTGAGAAAATTTGGAGCAGTGGACTTCTTTGGCAAGAGAGAAGATGATTCTATTGCACTCGAAAATTGGTTAAACAGAATAGGCAGAGTTTTAAAACAACTCCACTGCACTCCTGAACAAAATCTAGAAGCTGCCATATCTCTGTTACAAGACGATGCATATGAATGGTGGGATACGGTGTCTAGTGAAGTGCGACCAGAAGTAGTAACTTGGGACTTCTTCCTCTCAGAATTCAAGAAGAAATATGTGGGTAGTGTATACCTAGAAGAGAGAAGAAGAGAGTTCATTAACCTGAGGTAGAGACAGTTGACAGTGGCCGAGTATGAAAAGGAATTTGTCAGATTAGGCCGCTACGGAAGGGAGATAGTCCCTAATGAGGCCGAAAGGTGTAAGAGATTTGAAGAGGGATTAAATGACAACATAAAGATCATGATTACTGCCTTGGGAATCACAGACATTACCAAGTTAGTGGAAGCTGCAATAAAAGTTGAAAAGGTTAGAATAAGTGAGCAAACCAAAAGAGAGAGACAGCAGAAGAGGGGCTCGGGTCAATCTAGTTCATCTCCTGCACCTGGGAAGAAGTTCAAAGGTCCACCTGCACAGAGTTCAGGTCAACCACAAGGTCAGGGTTAGTCTCAGGGGCCCAGGCCACAGTTTACCCCTAGGAGAGGTCAGTCCACACCATCTGTGAGCAGCTCTCCAGGGATGGGGTTCAGGGGACCAGTCCCAGCATCTTCTGCATGTCCACATGTCTGAAGTGGCATAAGGGGGAGTGTTGGAGAGTGATTGGTGCCTGCTTAAGGTGTGGGTCAACAGAGCATCATTTGAGGAACTGTCCACACAGAACTACTACAGCTGCTCCAACACAAGCAGACAGACCTGCTCCTGCACCACAAAGGGGTAGAAAATCTGGCAAGTCTGATGCAGTGGGACCATCACAGAGGCCTGCATCTGAGCTAGCAGAGAGGCCTGAGGGCAGACCACCTGCCAGAGCATATGCCATGAGAGCTGAGGAGGAGCAAGATGCCCCGGACGTCATCAGGGGTACGTTCTCCCTCTACAATACATCTGTGCATGCATTGGTGGATCCAGGATCCACTCATTCATACATCTGCATCAACCTACCTATAGAAAGGGGGATACTAGTAGGGGAGAGTGACCAAGACATTCTGGTCACTAATCCATTGGGCTACAGTGTAGTGGTGAACAAAGTGTACAAGGGTTGCCCGTTAAGGATTCAGAGGTATGAATTCTTGGCAGACTTGATTGAGTTGCCTTTCCATGAGTTTGACGTGATTTTGGGAATGGACTGGCTGTCACGTCATCAGGCAATGGTTGATTGTAAACTGAAGAGGATTTCTTTGAAAACTCCTAAAGGTAATGAGATTTCAGTTATGGGGGAAGGACAGATTTTTTGTCCAATGTCATCTCAGCCACTGTTGCAAGAAAACTGATGAGAAAAGACTGTGAAGCCTACCTAGCACATGTGGTGGATACTAAGCAGGCTAAGCCAGATCTGTGTGACATACCCACAGCAAAAGACTTCCCAGATGTGTTCCCTAAAGAATTGCCTGGTTTGCCACCAGAAAGGGAAGTTGAATTTGCTATTGAGGTACTGCCGGGTACAGCACCAATCTCTATTGCTCCTTATAGGATGGCGCCCACAGAATTGAAGGAATTGAAAATCCAGTTATAGGAGTTACTGGATAAGGGGTTCATACGCCTCAGTGTGTCACCATGGGGAGCTCCAATGCTTTTTGTAAAGAAGCAAGATGGGACTTTGAGGTTATGCATTGATTACCGGCAGTTGAATAAAGTGACAGTGAAGAATAAGTATCCATTGCCTAGAATTGATGATCTATTTGATCAATTGAAGGGAGCAAGAGTATTTTCAAAAATTGATCTCAGATCAGGGTATCATTAGTTGAGGGTGAAGGATGCAGATGTGCCAAAGACTGCATTCAGGACCTGGTATGGGCATTATGAGTTTCTGGTGATGCCCTTTGGCCTAACAAATGCACCAGCAGCATTCATGGACCTTATGAACCGTATCTCCCATCCATACCTAGATCGGTTCCTAGTGGTCTTTATTGATGATATTTTGGTGTATTCCAAGACCAGGGAAGAACATGATGAACATTTGAGGATTGTTCTGCAAATCCTGAGAGAAAAGGAGCTGTATGCTAAGTTGTCCAAGTGTGACTTCTAGTTGAATGAGATTGCATTCCTTGGACACATAGTGTCAGCTGATGGGATTAAGGTGGATCCCAAGAAAATAGAAGCAATGATGGAATGGAAGGCTCCCAGAAATACAACTGAGGTCAAAAGCTTCTTGGGGCTAGCTGGGTATTACAGGAGATTTGTGAAGGGATTTTCCTTAATAGTTGCTCCAATGACCAAGTTGTTACATAAGAATGTCAGATTTGACTGGAATGACAAGTGTCAGACTAGTTTTGAGAAGTTGAAGGCTATGTTGACAGAGGCACCAGTGTTAACACCAAAGGTCGTGAAAGGACTTTGTGGTCTACAGTGATGCCTCTCATAATGGGTTAGGGTGTGTATTGATGCAAGAGGGGAAGGTGGTCACTCATGCTTCTAGACAGCTAAGGCCACATGAACAGAATTACCCTACCCATGATCTAGAGCTTGCAACAATTATCTTCGCACTGAAGATATGGAGGCACTACTTGTATGGTGAAAAGTGCTACATTTACACAGACCACAAAAGCTTGAAATACTTGCCAACCCAAAAAGAGCTCAACCTTAGACAGAGGCAATGGATTGAATTCCTGAAGGACTATGATTGTGTGATTGACTACCATCCTGGGAAGGAAAATTTAGTTGTTGATGCTTTGAGCAGAAAATCCATCACAGCTTTGAGATCATTGAATGCCCGTCTATCTTTGGTTCGAGATGGAGCTATTTTGGCTGAGTTGCAAGTGAGGCCAAACCTGCTACAGCAGATTTTAGATGGGCAAAAGGCAGATGAAAAGTTAATGGCTATTATGAGCAAAATCTCAGAGGAAAAAGTAACTGACTATGAGGTGAAAGCAAATGGGTGTCTGTACTACAAAGGAAGAGTATGTGTACCAGATAATAGGGAATTAAAATCCAGTATTCTGAAAGAGGCACATGCCAGTGTTTATGCTATGCACCCAAGAAGTACAAAGATGTATCATGATCTGAAGCTTCAGTATTGGTGGCCTGGTATGAAGAAGGACATAGCTGACTATGTAACTAAATGCTTGACATGTCAGCAAGTTAAGGCAGAACATCAAGTTCCATCAGGTTTGCTACAGCCTATACGCATAAGTGAATGGAAATGGGATCGGATCACCATGGATTTTGTAAGTGGTCTACCTCTCACCCAAAAAAAACATGATGAAGTATGGGTGATAGTAGATAGGTTGACGAAGTCAGCACATTTTTTGCCAGTTAGGACTGACTACTCACTGGAGAAGTTAGCAGAATTGTATATCAGTGAGATAGTTAGACTACATGGAATTCTAGTTTCTATCATATCTAATCGAGACCCAAGGTTTACATCGAGATTTTGGAAGAAGTTGTATGAGTCCTTGGGTACACAACTCCACTTCAGCACAGCTTTCCATCCTCAGACGGATGGGCAATCAGAAAGAGTAATCCAGGTAAATAATTGAAACCAATTGAACTAATACAAATATTGAAACAAAATGATAATAATAACATGAAATATATGTCAGGTCCTTGAGGATATGCTGAGGAGTTGTGTCATTGAGTTTGAGGGAAGTTGGGATAGATACCTCCCACTGGCAGAATTTGCATATAATAATAGTTACCGAGCTAGCATTCAAATGGCCCCGTATGAAGCACTGTATGGGAGAAAATGTAGAACTCCAGTGTGCTGGACTGAATTGGGCAAAGGCAAACTAGTAGGGCCAGACCTGGTGAAACAGACTGAGGAGAAAGTAAAACTAATTAAAGCCAATCTGAAGGTTGCCTCAGATAGACAGAAATCTTATGCCGACTTGAAGAGAAGAGAAATAGAATATGCGGTTGGCGACAAAGCGTTCCTCAAGGTGTCACCGTGGAAGAAGGTACTAAGGTTTGGAAGAAAAGGTAAGTTAAGCCCTAGGTTCATTGGTCCATATGAAGTCATTGAATGTGTGGGTCCAGTGGCTTACAGGCTAGCTTTACCACCAGAGCTGGACAAGATCCACAATGTGTTCCACGTGTCTATGCTAAGAAGATACCGCTCAGATCCTTCACATGTCATCTCCATGGAAGAAATTGAAGTACAAACGGATATGACATATGAAGAAGAACCCATACGGATCCTGGCTCGGGAAGTGAAAGAGTTGAGAAATAAGCAGATTCCACTGGTGAAAGTGCTTTGGAGGCACCACAACACCGAGGAGGCAACTTGGGAAAGTGAAGAGACGATAAGGCAACAGTTCCCTCAACTATTTGCATCAGGTAAATTTCAAGGACGAAATTTAAATTAGAGGGGAAGAGTTGTAACACCCTCCCTGTAGCAATTCCGTATATTCTACTGTTCCGGTGATCGGTATCGGTCCGGACAGTTAGAACATCCGGAAAAAAATATTTAAACTAAAGTGAGGAACCATAATTAACTCAAATATTAATAAGAAAAAATTAGAAAAAATTTTAGAAATAAAATACAATCAAGTTAAATGAGCCGGTGCCCTAGCGATGGGTAACCTAGTGGGAAGTTGCGGTTCTCGCAACTAGGAGCCCTAGACCGGGGAAAAATTCATAAAATAATTTTTGGGACTCCAGAGAAGGGTCACTGAGGTTCCTAAGGCATTAGAATGCCAAGAAAATATTTAGAAAAATTTTTAAATCGGTACAGACAATTTTGGCCCGTTAAGCCAAACGGAGGGCATTTTGGTCATTTCGTCTTCAGAGATGATTTTTGGCCGACTTGTCCAGTTAAGTAAATAATTATTATGACATAAAATGTGAATAAATATTACTAAAAATTGAATTAAAAATGAGTAGAAAAGAAAAGAAAAAAAATGAAATAAATGAGAATTTTGACATCATTATGATGTCATTAAAACCCCAATGACCTATCATATTGTGACACATGTCCTTAACCCATTTAAAATCAATAAAATGGGTAGAAAATAAAAGAAAAACCCAGCTTTCTTCTTCTTCCCATTTCCAGCCGTGAACCATTTTTTCCTCCATTAAAATTCCTTTCATTTTCTCTCTTCCAAACCTTGAATTCTCACCACTAAACCTTAAGTTCTCTTGATTAAAAATTATCCTTACTTCTTGCGAAAGTGTTTGGCAGCCAAGAAAATTAAAGAAAGTGAAGGAAAAATCTAAGTTGGGTCAATAGAAAATCTGCTTCATTCAAGGTTAGTGCCCTAAACAATTTCTTTTCTTTCATTAATCTTGTAGGCATGCTAAATCAAGTAGAAATTGTGTGAAATTAAAAGAAACACTTGAGTAAGTGAAATCTCTAAATTTGGCAGCCATGAGAAAGTTTAAGGATTGTTGGTTTTTGATGAAATTAAGTGGCTTAATTATATTATTGATGAGTATAGATGATGGATAAAATGATTTAATATGAGTTTGGTGTGTGTATGCCATGATTTGGAAATTGGAGTTAGGGTTTGAGCATGAAATTGAGACTTTGATCATGTAATGATGAAAGTGAGTTTTAATGGTCAATTAGTGACCATTTGGTTATTGGTAAACAAGAAATAAAGTGTGTTTAGTGATGGGATTTAGGTTTAGTGTGGCTGCCCTAGGTGACCTGCAGAATTGGACATGAATCCAGTAGGTTTGGGCAGCCATAACTTGAATTGTAGATGTTCAATTGGTATTTGGACAATTAGACATGAAACTAGACACATAATGGCACAACTTTGGTGAAGAAACCATGCCCATAAGACTAAACCAAGTGGAGCAAAAGCTTGCCCCAATCCGGGTGACCTGCAGTCTGTTTCTGCAGAATGACCAAATAAACAGTGTTTGGTCATTTAGCCATAACTTAGTGTAAAATGGTCCAATTGACCTAAAAGTTTACCCACAACAAGCTGAGATATAGACCAACAACTTTCATGAAGAAACCTAACCCAAATTATGACCAGAACCTATCCAACAAGTGAGTTGAATTCACTGTTTACTGTACTGTAGATATGGTCAGTCCAGAAAAATTTTAATCCGGCCAGTTGTGGTTTATGGACCATAGATTGAGCTACAAAACTCCAAATAGAGTGATTCAAAAAAGGAAATTCAACTAGACAAAATAAGGAACAACTTTCATGTTGATCATTTTGTCAAATTCCCACTGAAAAATTGACCAATGGAACAATAAACACAAGGTATAAAAACTGAAAATTCTGCCCAACTAACATTAAGCTTAGAAATGGTATTGGCAACCAATACCAACAAATTTTGAATGCAAAATGTGGTATGTTGATGATATTAAAACCAATGTACCTATTGCCTATGCAAAAGTCAACATTTTTGTTGACCAATGAATGGAATAGTAACACTAAAACTTAAATTCCAAAAATTGTGAAACTTAAAAGTGTGGAATGCCCTAGTATACCTAACAAGATTGGTTTGGATAGCTTGGCATGCCAATAGGGTTCAGTTAGCAGTACTGCACATGGCATTATGCCATTTTGTGATTTCATGGCTTTTAGCCATTCTGACATTGTGTTGATATTTGGCCTTGTGCCTATTGTTATTATAGCTTATTAGCTGTTCTGTTGCACATCGGGAGATGCATATGTGACCGATGGTGTGACGGCCCGAGGTACTAGATACCCAGTGCCAGTTTACCCGTTTATCCAGTCCAGTCATCCAGTATAGGTTACGTGGGCACCCAAAAATGAAAGTGAACAAATTTAATGAAATAATGAATAGAACTAGTACGTAATAAATAAGATTACCAATAATGATAAAAAAAAAATTTTTTTTCTGCATAAGACATCAAAACATGCACTGCATATTTACTTCCTGTTATTTCTTTTTATTTTATTATTGGCACCACTAAGCATTATTGCTTAGTGCGTTGCTTTTGCCATGCGTAGGTTCTGGAGATGCTGACCGAGAGCCCAGTAGACCACAGACTGGGTGAGACGTCCTGCAGCTCTGCATAGTGTCCGTGTCACCTCACCATCTTCAGTGCATTGGTAGGACACTAGGTTTCATTTTGGTATTTTGTAACTAACTTTTATTTTCTCTTGTGTAATTGAGACTTATGTAATGTATTTTGATGTTAATATAAATAGTGAAAATTGTGTTTATGAATGGAAAAATTAAGTATTTATTTATTACTTATATATGAATACGATGAGAAATGAATGATTGAAAAATGGAAATGTTGATGAAAAATATTGAGATTTTGATGATTATTGGAGTTTGAGGAAATGATTATTGGAAGTGTTTTTAATAGGTTCCGAAGAATTGTTTTCTCCATTTTTAGCCGGTACTCTGCCGGATTTTCTATAAAATTTTTGGAACCTCAAATAAATTATAATTTCAATAAATGACTTAAATGAATTATATTTTACAAATTATATTAAAAAATATGATAAAAATAAATTAAGGAAGAATAAAAATGATTGAGATAAAATAGAGTGTTCCGGTACACTGTGTGACATATTTTACTCGGATATACTATACACGGGTAAGGGGTGTCACAATTTTTATATAGAATTAGAATTTGAAAAATAGAATACAAATATGATTACTTCAAAATTTTAATTACAAGTAAAGATAATTAAAAAAAAAAAAGCTACAATATTAAAATTATAAAATCCGTCTTTTAAAAAATAATATGTATTTTTAACATTTCTTATATTAATAAAAATAGCGATATTTTAAAATTTTAATATTTGTGAAATATATTTATCTTATATCATAAATTTATGTAAAACTATAACTATTTTTGTAAAAAAATTATTTTATAAAAAATATGTCAGATTAATTAAAAAATTTACACTTTATACAAATTTAAAGATGTAATATTTTTAAAAAATAATATAATAAAATATTATTTTTAATTATTAATGATGTTATATATTTTATTATTATTAAAATTAAATGATTCAATTCATTATTAGTAATTTAATATACTTTTTTATTATGTTAATAACAAAAAATTATATTTATATATTTTTTAAACAACATTATTTTCTAATTAATCTAATATATTTTCTATAATCTAAAAAAAATTAATTTACATAAGTTATAAGATAAAATATAAAAATTTCATGAAATTTAAATTATTTTTTGAATAAAATAATTATTACATTTTAATCAAAATAATCATAGAAAGTATTATTAATATGTGTGTAAAAAGAATTAAATAGATATTTTAATTGATTACGCCATCAATTAATTAAAAATTTATTATTATAAAGATAAAAATTTATCCAAATTAAATTAAAAAAGAGAGAAATTTTAGTTGAAAGTTAATTTAATAGTAATAATTTATCTTATTTAGAATATAATTAAAAATTAAATTAAAAAATAAAAATTATAAATTATCTATACATAACATGGGTATTATGCTAATGAAAAAAGTAAAATAAGAAGTAATAGTAATAAAAATAAAGCTATAAAATAGAATTATTATGAGATGTGATCGTATATTTTTAAATTATTATTTAATTAATATTAATGAATGAGTGATTGAATTATAAAACAAGTAGAAAAAGTATCATTGCTTCAATTACAAATAGAAAAGGTAATAAAAAAAATTAGTGGAGGCTAAACAGAACTAAATAGTGCTAGTAAATAGTAATAATAAAATGGTGGAAAATAAAATATTAGTTTGAGGCACGGTGACACTGTTTTAAAGATAAATCTAGCACAAGCCACTATCTTCTAAGATTCAATGAACTTTTCTTAATATAACAGGAAACAACAATTAACAGAAATATATAAATAAGATTTGTGAATCAAAACTAATAACTCTTGAAAGAATCAATAAAAATAATAGAGTAAATCAAAAGAATTAAGAGTAATTAGATAAGAGAGAATATATCCTTAATGAGAAGTTCGGTGTATGTCAAATGGCAAAAGGTATTAACTATTTATGGCAAAAATAGTAAAAATTCATATTAGAATTAGTTAGGTCATTAAATCATTGTTAATTAAAAAAATTATTTTTTAATTAAAAGAATTTTAATGTTGTTATTTAAAATATTAAAACTCTAAAATATTAGCCATAAACTTTGAACAAATAAGTTAATAGTTGCTTTCAAATCAATAGCTTTAATGGTCATAAGTTTTTTTTTAAATGACCATAAGTTTTTTCTAATGACAATAAGTTATTCTTTGTTTATAATAATAATAATAATAATAATAATAATAATAATAATAATAAATGCGTTTAAAAATATTTCACTAAATGGTTTTGATTTTCCATTAAAGTAAACATGAGTCCTGATTTTACTGCTATTCTTCAAATTAAAAATTAAGAAATATTATAATGGATGATAATTATATTTAGTAATTAATACTTTTTCATCATTTAAATTTGAAGGATCAAATTAATTATGGATTGTATTTAGAAAATTAAATTCTATAATAAGTATATACTAGGGAATTGCATGTGCTAAAGCACATATCAATAATTTTAATATATATATAAAATTATATATATATATAATTAACTAGGGTCTAAAAATATTAAAATTAAATTGTTGTGTAAATAAATTGCCAATTTAATTAAATTGCCTAGTTAATTAAAAGATCTAAAATATTAAAATAAATTGCCAATTTAATATGATCAAGCCCATAGCTCAAGCTGACAGAAGTTCAACAGTTAGTGGGTATTAATTATATAAAGCCAGACCAAGTGGACAAAGTAGAGAAAGTGGTGTTGTGGGTGGTTATGGGAGTTGTGGATAGTTATAGATCGTTATTGTGACAGCCCTCACCCGTTTACAATATAGCCGAGTAAGGCATGTCACACAGAGTACTGGAGCACCTTATCTTATCTTATCTTATTTTAATTTCTAAATATTCATTTTATAGGTTTAAATAGCCTTTTATGTGAAATTCATATCATTTATGTCCTTTATATTAAATTTTGATAAATTTGAATTACCTCAAATTTTATAGAAAATCCGACAGAGTGCCGGCTGTAATTTGAAAAAATAGTTTTTCAAAACCTGCTAAAAAAAACACTCCCAATAAATTTTCAAACCCACAACTCCTAACATTAACCCAATTCTCAACAAATTTTCAAACAATTTCCATAATATCATTCATATCATAATAATCTCAAATTCATGACGAAATACTCAAATTTTATTTATTTACAAAATATACAAACATTTACATAAACTTTAAATTTGATAACTTTATAATGTACATGACAAAATCCATATCTACTACAAAATACAAAATATCAAAATACAAAAGAAACCTAATGTCCTACCATGAAAGCATTGTAGTATAGATGACTTTGGACTCCTTACAGATTTGACTAATCACCTAGTTTGTAGTTTGCTGGGCTCCTTATCTTTATCTCCAGAACCTACGTGTAGCAAAAAGCAACGTGCTAAGCAATACTGCTTAGTGGTGTCAATATAAAATAAAAATAAAATAAAATAAAATAAAATAAATGTTTATGCAATTTGTTGTTAATATTTTATACAAACTAAAATTTTTGGTAATTGTTAACAATTTTATCAATTTATTACATTAGTTAATAATAATTTATTAAGACTTAATATAATTGCCCAAGTAACCTATGCAGTTGACTAGATTGGATAAACGGGTAAACTGGCATGGGGTACCATGTATCTCAAGCCATCACACCATCGGTCACAAAGTGTCTCCTGGTGTGCAACAGAACAGTTGATAAGCCATAACAATAATCGGGCACAAGACCAAGTATCACAATAGTGTCGTAATGGCTAAAAGCCATAATATCAAGAAATGGCCACATAAGCCATAAATCACAGAATGACATAATGCCATATGCAGTACTATTATCGGAACCCTTTTTGGCATGCCAACCTATTCAAACCAATCATACTAGGCATACTAGGGCATATTACAAAATTTAATGTCATTCTTTGTATTTAATATTCATTGGTTACTATTCATTTTACTAGTCAATCAAAATGTTGACTTTTTCATACACAATAGGTAAGTTGATTTTAATAACACCAACATACCACATTTTGCATTCTACACATGTTGGCATTTGTTGCAAATTCAATTTCAAAACTCATTTAATGTTATTTCAAATTTTCAAATTTCATGCCTTGTATTTACTATTCCATTGGTCATTGTTACAGTAACAATTTGACCAAACTCTCTTCATCAAAGTTGTTCTTTCTCGTCTCTTCTTTAATTTCCTTTTTGAATCACTTCATTTAGAGTTTTCTAGCTCAAGTTATGCTAATTTCTTTAAGACTGGCCAGATCGGTATCTATCCAGAATTTCTGGGCAGAAATGGTTCTGACTATTTTGATACTTGAATTTGGTTAGCAATTCAGATGGGTTATGATCAGAATTTGATTTGGTGTTCCTCATGAAAGTTGTTTTAAATTATCTAAGCTTTTTATTGATATAAAATTCAGGTCAATTGGACATTTCTACACTGAGTTAGGACCATTTGAACGAACACTATTCATTTGGTCATTTTCCAGGGACAACTTGTGTGTTACTCGGATTGAAGCAATTTTTAGGTCAACTTAGGTGGGTTTTCTGGGTAGAGTTTCTTCACAAAAAATGTTGCATTATGTGTCTAATTTCACCTCCAATTGGCCTTGCACCAATTGGGGCAACATAGCTCAAGATATAACCCTAGGAACACACTGGACTCAAAGGGTCCAGAATTCAAACCATGAGGCAGCCTAATCATTCCCCTATTTAATGTCAGAATTCACTCCAAATTTAGTTCAAACTACACCAAATGGTCACTAATTGACCATTAACACATTAATCCATCCTCAATTGCATAAACCCCCCTAATTTTTGGTACAAAACCCTAACCCTAAATTCCCAATTTTACAACACACATACAATCCATGTGATTTCTCACTTTAACTCCAACATACACTTCATTGGGCATTAGTATACATGTTAAATTCAATGAAAATCATTGTTGAAAGGACTTTATAATCGCCAGACGATTCTCACCAAAGTGGAAAAAGTGAAGAGTCGCCACTTTAATTTTGAGGGAAATTAAAGAAAATCACTTGTAAAAATAAATTAAGAACCACTTCGAAAATAGAGATTCTAGGTTCGGAGTCCACATACGGGTAGGGAAGGTGTTAGGCACCCCATCTCATCCCTCAACGAGGGTAAGCAAATTTAATGATGTGTTCTTTATAAATTGAAAATTGATAGTTCAGGGTGGGGGGGGGGGGTAGAATGATGATGTTAATCCTTTATAATGGATAAAAGGAATATTCAATATTTCACTATTACGGGTTGCTCAAGAACACGAGTACATGAGATGACCCTTCAGTGAATAAGTGTTGTATAATAGGTATTTTGAAGATTAATAAGAATACTGAAGTTATGATGTTTTTAGAGGGAATTTTGCTTCATAAGTATGAGCGTCTTGAAGAGGACCCTTCATCGGGCCTCAACATAATATTCAAGATACTTTGGAAGAACTCTCCCGCAGATCCCTTGTTTAGAACATATAGAGAGTTTCGTAACAGAAGTATCAGGCTTAAAGGAGGAAGGACTCTTTCCCACTCTGAAATATTTTATTAGAATTTTAGTTGAGAATTCGGGAAAGGACTCTCTCCCGATCTCTTGATATATTTTGTTAGAGTTTAAGCTGAGAAGTCGGGTAAGAACTCTCCCCTGATCTCTTAGTGTATTAAGAATTTAACGTGAGAACTCGGGTAAGAACTCTCTCCCGATCTCTTAATATGTCCTACTAAAAGTTTAAGCTGAGAGATCGGGTAAGAACTCTCTCCCAATCTCTTAATATATTTGTTAATATATTTTATTAAAAGTTTAAGCTGAGAACTCGGGTAAGAACTCTCTCCCGATCTCTCGATGTATTTTGTCAAAAATTTAAGCTGAGAACTCGGGTAAGGACTCTCTCCCGATCTCTCAATATATATATGGATGGTGTTTTATTAAAATTTTAACCTAGGGATTCGGGTAAGGGTTCTGTTTCGATCCCTTTCATAGTGGAAAGAATTACCGAAGGCACAGAAGCCCTTTTGAAAGGCTTTTCCTGGACTATGGAATTCTACAATTGGATGGCGAACATTGAGCCGAACTCCTTGCCGATCTTCTGCATGATTGCTTTACCTGAACTCTTTGGTTTTTGACTTCGTCCTTTTCGAGTTGCCTGTCCGAGGTCTGAACTTTGTCTCGATTCTTGATCCACTGTCCTGTCATCTAGGCTCACTCCAGGGCCCGATCTCATAATTTATTTTCTCATTTTGACCCCTCTAGGCTATTCTGACTTTCCTATAACTACTCGAGTCACGCTCATTTTCCTATTATTTTCATTTATTTGGACTAAAAACTATCGGGTCAGTACTTCTACCTATACTCTTTAGAGTATTTACGAGTTATCGATGACTCGAACATTTATTTCCGAGGGAAATAAAATAAAGCGACAATAAAGATAAAATTTGCGAACGAACAAAAAGAGATAAAGATAATGATTACGGGCTAAGACAACCTATCCTAAGGTTCAGCGTGATTAGATACCTTAAAAAACTTAAGAAAACGAACCAAGGATATTCGACAAATGACAAGTTAGACACTTACCTATAGAAAGTTGAGACGATAAGTGAGCCAACGCCGGTATCAGCAAATCTTAGGGAGCTGAAGACTGAGACAGCCGAAAAACTGGAGCTGACCCGAGGTGATGGGGACGAAGTGAAGTGGGGTTGGGCTCGTAGGACAATGCATAGATACTGAGAATGACAATCATAGGGTTTAAAGCTCTTTTGAACAAGATACTCCAGAAAATTGATTTCTGAAGTTTCTCAAAGCTTTGAGAGCTTCGAATGATAGGCAATAAGGCTATATCAAAGTTCAGAGTCTTTCCACGATAATCACCACCTTTTCCTCTTCTACAGTATTGCATGTAGATATTTATAGGGAATGGGTGCTCAAAGTGGACGGTTAGGATCACATCAGGAGGAGACGAAAGGCCTAGATTTAAAAGGACATAATCTGATGTCTGGGAATTAAAGAGAATCAAAATTGAGGATCGAGTTTTCATTTAGAATTTCTATCCTTTCGCCCCATGATCCAACGTTCAAGGGGCTTGCTTTACAAAATGGATCCAAAGATTGGGAACAAAAAGCATCGAATCTGCCATCTGTTTTTTATCCGAAGGCTCCAAATCCATCCTTATAATTATAATCAACGGTGTAGATCGAGATGTACTGGGCTACTTTAATCGTTTGGAATCTGGCGGCTAGGAGTGCGTCCTTACAAATGAGATGTGTGGCAAGGATCAGTTCATGCCTCCAATGCTTTAATCAACTCAGATCTGAGGGTGAAGAGAGCTAATTAAAGGTTATGATCAGAAGTTATTCAACTCCCTGAGTTCTCTGATCTTATAGGTCGTCTCTCACTTTTCCGATCTTCCCATTATGACTGACCCATTTTAGGGTTATTATTTCGATCTCTATCTCTTGCATCGGGTCCATTCTTACTTCCCGATCACTCTTATTTCTGATCTCTCCTCTCAATCTGACCTGTATCGGTCAAAGCAATAAATTCTTCAGTTACCGATGCGTCTACTTTGAGTTTTGTATGCAATAAATGCTAGGGCCCTATATATATATGCCGATGAATTTTCCTTTGCATACTCACAACTTTCTCTAGTGAATCTTCAATGTTTTATTCCTTAGTTCTTGGCTTTTCCGGCAAGAATTCTTCTCATAAAAATCACTTTATTCTTTTTCCGAATGCTTTGTTTATTCATCTCCTGAAAATGAGCAATTTCGGTGATCAGAGGTTCATGAGGGTTTCGCCTGATATCGGTGAGGGAACTGGACTAATTGACTAATCAAGGTCAAAACTGGCTACCACGCCGATCTCGGATCGGCCCATCGGTATGGCTTGCAGACCAATCCCCGACAAGGAGACTGCTAATTTCAATCTTAATATCGGTGATCGCCTCTTGAAGTTCATTTGGCTCCTCACCATCTCGAGGGTCCCAATTGCAGCTTGGTTCTGATCGATGACATCGGCAATGACACCGCTCAATATCACGAGATCATAGTCACCCCATCTGAGCCGTACATCTGTCCAGTATTTATTGCTGGCTTTCTGATCAAACACATCTTTTGATTCAGCCACAAGACTAGGCTTTGACATAGGCCATCATTCTAGGCTTATGAGTAGTCTAAGTTAGGTAGAATGTAGTGCTAATTTTGAGAGATTGCCCAAATGATGTAATCTAATCTTTGAGAGATTGCCCAAATGATGTAATATAATCTTTTGGAAATGAAATGAAATTTTACTTGAATGTTTTTGTTTCATTATTGCCTTGGTTGTTATTCCGATCTCTGACAAATGTGCCCGATCTGATCCCTAGACGAATTTGTAACATCCTCACTTTACATAGTCCGTATGTCCCACTGTTCTAGCGGCTAATGTCTGCCCCAAAAAGTCAAAATGTTTGGAACTACACTTCGGTGATACTAAACATGCATAAAATGATGAAATAAATAAAAAGAAAATACAAGAAAAATTAAGGAAAAATAAAAGAGATAAAATGTGACTAAGTTAAACGAGCCAAACCCGTAGCGATGGGTGACCGCACCGGGAAGTTACAGCGAGGACTGTTGACTAGCCCTGGACCGCGAAGAACTCGGGGAAATATTTTCAGGACATAATTAAAGGTCTACTAAGATGTAATTGACATTGAAAATGTCAAAGAAAAATTAATAAGTTAGTATAAATGAAAAACGAAAAATTAAAGAAATCGGCAGTACAAGGAGTAAATCGGTAATACCGAAAAATTCGAAATACAACCCGAAGAGGGGCATTTTGGTCATTTGATACCGAGAGTTGAGATTTGACCTAAATGTGTATGAAAAATAAGTAGCATTAAATTTTGAAAATCTCATGAAAAATGAAATTCTATGTATAATGTAATTAAGAGAAATTATGGGGTAAAATGTGGGATAATTAAAAGTTTAATTATAATAATAATTAAACTTAAGTTAGTGGATCTTAGTGGGGTATATAAGGCCACATGAAGACAAGAGAATCAGCCACTTCACTCATCTTCTTCTTCATTTCTTCTTCTTATCGAATTGAAATTCTTTCCCAAGTTCATCCATGGCCGTCCCACTTACAAGCTCCAATCCACCACCTTCAAGCCATGATCTTCACAAGTTGTCTTCATTAAAGTTAATCCCCACATCACAAGGAGGCCATTGATGGTAATTTAAAGAGGTATAGTTAAGGTTTGGTCAAGCTCAAAAAAGGTTAGTGCTAGTTTTTCATCTCTTGCTTCATTAAACTTTGTTTTAAGGTTGTGATGAATTAAATTGATAAGAAATTTGAGAGAAATAGATGATTAATGATGAAGCATGAATTTGGCAGCCATGGATTTTAAAGGAGTTTAATTTGTTTTTACATGTAATTAATGGGTAATGAAGTTGGTTAGGCTTATTACATGTATTAGTAGTTTGGTGTTATGTGTATGCTTGAAATCAGTACTTTGAAGTAAGGTTGTGAAGTGTATATGGAAGATGGAAGCATATGTACAATTGGGCAGCCTTGTGATTCATGGAAGAGTGCTTGATTTCATGAATTTATTTGATGAATTATGGTACTAAGGGATTAATGTAGGTGTATGTAAATTATTGTGGGAATTTCATGTATTAGTTAGGTGATTTCATGTGTAAATTATGTGAACATTGACTTTGTGAATTAGGATTGTTTTTGGTGTATTGAGGATTGGTATATTCTGCCCAAAATGACTATAATGAGATGTGATGAATAATTAAGTAATGTGATGAATCCAGAATTTAGGTATGGGAATTAAAGGATTAGGGAAATGAATGTGTATGGTTTGTGTATTTGAAGAATTTTATGAGGAAAGTATGCTTATGGAGCTATAACCCTAATTGTGTGGCCCCAATTGGTATGAGCCCTATTGGAGGTAAAACTAGACATATGATGAACTAACTTTCATGTAGAAGCCTTACCAAAAATCTATCTAGAAAGTGACTCAAAAAGTGACATAATCCGGAATAGGTAACTTGGCAAATCCAGAATTTGACTATATGAACAGTAGCCAGTATTTTAGCCATAACTCACTCAAAACAAGTCCAAATGACCTGAAATTTATACCGTTGGAAAGCTTAGACATAGAGCTACAACTTTGGTGAAGATTATAGAACCCAGAAATGTCATTTACTAAGTCAAATTGCTTGCACAAGTTGAGGTAACAAAATTGTCCAGAACCATTGCAACCCAGAATTTGACTATTTGAACAGTAGTCACTCATGTGACCACAACTCACTCAAAATAGGTCCAAATAACCTGAAATTTTATATCAATGGAAAGCTTAGACATAGAGCTATAACTCTTATGAAGACACCAAAGCCCAAAAATGACTAGAACCAAGTCAAATTGATTGCCCAAGTTAGGGTACCAAATTTGCCAGAATTGAACTTGACCTAAAAATGACCTACAGTTGCATTGAAAATGCAATCTGTCCAGCTTTAGTAAATTGACCATATCTTGGTCTATACAACTCAGAATGACCTAAAATCAGTGTGAAAAGTTTAATAAGACATAAACCTACAATATTGAAATTTTGACCAGAACCCAGAAATCAAGGGAACTAGACCAATTAAGTTGATTAAGTCAATTAAGTTGATTAAAGTTGACATACTAAATCTGGAATTGGTATAATTGACCATTAAGTCTAGAAAATTTCAAATAGGCATATCTCCCACAAGAAGTCTCCAAATGAAATGAGCCATACCAATCTGGAAAGCTAAGAAAGAGACCTAAAGCTTTGTTTTAGACAACTTCCTCAAATTATAAATGTATAAGGCCAGAATTTAAGGTTAAAGCCATTAACCTAATTGAGGACCATGCCAATATAGGACCTTTGAGTCCAAGTCAATAATTTGACTATAAATAATTCCATAAAACTTGACAAATTACAAGTAAAATTTCTGATTGACCCTAAGACATAAGGCAACAATACTTATGAAGAATACTAGACCTCAATGTTATTACAAACAGTCCAAATAAATTAGTAAATTCAGAACAAAAAATGCCTAATAAGGAAGTCGAAATTTAGATTTGACCTAGTTATGGTTAAATGACCATAACTTGAGTTATACAACTCAAAATGGAGTAATTCAAAAAGGGTATTAAAAAAGACACAATAAGAAACAATTTGATGAAGAGAATTTTGCTAATTTCACCCTATAGTCTGAACCAATGGAACAGTAACCATTGGCCATGAAATCTGAAAATTTGGAATCACATATAATTAGCCTTGAATTAAGTTTGGAAATCAATACCAACGAGTATAAACTCAAAATGAGGAATCCTAGTGCAACTAGAACCAACATATCTATTCAGTGTGGAAAAGTCAACGTTTATGTTTGACTAGTAATGTGAATAAGAAACATAATGACTTAATAAATCACATAAGTATATGAATCGGACATTAGTCCTTATTATCAGAGATAGGAAAAATGCTTTGAGCACAATGGTACTTCAGAACAATTGATATGAAACGTGATCTGTCTGATGATCTACTGAATAATTGTGACATGTTAATACTAGAATCAACCTATCCATGATGTATAAAAAGGTCAACAATTTTGTTGACCAGTGAAAGGCATAATGACCTATAAACCCTAAAAATAAAGAATTAAATATTTAATCTTGTAATATGCCCTAGTTTGCCTAGTTGGCTAGTTTGGATAGGTTGGCTTGCCAATAGGATTCTGACAGCTATTCTATAAATGGCTTCACGCTGTACTGTGTTTTCTGGCTTATTATGCCATACTATGATCTTAATAGCCTATGGCTATACGGATTGTGTTATTATACTCGGCTTAATGTCTGATTGATTATATGGCTTTTTAGCCACACTGTTTGCACATCGGGAGATACTTTGTGACTGATGGTGTGATGGCCCGAGGTACTAGGTACCCAGTGCTAGTATATATATTTATCCAGTCTAGTCAGTGTATAGGCTACACGGGCAGTCAATTAAAACATTATTCAATTTAGGCAATTAAGTTAAGTATAATGAAATTTCAGTACGATTAAATTAAGTATTGAATGAAATGAGTAAAAGAGATTAGCAATAGAAATATAATAAAAATATAATTTGTAGAACCGTAGAGACTTAAAATACAATACAGTTAAAATAATTTGTATACTGGGTAGTATTACTAAAAGGTTATAAATTTAGCACTTTCAAAGAGGAACAAACTAGTATATAAGATAGTTAATATTAGAAACATTCCAGTAAATCAAATTGATTATTCAATATTTAAATTATGCTCTATCCTTTCTTTATTTGTATATATTATTTCTTGTTATACTATTGCACCACTAAGCAGAAATGCTTAGCGCGATGGAATTGCTTCCTCACGCAGGTACTGAAGGTAAAACCAGTAGACTGTCGACTGAGATTTTGGAGTCTAAATTTGCAGAAGTGTCAGAAGAGTACAAGGTTGTCATCTCCTCAAAAATGCATGTAGATAGGGCTCATATTTACACATGTTATGTATTTTGTTCATTCTTAGTATATTGTAAATTATTTGTATATCCTGTACTTGACAAACTTATGTAATTAGTTGGCAAATTATGTAAGTTAATGAAATGTAAGAATTCTGATATATGAGTTAAGTATCTAATCATGATGATTTTGATTAAGATTGAGTATGAGAAATTTTGAGACTGATTATGAGTTGTGAATTTGAGTATATATATTGAAATTGTTTTTGGCAGGTTCAGAAGAACTGTTAGTCCAAATTACAGCCAGCACTTTGCTGGATTGTCGTTAAAATTTTTGAAATTTCCAAATTATTCAGATTTTGATAAACAGTAAAAATAGCCTAAACCTTAGATAAAGTTTTTGAATAAATAAATCAAGAACTGTAATGAAATCAGATAAGATCAGGTGCTCCGATACTCTTTGTGACACACCTTGCTCGGTTACACTGTAAACCGGTGAGGGGTGTTATAGAATCACCATTTGCCCATCCGTTGGTTTGGAACCTTGTTCGATCTGATGACCTTCGTTAACCGATCTCATTTGTCCAACCTTTACTATGTTTCTGGAATCTTTTTCTGACGTGTCATTGAAGCGGCCCGGTTTCACTAACCGATGCGTCACTTGGGACTTCGTGAGCATTTAATGCTCGGGTGGGTATAAATAAGGGGAAGGTTAGCCATTTGTTCCCTTATGTCATATTCAGACCTTCCCCTAGTGACTTCGATACTTCCCCTCATTTTCTAGAGTTTTCCGGTGTCGATTTATACTCTGGTAAGGGTTTTGATATTTTCCTGATTGGTTTCACTTTCGTTCTCTGAAAATGAGCGGTATCCACGGTCAGAGAGCTGCTAGTCCTCCCTCCGTTCATATCTCATGGACATCGGACAAAGGTGAGGTGGTTAGACTGAGTGAGCGACCCGAACCTTCTACAACCTTTGTTTCAGCCCATGGTCGGGTGACTAAATCAAAATAAGCGTATTCTTCAGGGAAAGAGAACTTACCTGTAGACAAGTTGCCATCGGTTCTCAAGGAGACTGACCTCCAGTCCATTAGCCAAGAGTACAACCTTCGAGCTGATCATTTCTTTGAAGAAACTGACCTGATCATAGTTTATGAGGAACAATTGAAATTCGGGCTTCGGTTTCCCCTGAACGGATTTTACCGAGCCGTCCTGAAGTTCCATCAGGTTAGCATAGCCCAAGTGCATCCGAACTCCTAGCTGACTCTGGTGGCTTTCAGAGGTTTATGTCGGGCCAAAAAGCTTGAGCCTACAACAAAGGTCTTTACTGAGTTGCGTAGGCTTACTCGGTAGAAGGACGATGAATATTAGTTTTTCCAAGCCAAGTTGAACTACGGGCTTTTCACCGATCTCTCCTCTTCATTAAAGAATTCGAAAAATCGATTCTTAATATTGAGGAGTAAGGAGCCAAATGGCTTTGAGGGTATCCCGTGTAGTTGGCAGTATCTGGTTCCTCCAATTCCAAAGAAAATCGCCCTAAATAAGGACGAAGACACCTTGGTAAAGGAATTGAAGTATCAGGTAGCCACTCATAAGTATTCGTGTTTGGATGCGGTCATGGCCAAACTGAAGTGGTGGCTATTGCAAATAATTGCCCAAGAGGATTATGAGCTGCAGCTCTCTAACCTCAGACTAGGGATCGGTATAACCTAAATCTTCAGTCTCCTAACTTTAGCGATCTCACTAACTTGTTTTATGTGTAGGTATGGCGGGAGGTGAGAGCGTGAAGGAGAGTCGCAAGCGAAAAAGGGAGGTCGCTTGGAAAGTGCGAGAAATGAAAACCATTGCTGCCTCCCAGACGCTGAGGCAGGACTCGGTAGAAGTGCCGAGCTCTTCGTTTCGACCTTCAAAACAGCCAACCCTAGAGATAGAGATCGCTACTTCCCCTCCTCGATAAGATGAACCACTGCCTCCGCTGGTTTCTTCAAGTGCGAAAGGAGGGTCTTCTAATACACTTGAATTATATAGATGTTTTTAAGCATATTTGTATACTATCTCATAGCATTTGGGAAAGTATTTTCATGCATAGTAGTTGATTTAATTAGTTTTTGTAATTTCTATTGTCAAGCCCTTAATTCTATGTTTTCCGCATCATTTCAGGTGTTTGGGTGAAGCCCCATAGTATAGGAGTGCAAAAGGAAGCCTGGAGAGGTCAAGAGACTGAGTATTACTGCTAACACAAAGAACACGGGTCGTGTAAGCCAAGCCCCAGACCTGTGTAACCTTTTACTAGAAGAAAGCCAGATAGCCAATGGAGAAACAAAAGTACACAGGTCCCGTAATTAGACCCGTATAATCTGCAGGGACTCGTGTAAGTCTCTGCAGAGCACAAGCTTGAAGAACCTTATGGGAACAAAAGTACACGGCCCGTGTAACCAGGCCCATGTAGTTGGCGCAGACCCGTGTAACTCTCTGTGCCAATGCAAGACTTCGCCGTTCCACTCCAGCAAGTTACATAGCCCTGGGCTGTGTAGTGGCACACGGGCCGTGTACTATGTGGCAGCCAGTTTTATAACTCGAATTCCCGCTCTTGTTTTCTGATTCAAATGAGACTCCTAAAGCCTTTTGGACTCAAAATGACCTAACCCTAGAGCAACCATTATAAATAGAAGAGAAAGGGGAGGCTCTCTTTTATCTTTTAACAGCACTTTTGAGGAGTTTTGAAAGAGAGAAATCCACACTCTGCACTCTCTCCAGCCGTCTTGAGGAGAGAAATATTAGTACCAAAAGGAGTTTTTCAGCTGAAGCTCCACAAGATCAAAGTTGCAAACGCTCTTCGGTTCCTTCATTTCATCTCCGTAGACAGATTTCTATTGTTTTATTTCTTCTACTTGATTTTCCTTTTACTGTTTTTACCTTTTATCATGATGTTTGTTGAACTCACCATGAGTGAGTAGTTTTCTTATTCTGGATTTGGGAGAGTAATGCTTGTAATTATTATTATGGATGAATACTAAGTTTTATTTATTGGATTTGAGATTCGTTCCTTGATTTAATTTCTTGTGATCTTAATGCATGCTATGTGCTGGTACCCACTTAGCCATGATTGTAGATGTTAATTGAAGGACTGAAAGGTGAAGATTAATATTTGAAAATCAAGATCTTGAACCTAGGAATTCTGACCTAGACATAGGCTGTTACCTTTGTGGAACTTCAAAATTGGTCAAAGATCTTAAAGGATTTTAATAAATTTGATCACCACGAAAGTTGGGTTTGAGTTAATTAGAATACACCTTAGGTGTCACACCCTACCCCCCTGTAAGGCATAACATGATCCTGTAGTATACCTAATGAATTACCAACTTCGTCTACTGATAACCCATTAAATACACTACAAGGGATTTTAAAACTTTTCTTACTTCTTTTTATAGTGGTGAGTACTATTTACAGGTGTTAAAAACCTTTTTGAACTGAAGTGAATTAGCTAACACATTTAGACTATTAGTAATTTCTGTAAAAATTTTGGCAGAGTGCCCTCTGTAATTTGGATAAAACAGTTCTTCAAAAACCTGTAGAAAGCACTTCAATATTTTTCTCAATCTCAAACTCCAACATAATTCAACACAAATCCACAATAATTTTTCAAAGCCTAAGATACAAGAAATATAATACAATTTTTACAAGTCAAAATAACTCATAATTTATTTTATAACTTTAATGTACAATTTTAATTTACAACTGCTCAAAACCAAGAACAATATGTACATACAGTGGTCATACATTTCAGTACAAAATGCAAAATATGGTATACTCATTATACCCGATAATCTCTCGCTAGATGTACTAGCAGCCTAGTCTGCTGCCCTGTCCGTCTGTCTACCTGCGACAGCAATGGAAAGCTATCGCTGAGACAATGTCTCAGTGGTGCACAATATTAACCAAATACAACTTTAAATCACGAATCATAAATCATATAAATAGTGGATACTTGAAAACATAGTTAAATTCAAGACAATGAATGTCATAAAGAATTTAACACAATATCACAATAAATCTCGGTAATCAAAACATAGTTAAATTCAGAAGACAGTGAATGTCAATAAGAATTTAAACTCCATTTCACAATCTTACAATACGTATCAATAAATCACACACAGCTTAAAATCATGTTCCAAAGTTCAATTCATCCCAAAAGCCAATAGCTAATGAGGAATAACATAGCTAGCTAGCAAAAATATGAGTACTCATTCTATTCATCCTCAACAGGCACACACCTCAATATTTCAGCCAGAGAGGGAATTTAATTCATCCCACTAGATAAACTAGCAAGGAATACAATCAATATACATGATAGTTGTGGTTTCAAACCATTTACAGTGCTTTTAATTCAATAAGTATCCATCAAATATCATTCAAACAATTTTTCACAGTTTCACAATTTAAAACAATGATATACAAATAGTCATAATTTATTTCAATTGAAAATAATTCAAAAGAAATAGCTGTTGTGCACAAACCTCTGATAACTGTCTCCTGGCCTTGACTCAGTGTTTCCTTCCCTTTCCCTGAGTCTTTGCTAACTGAGAAACACAATTTGAAGTGTTTCAGTACTTAATTAAACTGTCTCTAACGATAATGCTTGATAGGTAATTCACTGAATGCTATTATTTGCTTAATCAACCTAATATATCGACCCTCGATGCGTTTTAGGTAAATTAGGTTTTAGTGTTACTAATATGTCACATTCGATAGTCTTTTAGGGTTGGTACATGTTACCAATTTTAGTTCCGTGTATACTGCATTTTCTTGCAATTTGCTGGATTCCGGGATACTAGTTTGACCTAGCAGGACGACCTAGTTCCCTCAGTTTTCAGGTTTTGGTCAAAACTACAAACTTGTAGACCTATGTCTTATTGCACGCGGGGCAAAATTTCAGGTCATTCTGAGTTATGTAGACCAAGTTATGGTCATTTTACTATTGCTGGTCAAATTGCACAAAAATTGGTCATTTTAGGTCAATTTTGGTTCGGCCAGTTTTTGGATCCGAACTTGTGCAAGATTTTTGACTTTCTTATGGTCATTTCTGGGCTTTGGTGTCTTCATAAGACTTGTAGATATGGGTCTTAACTATTCATGGTCAAAATTTCAGGTCAATTGGACCTGTTTTGAGTGAGTTATGGCCTAAACACTAACTGCTGCCCAAATGGTCAATTTTCAGGCCTTATTTGCACTTAATCCGGATTTGGTCATTTTTCAAGCTACCTTGCAAGCAGAATTTTGGCAAGATTCCTTCATGAAAGTTGGCACATTTTGTGCCTAGTTTCACCTTTAATTGGTCTCATACCAATTGGAGCTACACACTTAAGGTTCTAGGCCCAAAACACAAACTGCCTTATTGCATTTCTTTTATACACATCAAGGATCACTTTTAACACTTACCAAACTCAACATTCAAGCCAATTCTGGTTGCACCATAACTTAACATAATTCACAACATATTATAGGTCATTTTGGCAGCTTACAATTACATTCAATGTGCACCATTTAGTATAGAATTTTTCAAACCAAATTTACAACAATTCAATCACCTAACCATAACACTTTTACATGTCCAACTTCACACCATCACACACATACCCAAACTGCCATAATAACCAACACAATTCAACATTAATATTCTATAATCCAAACATGAAATAACATCCTTATGGTTCATCAAACCAGGCTGCCATTTCATGCATTACATTCCCATAATTTTCAAGCATTCAAATTTCAATACACATTCACATATACTAAGTATACATTACCCAAATAATTTCCTACACCATATACATTTAATCAATCCTTTAATTCACCATTTACAAGCAAAAATAAACTGTCTTCAAGGTGTTTCCATGGCTGCCAAAAGTACACTTCCCCCTTTAAACATCAAACCTCAAAAATTTCTCCATAAATCAAACACCCATAACATCTTTACAAACTTTAACAAAACAACAATAAAAAATACAAACTTACCTATTGATGAGGCTTGTTAAATCTTCCCCAAACTCCCTTAAATTTAGTATCTACTTCTTCCTTATGAGGTGGGGATCAAGATTAGTGAAGCAACTTTGGTGTTTGGAGGTGGAATGGAGGAGATTATGAAGTTCTTTCAAGTTTAGGCCATGGAGGTTTTGATGGAGTTCATTTCGGCATGGGAGAAGGGATGAAGATGATGAAGTGTTTAGTGGAAGTAATCTACCCACTTAGTGTATATTTTAATTCCCATAGTGCTCCACTCACCTAAGAAAATGATTTAATATGATTTAAGTGCTAATTACCCAAATTATACTCCACTTTTGGCTATTTACATTAGGTACCCCTAATTTAATTTTTCATTATATTTTCCAAGTGTAATATCATGTGTTTTTAATGGACATTTAGGTCAAAAGACAACTCGGGGTGTCAAATGACCACAATGCCCCTGTTCGGGTTGTATTCCCGATTTTTCGGTAACACCGGGTTTTGTCCGTTTTTCGATTTCTCATTTTTCTTTGTACTAATTATTTAATTTTTTATTTAGTATTTCTAATGGTATTTGTATTTCAATAGGTGTCTATTTAAGTCCTAAAAATATTTTCCAAGGTTTCCCGCAGTCCAGGGCTAGTCAATGGTCCACGCTATGACTTCCCGGTGCGGTCACCCATCGCTAGGGTTCTCGGCTCGCTTAACTTGGTTACATTTCTTTGCTATTATTTTTCCTTTGTTTTTCTTGTATTTTCTTTTCTTGTATTTCATTATTTTATGTCTCCTCACTCATGTCGAAGTGTAGTTCTAGGCATTCTAGCTGTTCGGACAACACTGGTCATAGGAACAGTAGAATGCACTACCGAACTTAGGGGTGTTACATTAGGTGCCTTGAGAGAGGATTTAGGATAACTTAGGATTGATTTCCATTAAGGAAAACGATCCTCAATTCAGTAAATAAACGAGATAACATCCCTAGTAAGATTCAAGTGTGAAATCTTAATTCCAGAATTGTTTCAAATAAATTATTTCATTTTAAGTTTACCATTCTAGTGTTTAAGGTTAACAAACTTCATTCTCTAAGTATTCGATAGACTAGACAGTCAAAATTACAGTGTAGATTGGTACTTACTAATTAAATTCCTCATTTGAGTGATACTCTACTCATCACTTTATTACTTATTAGCGATCCGTGCACTTGCGGGATTGTAAAACCAGCGAAACAAGTTTTTGGCGCCGTTGTCGGGGAATTTTTGGATTTAGTAATATCATGAGATAGGCAATTTAGCTGATTTAGGCAATTATATTTATCATCTAATTTTATTTTACTGGTTGTATTTCTCTTCTTTTCTCTCAGGTGCCCGATTTGGTTTATGACTAGAACAAGGCCAGAAGAAGAAATTTTGGACTGTGTTCCGGAGATAGACAGAACTCTGAGAGCCATCAGGAGGGAAAGGAAACATCAAAAGCACAGTCAAGGAGACCCTGAAATTCTAACCATGGCCGATAATAATGACAGACCGAGACTCTTAAGAGATTATGGAGCTCCATCTGTCCAAGGATTTCAACCCAGTGTTACTAGACCCACAGTGGAAGCCAACAACTTTGAATTAAAACTAGCATGGCTCCAAATGATTCAACAAACCCAGTTTGCAGGTTCACCAACAGAAGACCCACACTATCACCTCCAGTGCTTTCTTGCCCTATGTGACACATTTAAGATTAATGGAGTGTCTGATCAAGCAATAAGACTCAGAGCATTCCCATTCTCCCTTCGGGACAGAGCAAGGAAGTGGTTACTTTCTCAACCGGTTGGAACGTTCACCACTTGGGAAAACCTCTCTCAAGCTTTTCTAGCAAGATATTTTCCACTTGCAAAGACTACAAAACTAAGGCTTGAGCTTAACACCTTTAGACAAAAGGAAGGAGAATCACTCTATGACGCATGGGAAAGATATAAAGACCTGCAGAGGGAATGTCCACACCATGGCATAGAGGATTGGCTATTAGGGCAAAATTTCTATAATGGGTTGCTACCCTCTACAAGGAGCATAGTTGATTTAGCTGCAGAAGGTGATCTAATGGAGAAAATAGTGAAACAAGCACTTGAACTTCTAGAAAGGGTTGCATACCATAATTATGAGTGGTCAAATGAAAGAGGAAATGCAATGAGAACTGCAGGGGTTGTAACACCCTCTCTGTAGCAACTCCGTACATTCTACTGTTTCGGTGACCAGTGTGGTCCGAATAGCTAGAATGTCCGGAAAAATATTTAAACTAAAGTGAGAAACCATAATTAACTCAAACATTAATAAGAAAAATTTAGGAAAAATTTTAGAAATAAAATACAACCAAGTTAAATGAGCTGGTGCCCTAGCGATGGGTAACCTAGTGGGAAGTTGCGGTTCTCGCAACTAGGAGCCCTAAACCCGAGGGACTCCAGAGAAGGGTCATTGAGGTTCTTATGGCTTTAGAATGCCAAGAAAATGCTTAGAAAAATTTTTCAATCGATACAGACAATTTTAGTTTGTTAAGCCAAACGGAGGGCATTTTAGTCATTTCGCCTTCAGAGGTGATTTTTGGTCGACTTGTCCAGTTGAGTAATAATTATTATGATCTAAAATATAAATAAATATTGCTAGAAGTGTAATTAAAAATGAGAAATGAAAATAAGAAAACAAAGTAAAAAAGAAAATGGAATTAAATTAGATTTATGATATAGGATGACATCATTAAAAAGCTTCCCACCAATTAGAAATTGACAAGCCAATTAAAATGAGATAAATACAACTAAAATGAAGTAAAAAACAAACACAAATTTTGCAATTCTCTTCCCATTTCAGTCGTGCTCCTTCCTCTCACTCCTTCCACCATTGTTGATCAAAACTTCTCACTAGAATTCCTTGATAAACCACCATAAGATTTTAATCTTGCTTCACAAAACCTCTTCCTCACACCTTAAACAACATATAGCTCGCAAAAAGAAGAAGTAAAAAGGGAGATTTGGGAACTTGGAAGAGAGATCAATTGAGGTTAGTGACCAATCTCCTCCATTTCTTGTTTAATTCATGTTTAATGCCATGAGATAAGTGGAAATTGTAAGAAAAACAAAATAAAATTTATGTATATTCATCCCTACAATTTTGGCAGCTTAGGGATGGTTAGGGTTTGATGAATTTTCTTGAAGCAAAGGGTTTATGAGCTGCCCTTGACATGAGATGAGTGATTGAACATTTAAGTGCAAGTGTAAGGCAAGTGTAATGCATAAATGGAACTTGAAAACTTGGACATTTGAACAATATTAGGGTTTGCCCATGTAATGGTAAATTAACCTTGTAATGGTCAATTAGTGACCATTTGAATGTGTATAATGAGGAAATGAAGTGAGTTGAGGCTTGGCATTTGTGTATGGGTGAGCTACCTTGGCTGACCTGCAGGACTGAGCATGAGTCCAGCAGGTTTGGGCTATTATAAATGGAATTGTAGAGGTTAAATTGGTGCAAGGCCAATTGGACATGTAAATAGACACATGATGGCACAACTTTGGAATAGAAACCTTGCCCAGAAAACCAAACTAAGTTGACCTAAAAATTGCCCTAATCCGAGTGACCTGCATTCTGCCTTGGCAAAATGACCAAATAAATAGTGTTTATTCATTTCGTCATAACTCAGTGTAGAAAGGTCCAATTGACCTGAAATTTTACCAGTAGAAAGCTGAGACATATACCTACAACTTTCATGAAGAACACAAATCCAAATTCTGACCATAACCTAGTCAAATTGCCAACCAAACTTAGGTTACCAAATCTGGCAGAACTAGTTTTGCCCAGAATTCTGGATTCTGTCCAATCCGTCCAGTTATGGTTTTTAGGCCATAACTTGAGCTACAAAACTCCAAATGGAGTGATTCAAAAAAGGAAATGTAACTAGACAAAATAAGGAACAACTTTCATGAAGACAATTTTGTCAAATTCCTACTGTATAAATAACCAATGGAACAGTAAATATGAGGCTTGAAATCTGAAAATTTTGAATAGCTAACACTAAGCTAGAAATGGTATTGGCAACCAATACCAACAATTTTAGAATGCAAAATGTGGTATGTTGGGAGTATTAGAACCAATGTACCTATTGTCTATGCAAAAGTCAACATTTTAGTTGACCAATGAAATGAATAGTAACACCTAAACTTAAATTTCAAGAATTGTACAATTTAAAAGTGTAACATACCCTAGTACACCTAGCAAGATTAGTTTGGATAGGTTGGCATGCCAATAGGGTTCAGTTGGTAGTACTGCACATGGCATTATGCCATTCTGTGATTTTATGGCTTTTAGTCATTCTGACATTGTGTTGATACTTGGCCTTATGCCTAATGTTATTACAGCTTATTAGCTGTTCTGTTGCACACCAAAAGATGCATATGTGACCGATGGTGTGACGGCCCGAGGTACTAGATACCCAGTGCCAGTTTACCCGTTTATCTAGTCCAGTCATCCAGTATAGGTTACTTGGGCAACCAAAAATGAAAGTGAATAAATTTAATGAAATTATAAATATAACAAGTACAAAATAAATAAGATTACCAATAATGATCGAAAAATTATCTGCATAAGACATCAGGACATGCACTGCATATTTATTTTCTATTATTTTTTTTTTATTTTATTATTGGCACCACTAAGCATTATTTCTTAGCGCATTGCTTTTTGCCACGCGTAGGTTCTGGAGAGACCAACCGAGAGCCCAGTAGACCACAGACTGGGTGAGATCTTCTGCAGCTCTGCATAGTGTCCGTGTCACCTCACCGTCATCAGTGCATTGGTAGAACACTAGGTTTTATTTTGGTATTTTGTAATTAACTTTTATTTTCTCACGTGTAATTAAGACTTATGTAATGTATTTTAGTATTGATGTAAATTACGAAAATTGTATTTATGAATGAACAAGTGAATATTTATTTATGACTTTTATATGAAATTCATATGAAATGAATGAATGAGAATGGGAGTATATATAAGAAATATTGGGATTTTGTTGATGAAATGGAGTTTGGGATTGATTGAAAATTTTGGAAGTGTTTTTACAGGTTCCGAAGAACTGTTTTATCTATTTTTAGCCGACACTTTGCTGGATTTTCTATAAAATTTGCGAAACCTCAAATAAATTATAATTTCAATAAATGACTTAAATGAATGATATTTCACGAATCATACTTCATAACTATGAAAGAAATAAATTCTGAAGAATAAAAATAGTTGAATTAAAATAAGGTGTTCCAGTACACTGTGTGACATATCTTACTCGGCTATACAGTAGACGGGTAAGGGGTGTCACATTTAGTGGTATCAGAGCACGGTTTAGGCATTTCTGGGCCTAGATCGAGTCCATACCATGCATTGCATTTGTAAGAGTCGAGGTGACACTAATGCAGATCTGTTTGTCTTTGTTAAATAGGATATGGACCTTACATCTCAGAGGGCAGTTGAGGAGGAAGTGGAGAGTCATGCTCCACCTACAGCAGCTGAGACTAGGGGTAGGGGAGAACACTCCATGACTCTAGCGAGCACCTGCTCAGCCTCCACAGGCCATGTTCTAGCAAATGGCTGAGTTTTTCAGACAAATGGCTGGGGTAATGCCACCACCACCACCTCCACAGCAGAAATCACATTTAGAAAGATTGAGAAAATTTGGAGCAGTGGACTTCTTTGGCAAGAGAGAAGATGATTCTGTTGCAATCAAAAATTGGTTGAACAGAACAGGGAGAGTTCTAAAACAACTCCACTGCGCTCCAGAACAAAATCTAGAAGCTGCTGTATCTCTGTTGCAAGATGATGCCTATTAATGGTGGGATACAGTATCTAGTGAAGTGCAGCCAGAAGGAATAACTTGGGACTTCTTCCTTTCAGAATTCAAGAAAAAGTATGTGGGTAGTGTATACATGGAAGAGAGAAGAAGAGAATTCATTAACCTGAGGCAGTTGTGATGGTAGAGTATGAAAAGGAATTTGTCAGACTGAGCCGCTACGGAAGGGAGATAGTCCCTAATGAAGCCGAAAGGTGTAAGAAATTTAAAGAGGGATTAAATGACAACATAAAGATCATGATTACTGCCTTGGAAATTATAGACTTCACCAAGTTAGTGGAAGCTGTAATAAAAGTTGAAAAGGTCAGAATAAGTGAGCAGACAAGAAGGGAGAGACAGCAGAAGAGGGGCCCGAGTCAGTCTAACTCATCTCCTGCACCAGGAAAGAAGTTCAAAGGTCCACTAGTATAGAGTTCAGGTCAACCTCAAGGTCAGAGTCAGTCTCAGGGGCCCAAGCCACAGTTTACCCCTAGGAGAGGTCAGTCCACACCATCAGTGGGCAGCTCTCTAGGGATGGGGTTTAGGGGACCATCCCCAGCATCTTCTGCATGTCCACATTGCCTGAAGTGGCATAAGGGGGAGTGTTGGAGAGTGACTGGTGCCTGCTTAAGGTTTGGGTTGACAGAGCATCAGTTGAGGAACTGTCATGCAGAACTGCTACAGCTGCTTCAACACAAGCTGACAAACCTGCTCCTGCACCACAAAGGGGTAGGAAATCTGGCAAATCTGAGGCAGTGGGACCATCACAGAGGCCTGCATCTGAGCCAGTAGAGAGGCTTGAGGGCAGAGCATCGGCCAGAGCCTATACCATAAGAGCTCAGGAGGAGCAAGATGGCCCAAACGTCATCAAGGGTATGTGTTGCCTCTACAATACATCTGTGCATGCATTAGTGGATCCAGGATCTACTCATTCATACATTTGCATCAACCTACCCGTAGAAAGGGGGATACTAGTAGGGGAGAGTGACCAAGACATTCTGGTCACTAATCCATTGGGCCACAGTATAGTGGTGAACAAAGTGTACAAGGGTTGCCCGTTAAGGATTCAGGGGTATGAATTCTTGACAGACCTGATTGAGTTGCCTTTCCATGAGTTTGACGTGATTTTGGGAATGGACTGGTTGTCACATCATCAGGTAATGGTTGATTGTAAATTGAAGAGAATTTCTTTGAAAACTCCTGAGGGTAATGAGATCACAGTTGTGGGGGAAAGGACAGATTTCTTGTCCAATATCATCTCAGCCACAGTTGCAAGAAAATTGATGAGAAAAGGCTGTGAAGCCTACCTGGTGCATATGGTGGATACTAGGCAGGCTAAGCCAAATTTGTGTGACATACCCACAATAAGAGACTTCCCAAATGTGTTTCCTAAAGAATTGCCTGGCTTGCTACCAAAAAGGGAAGTCGAATTTGCTATTGAGATACTGCCGGGTACAGCACCAATCTCTATTGCTCCTTATAGGATGGCACCCACAGAATTGAAAAAACTGAAAATCTAGTTACAGGAGTTACTGGATAAGGGGTTCATACTCCCCAATGTGTCACCATGGGGAGCTCCAGTGCTATTTGTAAAGAAGAAGGATAGGACTTTAAGGTTATGCATCGATTACCGGCAGTTGAATAAAGTAACTGTGAAGAACAAGTATTCGTTGCCTAGAATTGATAATCTGTTTGATCAGTTGAAGGGAGCAAGAGTATTTTCCAAAATTGATCTCAGATCAGGGTATCATTAGTTGAGGTTGAAGGATGCAGATGTGCCAAAGACTGCATTCATGACTCGGTATGGGCATTATGAGTTTCTGGTGATGCCCTTTGGCCTAATAAATGCACCAGCGGCATTCATGGACCTTATGAACCGTATCTTCCATCCATACCTAGATCGGTTCATAGTGGTCTTTATTGATGATATTTTGGTGTATTCCAAGACCAGTGAAGAACATGATAAGCATTTGAGGATTATTCTGCAAACCCTGAGAGAAAAGAAGCTGTATGCTAAGTTGTCCAAGTGTGACTTTTGGTTGAATGAGATTGCATTCTTTGGACACATAGTGTCAGCTGATGGGATTAGAGTGGATCCCAAGAAAATAGAATCAGTGATGGAATGAAAGCCTCCCAGGAATACAACTGAGGTCAGAAGTTTCTTGGGGCTAGCTGGGTATTACAGAAGATTTGTGAAGGGATTTTCTTTAATATCTGCTCCAATGACTAAGTTGTTACATAAGAATGTCAGATTTGACTAGAATGACAAGTGTTAGGCCAGTTTTGCAAAGTTGAAGGCTATGTTGATAGAGGCATCGCTAGTGTCAGGAAAGGACTTTGTGGTCTACAGTGATGCCTCTCATAATGGGTTAGGGTGTGTATTGATGCAAGAGGGGAAGGTGGTCGCTTATGCTTCCAGGTAGCTAAGGCCACATGAACAGAATTACCCTACCAATGATCTAGAACTTGCAACAATTATCTTCGCATTGAAGATATGGAGGCATTACTTGTATGGTGAAAAGTGTTACATTTACACAAACCACAAAAGCCTAAAATACTTGCCAACCCAGAAGGAGCTCAACCTTAGACAGAGGCGATGGATTGAGTTCCTGAAGGATTATGATGTGTGATTGACTACCATCCTGGGAAGGCAAATGTAGTTGCCGATACTTTGAGTAGAAAATCCATCACAGCTTTGAGATCATTGAATGCCCGTTTATCCTTGGCTCGAGATGGAGCTATTTTGGCTGAGATGCAAGTGAGGCCAAACTTGCTACAGCAGATTTTAGATGGGAAGAAGGTAGATGAAAAGTTAATAACTATTATGAGCAAAATCTCAGAAGGGAAAGCAACTGACTATGAGGTGAAAGCAGATGGGTGTCTGTACTACAAATGAAGAGTATGTGTACCAGATGATGGAGAATTGAAAGCCAGTATTCTAAAAGAGGCACACACCAGTGTTTATGCTATGCACCCAGGAAGTACAAAAATGTATCATGATTTGAAGCTTCAGTATTAGTGGCCTGGTATGAAGAAGGACATAGCTAACTATGTGACTAAATGCTTATAACACCCCCTTGCCCATCTACAGTAAAGTCGAGCAAGGCGTGCTACACGGCATGCCGGAGTACCTAGTCTGTAATCAATTCATTTCCTGAACTCAATTTGATTTTAAGAAGTCTTTTATGTAATATTCATATCATGCTGATACTATTTTCATACTTTAATAAAATCAGTGTTTCAAAAATGGTAATAAAAATTTGGCAAGGTACCGTCTGTATTTCGGACAAACTGTCTTTCCAAACCTGTTAAAAACAATTCGATATGATAATATCAAAATCTCAACTATTTCAAATAATTTTTCAGTCTCAATATTTCATAGTTTCAAAATACAATCCATCATAATTTACATTTATCCAAACACTCTCCATAGGAGTTTAATATGTACAATTTATTACAAACCTTAAAGTTTTAGAATATACAAAATTACATAACAAAATGTCAAAATACAACTGATAGTCATTACACAAGATCCTAAGTCCTACCATGTATGCAGTGTAGTGCAGATGACTCTGGACTCTTGTGCAGATCTGATGTCTCACCCGGTCATAGGTCTGCTGGGCTCCCCAGCTGTGTCTCCAATACCTACGCGTTACAAAAGCAACGCGTTAAGCAATTCTGCTTAGTGGTGCCAAATATAAAGAAATATACACTAAAATAAAGTAAATGAATTGTTTATGAATTTATAACATCGATATTCTTTACAATTATTGATTATACTTTTATTTGCTAACATTTCATTTTTGCTAATTTTGGTGGTGCTGTATGTCAGAAGACTGGATTTAGCTAATTGAATTTAATAGTACTTAAATTAGCGCAGTGTAGCCTATACATCGACGGCATGGATAAGCGGATATCTCGCCTGGGTACCTAGTACCTCGGGCTGTCACACCATCAGTCACAAAGTGTCTCCCAGTGTGCAAATAGTGTGGCTAAAAAGCCATATAATAAATCTAGCGATAAGCTAAGTATAATAACACAATAAGTATAGCCGTAGGCTATTAAAGTCACAGTGCGGTATAATAAGCCGTAAAAACATAGTATGGCATGAAGCCATTTACAGAACAGCTGTCAGAATCCTATTGGCATGCCAAGCTATCCAAACTAGACAACTAGGCAAACTAGGGCACATTACAAATTAATTGTTTAATTCTTCATTTTTTTTGAGTTTACTAGTTATCATGTTGTCACACCTTACCCCTCTATAAAGCATAACATGATACCATAGAATATTTAATGAACTACCGAACTTCACCTACCGATAACTCATTAAGTACCCTACAAGGGATTTTAAAACAATTTCCTTACATTTTGGAAGTGGTGAGCATTTTGGTAGGAATTAAAAACCATTTATTCAAAGTTTAAATACTAGTAAAAGTTTTTGTCCATTTTAATTTTGCCGCAAATTTTATAAAAATTTTGACAAAGTTCCGTTTGTAATTGGAGAAAACAGTTCTTCAAATACCTGAGAAAAACACTTCCAAAAATTTTTCACAACTCCCAACTCCCAATAAACCTCAAATCAACTCAATTCAATTCACTTCAAAATAATTCCACAATCCAATCAAAATTTATCATCACAAAATATTTAATAACTTCATTCACAAGGCATAAAGTATGAAATTCACAAGTAAAAATATTAATTTACAGAAGGAAATCCAAAAATAATATTATTACAATTTATTTTACAACTGCTCAACTTTACATTGATACATACAACATTTCTATATTTACATCAAAATTAACTACAAGGGTATAAAATAATACCCATACAAAAAGACCGGTGTAGCTCTCAATTCAATAGCAGCTCACTCTGCTGCTTTCTCCTTACTCTTATCTGCGACAGCAAAACAAGCTATCGCTGAGTATAAAAATACTCAGTGGTGCACAATAATAAATTTAAAATACAATACATAAATCATTCATTAATGAAACACAATTTAAATATTTCTCAATTACATTTCACAAATTATTAAAGCTCATAATAACACAATTTAGTCAAATAATTTAATAAATATAGTGTTGCCAAAATCATACACAACTTAAGCCATGACACAAAATTTCCGATCAATGCCGTGTTGTACATCACGACAAAGCAATCTACAACCCCATTAATCGAAATCAATGAGGGAGGTGGCTAGCTAGCTAATGAGTACTCATCCGATCTCAACCTCAACTGGCAAGCCAAAGAGGGAGGAAAATAAATGATCTCAACCCCATAAATGGAGGAGGAATATTGTGATACTGTTAGGCTAAGTGTGAACACAAAATCAATTCAAAACAATTTATTTAAATAATTTATGAGAAATCTGCTCAACTTTTAAAGTCATATTTGCGATTATAAAATGGCAACACAGTACATAATTAATCACAGAAGTTAAATTTTTTAGAATAAAATATTTAAACAAGAATTATTGTGCACAGACCTGACATGAGTCGCCTCTAGGCCTTGACTCAGTCTCTCCGAGCTTCCAAGTCTTTTTCAGCTGAAACACATAGTTTCATAGTGTTTCAGTACCATATCTTAGCATAAATCCAAAAATAAATTTAACTTCACTTTTACCTAGCTTTATTGTGCTAAACTCGACGTTCTTGAAATTTTTGTGTTTCAGGTTACTATTCACTTCACTATTCAAGTCAATTTGTTGACTTTCTAAAGCTTAATAGGTATGGAAACTCCAACTTCACCCACATACCACATTTTGGTCATTAAATTTATTGGTTTTGGTCATTTTCTCAAAGCTTAAATCCTTTAGGTAAAATTGTCAAATTTTCAGTAATGGTCCCTCAAAATTTTTTTCTTTTCATTTTAAGCATATTACAAGCTAATTCAAACTAAAAACACAACAAGCAAATCTCAAACCTTCAAATTGATATGCTTACCTTAACTTTAATATCCAATCTTCAATTTTTCTCCACTTTTCTTCTTTCTTTCTTGTTAAATTTCTTTCTCAAGGGAAGGGAATAAGGTTTTGTGGAGTGATTATGGAAAAAAATTGGGATTTGGTAAGGGTTTCAAAGCTTGAAGACAAGCTTTAATGGAGGAAGTTTCATAGAGATGAGAGGGAAAGAGTGAGGCGGCAACAATGGGAAGAAGGAGAGCTTTTTGTTTTTTTTTTCTTTTCTTTTCTTTTTATCTTATGGAAGACCATAATTTCCAATTAAATAAAGTTTTAATTAAAATACTTATGGCATCATGCATGATGTCATGCATGATGTCATCTCCCTACACCTTTCTTTTTTTTTTCTATTAGTTCTTTAATTTAATTCTCGATTTCGAAATTTTCTTTTCTCCGATTTTATTTGACAGTTAGGTCAGGAGTCAGCTCTCGGGATCAATTGACCAAATTACCCCTCGCCGGTTCATCCCGGTTTGCAAATAATCCAATATTTCTTCTGGCTCCCTGACCTAATTATTTGGTAGCTTATGATTCTTTTCGTGATTTTCTCTTTTCCACTTTGTGTTCATAAGGGTCCAGAAGGACCGCAATCACATTTCTGATTCGAAATTTGAGTTTAAAATGACTTCGCAGTCCTTCCCGAGAAGGTCACCCATCGCTGTGTCTCTCGGCTCGTGTAACTTCTTATATTATGTTTTTCTTATTTATACTTAACTAATTGGCAATTACTAATTATTTGTATTTATAGCTTCTCTAGTTGTCTTAAGTGTGGTTCTAATCCCCTTAATTGTCTGGACCGACACCGATCACCGGAACAGTGAAATATACCAGGCTATACAAATAGGGGTGTTACAATTCTCCCCCCCTTAAATAAATTTCATCTCGAAATTTTACCTGGTATCAATCTCTGAACAGCTGTGGGTGTTGTCTCCTCATGTCCTCCTCTCGTTTCCAAGTAGCTTCTTAGCCCGAATGATGGTTCCACTGCACTTTTACCAACAGTATTTGCTTGTTCCGTAGATGCTTCACCTCATAAGCCAAAATCTTTATGGGTTCTTTCTCATATTTGAGGTCTGGATTCACTTCAATTTCCTCTACTGGTAGTACATGAGATGGGTCTGATCGATACCTTCTCAACATGGACACATGGAAGACATTATGTATCTTCTCTAACTCTGGAGGTAGTGCCAACCGATATGCCAAAGGACCCACTCTTTCCAGAACCTCATATGGCCCAATGAAACAAGGACTTAGTTTCCCCTTTCTGCTGAATCTCATAATTCTCTTCCAAGGAGAAACCTTGAGGAAAACTTTCTCACCCACTACATACTCAATATCCCTTCTTTTCAAATCAATATAGGACTTCTGACGGTCTGATGCAGTTTTAAGTCGATCTCTGATCACCCTGATTTTCTCCTCAGTTTGCTGAACAATTTCGGGTCCAATCATATTTTTTTCACCCACATCATCCCAACACAATAGGGTTCTACATTTTCTGCCATACAATGCTTCATATGGAGGCATCCCAATGCTTGATTGGTAGCTGTTGTTATAAGCAAACTCAATCAAAGGCAAGTGTGTATCCCAACTACCCTCAAACTCAATCACACAAGCCCGTAGCATATCCTCCAAAATTTGAATTACCCTCTCAGACTGGCCATCTGTCTGTGGGTAGAATGCAGTACTGAAGTTCAATCTAGTTCATAGGGCTCTCTGAAGACTACCCCAGAATCTAGAAGTGAACCTAGGATCTCTGTCTGATACAATGGATACTGGCACTCCATGAAGTCTCACAATCTCATCGATGTACAACCTGGCCAATCTGTCTAAACTATAGTCCATTTAGACTGGCAGAAAATGAGCAGACTTAGTCAGTTTGTCGACAATGACCCATACTACATCATGACTCTTCTGTGTTTTTAGAAGTCCCATCATAAAATCCATAGTTATTCTCTCCCATTTCCATTCTGGCACTGGTAGTGGATGTAACAACCCAGTGGGTACTTGATGCTCTGCCTATACTTGCTGACAAGTTAGGCATTTGGATACGAACTCTACCACATCTCTCTTCATACCCATCCACCAGTAATGCTCCTTTAGCCCTCTATACATTTTTGTACCACCAGGGTGCATTGCAAAAGGAGACTCATGTGCTTCCTTCAAAATGATCTGCCTCAAATCAACATCATTAGGAACACACATTCTGCCCTGGTGTAGCAATAGACCGTCATTTCTAATTGAGAATTCGGGTTTCTTACCTTGCTGAACTTCTTCTAATAACTTTTGATACCTTTCATCATTCTGAGCAGCCATTCTGATCTGATCAATCAACACTGGCTGTACATGCCATGCAACTGCTGTCTGCCCCTCATCATTAATCTCTAAACTGGCATGTAATGATCTCAACTCATGTACCAAAGACAAAGGAGTAACCCGTAGACTTGCCATAGTCTTGCGACTTAGGGCGTCAGCCACCACATTAGCTTTCCTTGGCTGATAGTCTATCAGGCAATCATAGTCTTTTATCAACTCTAACAATCTCCTCTATCTCAAATTCAACTCTTTCTGGGTGCCCAAATACTTCAAACTCTTATGATCTGTGTAGATGTAGCACTTCTCCCCATGCAAATAATGTCTCCAGATCTTAAGAGCAAACACAATAGCTGCAAGCTCCAAGTCATGTGTCGGATAATTCCTCTTATGCGGTTTTAGCTGGCGTGATGCATAGGCAATGACATTCTGATCTTGCATCAACACACAACCTAACCCATTGTGAGAAGCATCGCTGTAAATTGTATATTTTTTACCCGGTGTAGGTAAAGTCAAGACTGGAGCCTCTGTTAAATATCTTTTCAATTCATCAAAACTTTGCTGGCATTTGTCCATCCACTGAAATTTCACATCCTTTTAAAGTAGCTTGGTCAATGGAGATGCCAACATGGAGAATCCCTTCACAAATCGACGGTAGTATCCAGCTAACCCCAGAAAACTACGAATCTCTGTGACATTTCTGGGTGGCTTCCAATTAAGGACAGCTTCAATCTTGCTAGGATCTACCTTAATACCCTCTGCCGATACTATGTGCCCCAAAAAGGATGTCTCCTTCAGCCAAAATTCACATTTCGACAATTTGGCGTATAGCTATTTCTCCCTCAAAGTCTGCAGTACAATCCACAGATGTCTATCATGCTCTTCTGCATTCCTCGAATAGACCAATATATCATCGATAAATACCACAACAAACTAGTCGAGGTACGGTCTGAAGATAGTGTTCATCAGATCCATAAAAGCAGCCGGAGCATTAGTTAACCCGAATGGCATGACCAAGAACTCATAATGGCCATAGCGGGTTCTGAAGGCAGTTTTAGGAATACTCTGCTCTTGTGCTTTCAGCTGATAATAACCTGATCTCAGGTGAATTTTGGAGAACACAGCTGCACCCCTCAACTGATCAAATAAGTCATCAGTGAGGGCAATGGGTATCTGTTCTTTATTGTCACCTTATTCAATTGCCAATAGTCAATGCATAACCGGAGAGTGCCATATTTCTTCTTAACAAACAACACTGGCGCTCCCCAAGGTGACGCACTAGGGCGGATGAAGCCCTTGTCAAGCAACTCTTGCAACTGTACTTTCAATTCTTTTTGTTCTGCTGGTGCCATTCTGTATGGCGTTATGGAGATTGGGTTCACACCAGGCATAACATCAGTTTCAAACTACACTTCTCTTTCTGGAGGTAATCCTGGCAATTCATCAGGAAACACATTCGGAAAGTCACATACAGTAGGAATGTCCTTCAGTTCTGGGCTCCCCACTTGGGTGTCTATCACATGTGCCAAGTACGCCTCGCACCCTTTTCTAATCATTTTTCTGGCCAGTGCAGCTGAAATGATGTTTGAAGGCAATAACTGCCTCTCCCCATGTATTACTACATCACCATACTGAGGGAGACCAAAAGTGTATCTTGATCTCGATCAATCATCGCATGATGCCTTGCTAACCAATCCATGCCCAAGATAATGTCATAATCTCTGAAGGGCATTTCAATCAAATCAGACAGAAAAGTGTGTCCTTGGATCACCAAAGGACAATCCCTATATAGCCTATTTACCCTGACCTCCTGGCCTAATGGACTAGTTACTAGCACATCATAGTCCATTGGTACACACTGAATAGCAGTAGAACACATCACACTAGCACTAACATACGAATGTGTGGAGCCAGGATCAAATAACACATGTACATCTTGGTCAAGGATGGAGAAAATACTAGCTACTACGTCTGATGTTTCAGCTTCGTCCCTTTGACGCATGGTATACACTCTGACTGGTGCGCCACTGGATACTGGCTAGTTAACAGTGCTTTGACTTCCAGGAGTGTTACCAGGACCCCTACCTCTGCCTCTGCCTCTACCTCTAGCAGCTGACTGTGACCCTCTAGGTGCAGAGACTTTGGCTGATCTGTAACACCCTTCACCCGACTACAGTGTAGCCGAGCAAAGTGTGCTACATTCAGTGCCGGAGCACCCTATCTTATCTTACTTTATTCCTTTCATATTTTGATCTCGATATATTTTAGTATTGATTAATTTTCAACCGAGAAACTAGCGGAGTTTCCCCTATTTTATTACCAGTTGACGTATTTTACTATTTACCTGTTTGAAAGTTCTCAATAATATTTTACAAATAAAATCTCATAAATTATTTTCATAACCATCTCATAATTCACATCTCATTCATATACCTCAATTTCATATTCATTTCCATGCATTATCTATATATTTCAAATTTGTCTTCGAATCCATACAATCTCATTCATGCTCAAATCACATAAGTAAAGTTTTCAAATTTCTTTAATTTACATAATTTCATAATTTACATGATATATAAATTAATTACATATGAAAAAGCTAATTTATTAAATTACATCGCATTCCTATTAATTACCTGTTCATAATATACATTACAATACAATATCTAAGCAATTTATACTAAATACAAAATATGATCTATATGGGCCCTATCTACATGCATTGCTGAGGAGGTGACAACCTTGAATACTTCAGACACTTCTGCAGATCTTTACTCCAAAAATCTTAGTCAAAGTACCTGCGTGAGGAAACAAATCCATCGCGCTAAGCATTGCTGTTTAGTGGTGCAATAATATAACAAGAAAATAAAATATACAAATAAAGAAAGAACGAAGCATAATTTGAATATTTAAGAATCAATTTAATTTAATACAATGTGTCTAATATTAATTATCTTTTGTTCTCATTTGTTTCGCTTTGGAAGCGTTTAATTCCGAAATTCACAGTGATAATGTACAACATACAGAATTAATAAAATACTCAGTTTATATTTATATGGCAATAGAAGGTACATTTAAAATATTTAGTTAAGTTATACCTACTTTTGCACTCTTTTATCATTTTACTTAACAATTTTTATGTGGTTTGGATCATTTCATAATTGTAACTAATTCTTTTGAAGTCTTATTAACTCATTTATTTGATTTCTAATATTTTTAATTACTAATAGTCTTAATTTGTTTCAATAAATTACACTGCCCAAGTAACCTATGACAGGCTGACTAAACTGGATAACAGGTCGTTGGCATAGGACACCGCGGTGCCTCGGGCCGTCATACCATGGGACGCAGAACGTCAACCACGTATGCAGTCAGTATGGCTAAAAAGCCATGATAACACATAATCGGGCATAAAAGCCATGAATGTGGGTGCAAAGCCATGAATGTGGGTGCAAAGCCATGAATACGGGCACAAAGCCATGAATACGGGCATAAAGCCTTTTGCAGTACTGCTAAAACAAATACCCTATTGGCATGCCAAACTACCCAATCAGACACACATGTCTAGGCAATACAAGGGCACATAATATCATTAAATATTAATATATTGTGTTTTATGACTTCATTATTTCATGATAAATTTCAATCATAATTCATACATTCATTTGATTATTTATATGACCACAATTCACATCAATTATCCTTTTATACCATTGTACTCAAAATACTTCTCCTTTCTATAATAATGAGAACTAATGTCTCATTCATACATTAATATAGTTCATTTATTCATTCATTATGTTATTCATATTGATTACAATTCTAAACAATGGTTCACATGTACCATTGTATTCAAAACATTTTTCCTTTCTCATTTATACATTCAAGAATCTACTTATGTAATTACAATTTTTATATTTCAAGTTGAGTTACTAATATTTTATGAATTTCATTTGTGATGGGCATATAAGCCCTAACTATCTATTCACATCAATTAGGTAACTTATTTTTCATGTTCCAAGTAATCCATGAATATTTCATGGATTTCAAATTTATGACCTTAATTTCTTTTTAACAATTTTGACTAGGATGCATAGTCCACATTTGTCATACAATTCTAAGCATTTAAGCTTAGAATTGGTTCTAGGTCTTCATCTTAATTTACTAATCATTTTGATTACTATTCACCTTACTAGTCAACCAAAATGTTGACTTTTTTATACTTAATGGATATATTAATTCTAATTACACCAAGATCCCACATTTTGCATTTTACATTTGCTAGTATTAATTGCCAATTGCAATTTAAAGTCCCCTAGATGCATTTCTAAATTTAGTTATTATACTTTGTGTCTATGTATTACTATTCATATTACTATTCACTCAAATTGTTGACTTTTTAATACATAATAAATTTATTGAACCTAAGTTCTCAAAGATACCACATTTTGCATTCAAAATTTGTTGGTATTGGTTGCCAATACCATTTCCAAGCTTAGCACTAAGAGGGCAGAAATTTCAGATTTGGTACCATAACTTTACTGTTCCATTAGGAACTGTTACAGTGGGAATTTGAGGAAATGGTAAACATGAAAGTTGTTCCTTATTTTGTCTAGTTGAATTTCTTTATTTGAATCACTCCATTTGGAGTTTTTTAGCTCCAGATATGGTCCAAAAACCACAGCTGGCCGTATTTCAAATCTGCAGAATTTACCAAATCTACAGTACCATGAACAGTGACTGTGACTGCCATTTGGGTTAGGTTCTGGTCATAATTTGGGGTAGTTTCTTCATGAAAGTTGTTTGTCTAGGTCTTAACTTGTTGCTGTAAAACTTTCAGGTCAATTGACCATTTCTACAGTGAGTTATGGCCAAATGAACAGTTACTGTTCATTTGGTCATTCTGCAGAATTGGCTTGCAGGGTATCCGGATTGGGGCCAACTTTTGGTCTACTTGCTTTGGTCTTTTGGGCATGGTTTCTTCAGCAAAAATGTGCCATTATAAGTCTAGTTTCATGTCCAATTGGCCAAACACCAATTGGACCAACACAGCCAAAGATATGGCAGTCCAAGTGGGCTGGAATCACAGCCACCCTGCTGCACTCATTGGGCAGCATACTCATTCACTTTGCCATGCTATATTTCAGTCCAAATTATGATTAACTTGCCTCAAATGGTCACTAATTGACCATTAGAATGTCCATTAATCATTTCATAAGCCAAGTCCAATTTTTCACTCCCAAAACCCTAATTTTCCCTTTCAATTCACCATACACCTAGTTAAGCACTTTCATTCATTATATATGTGTATATAGACCTTAAACATAATCTCTAATTCATTCTAAGTCCATTAAAACCATCAAAAACACTCCATCATTGTTCCTTCCTTAGGGTTGCCGAAATTCATGGTGGACATACACATATATTTTGTTCATTTAATTCACAAATTCTTTCCTATTTCAAGTCTCTAACATGGAATTAATGAGTTTTAGATACATATGTGCACTAACCTCTTGTAGGGCAGAATTTTCCCAAGCTTAACTTCACTTTCTTTCCTTTTCTTGGCTGCCAAACACTTCCCCAAGAGGTATGGACAAATTTTAATGAAAGGTGTTTAGGGTTTTATAGTGGAAATTCATGGGAAAATGGAAGTGATGCAAGAAATTTTTATGGATGGCTATGGAAGAGAGGTCACGTTTTGAGGAAGAAGAAGAAGAAGATGACCAGAATTTTTGGTCCATTTTGTATCTTTTAAATGTTTTAAGAATGCTTGTTAACTTGTGATTGGTTGGGAGTAAGATAATGACATCATGTGATGTCATTATCCCTAATTTTCTTTATTTTTCTTTTCTTTTCTTTTCTACTAACTTTAAATTAATTTTTCATCAACCTTAATTCATATTTTATGTTATAATAATTATTTACTCAACTGGACAAGTCGGCAAAAAATTGCCTCTGAAGGCGAAATGACCAAAATGCCCTCCGTTTGGCTTAACGGGTCAAAATTGTCTATACCGATTGAAAAATTTTTCTAAATATTTTCTTGGCATTCTAATGCAATAGGAACCTCAATGACCCTTTTCTGGAGTCCCAAAAATTATTTTATGAATTTTTCCCCGGGTCTAGGGCTCCTCGTTGCGAGAACCGCAACTTCCCTCTGGTTACCCATCGCTTGGGCACCGGCTCGTTTAACTTGGATGTATTTTATTTCTAAAATTTTTCCTAAATTTTTCTTATTAATATTTGAGTTAATTATGGTTCCTGGCTTTAGTTTAAATATTTTTCCGGACGTTCTATGTAACATCCTCCCGGTAGCAATTCCGTACATTCTACTGTTCCAGTGACCAGTGTCGGTCCGGACAGCTAGAACGTCCGGAAAAATATTTAAACTAAAGTGAAGAACCATAATTAACTCAAATACTAATAAGAAAAATTTAGTAAAAATTTTAGAAATGAAATACAACTAAGTCAAATGAGCCTGGTGCTAGCGATGGGTAACCAGAGGAAGTTGATTTCTGAACGAGGAGCCCTAAACCCGGGGGAAAAATTATAAAATAATTTTTGGGACTCCAGAGAAGGGTCATTGAGGTTCCTATGGCATTAGAATGCCAAGAAAATATTTAGAAAAGTTTTTCAATCGGTACAGACAATTTTGACCCGTTAAGCCAAACGGAGGGCATTTTGGTCATTTCGCCTTCAGAGACAATTTTTGGCCGACTTGTCCAGTTGAGTAAATAATTATTATGACATAAAATATGAATAAATATTACTAAAAATTAAAGTGAAAATGAGTAGAGAAAAGAAGAAAAGAAAATGAAAGAAAAACCTAAATATGACATCACATGATGTCATTTGGAAGGCTTCCACCAATCACAACCCAACAAGCCAAATTAAAAGAGATAAAAACTAATTAAAAATAGACAAAATGAAAGACCAAATCTGCACTCCCATCTTCATCCTTGGGCAGCCAAAACGTAGAGAAAGAGAGGAGAGGGTTTCCACCATAGTTCAAGCTTCCAAGCTTGGAAACCTTGCTTATCTTGCACCAAAAACCCTAGATCCCTTCAATAAAAATTACCCCCACACCTTGTAGGAGTGTTTGGAAGCCAAGAAAAGCCAAGAAAGTGAATGAATTGCTTGGGAAAATTCTGCTAAAAAAAAAAGGTTAGTGCTAACTCTTACATTTTTCTTTTTATTCCATGTTAGGAAGTTCAAGTGAATAAGAAATTGTTAAGAAATTGAATAAAACACTTATGTAGGAGAATGTATGAATGGTGGCAGCCAAGAGAGGGTTAGGGTATTGATGGTTTAATTGCAATTAAGTTGGTATATTAATGTCAATTAATGCATATATATGAATTGGAGTTTAATGGAGTTGAATTTTTTGAGTTTGTATGAGAATGAGATTTGATCAATTAGGGTTAGTATGAAAATTGGAGATATTGTGTTTAAATGATTAATGGACATTCTAGTGGTCAATTAGTGACCATTTAAGGCAAGTTAATCATAATTTGAAGTGAGTTAATGCATGGCAAAACTGAAATGGAAGGCTGCCCAATGAGTGCAGCAGGGTGACTGAAATTTCAGTCCACTTGGACTGCCATATCTTTGGCTGTGTTGGTCCAATTGGTGTTTGGCCAATTGGACATGAAACTAGGCTTATAATGGCACATTTTTGCTGAAGAAACCATGCCCAAAAGACCAAAGCAAGAGGACCAAAAGTTGGCCCCAATCCGGACACCCTGCAACAGCACCTGCAGAAATGACCAAATGAACAGTAACTGTTCATTTGGCCATAACTCACTGTAGATATGGTCAATTGACCTGAAATTTTTACAGCAACAAGTTAAGACATAGAAAAACAACTTTCATGAAGAAACCTACCCCAAATTATGACCAGAACCAAATCAAATCATTGAGCAAAGTGAAGTTTACTGTACTGAGATTTCCAGAATTTTCATTTGAGCAGTAATGTTTGGATGGCTATAACTCTCTCTAGAAAACTCAGATTTAGGCGATTCTTGAACCGATGGAAACCTAAGGCATAGTAGAACATTTCATATGAAGAAAGTTAGACCAAATTATGAACTTAACTTGGTCAAATTACTGACCAAAATTGGACCAAAATCTACCAAAACCCAAAATTTCAGCAGGAACAATACACGTGAACAGTAAACTTATTTTGGCCATAACTTGAGCTACAAAACTCCAAATGGAGTGATTCAAAAAAAGAAATTGAACTAGACAAAATAAGGAACATTTTCTATGAAGGAAGTTTTGTCAAATTCCAACAGTAAATCGACCAATGAAACAGTGCAACTTTGGAGCACCAAAACCGAAAATTGGCAATTTTGCCAAAATGACCTAAGCTTTGAGAAAGTGACCAAAACCAACAAGTTTTAAATGAAAAATGTAGTATGTTTGAAGTGTCAAAGTCAATGTACATATTTTCTATGCAAAAGTCAACATTTTAGTTGACTAATGAAGTGAATAGTGACATTAAAACTTGAAATAAGCTTGGAAATGGATTTGGTAATTGATTCCAACAAGTTTTAAATGCAAAATGTGGTACATCGGGAGTGTTAAAACCAATGTACCTATTGTCTATGCAAAAGTCAACATTTTTGTTGACCAATGAGGTGAATAGTGACACCAAAACTTGAAATTCAAAATTTGAAATTAGAAATGCATCTAGGGGACTTTAAATTGCAATTGGCAATTAATACTAGTAAATGTAAAACTCAAAATGTGGGATCTTGGTGTAATTAGAATTAATATATCCACTAAGTATGAAAAAGTCAACATTTTGGTTGACTAGTAAGGTGAATAGTAATCAAAATGATTAGTAAATTAAGATGAAAACCTAGAACCAATTCTAAGCTTAAATGCTTAGAATTGTATGACAAATGTAGACTATGCATCCTAGTCAAAATTGTTAAAAAGGAATTAAGGCCATAAATTTGAAATCCACGAAATGTTTATGGATTACTTGAAACATGAAAAATAAGTCACCTAATTGATGTGAATAGATAGTTAGGGCTTATATGCCCATCACAAATGGAATTCATAAAATATTAGTAACTCAACTTGAAATATAAAATTTTTAATTACATAAGTAGATTCTTGAATGTATAAATGAGAAAGGAAAAATGTTTTGAATACAATGGTACATGTGAACCATTGTTTAGAATTGTGATCAATATGAATAACATAATGAATGGATAAATAAACCATATTAATGTATGAATGAGACATTAGTTCTCATTATTGTAAAGAGGAGAAGTATTTTGAGTACAATGGTATAAAAGAATAATTGATGTGAATTGTGATCATATAAATGATCAAATGAATGTATGAATTATGATTGAAATTTATCATGAAATAATGAAGTCATAAAGCACAATATATTAACATTTTAAAATATCAAATGCCCTAGTATACCTAACAAGATTGGTTTGGATAGTTTGGCATGCCAATAGGGTATTGTTTTAGCAGAACTGCGAAAGGCTTTATGCCTGTATTCATGGCTTTATGCCCGTATTCATGGCTTTATGCCCGTATTCATGGCTTTTATGCCCGTTTATGTGATATCATGGCTTTTTAGCCATACTGACTGCATACGTGGTTGACGTTCTGCGTCCCATGGTATGACGGCCCGAGGCACCACGGTGTCCTATGCCAACGACCTGTTATCCAGTTTAGTCAGCCTGTCATAGGTTACTTGGGCAGTGTAATTTATTGAAACAAATTAAGACTATTAGTAATTAAAAATGTTAGAAATCAAATAAATGAGTTAATAAGACTTCAAAAGAATTAGTTACAATTATGAAATGATCCAAACCACATAAAAATTGTTAAGTAAAATGACAAAAGAGTTGCAAAAATAGGTATAACTTAACTAAATATTTTAAATGTACCTTCTATTGCCATATAAATATAAACTGAGTATTTTTGTTTGTTCTGTATGTTGTACATTATCACTGTGAATTTCGGAATTAAACGCTTCCAAAGCGAAACAAATGAGAACAAAAGATAATTAATATTAGACACATTATATTAAATTAAATTGATTCTTAAATATTCAAATTATGCTTCGTTCTTTCTTTATTTGTATATTTTATTTTCTTGTTCTATTATTGCACCACTAAGCAGCAATGCTTAGCGCGATGGAATTGTTTCCTCGCGCAGGTACTGAAGTTTAAGCCCAGCGAATACTAAACAGAGATTTTGGAGTCCAGATCTGCAGAAGTGTCTGAAGTATTCAAGGTTGTCACCTCCTCAGCAATGCATGTAGATAGGGCCCATATAGAACATATTTTATATTTTGTATAAATTGCTTAGAAATTGTATTGTAATGTATATTATGAACAAGTAATTAACGGGAATGTGATGTAAATTAATTAATTAGCTTTTTCATATGTAATTAATTTATATATCATGTAAATTATGAAATTTTGCAATTATTTTGCAAAATTTGTAAATTAAGGAAATTTGAAAATTTTGCTTATGTAATTTGAGAATGTTTACATACGAATTGAGTATGAATAGAAATGTATAGAAATGATTATGAAATTGAAATGTATGTATGAGATTTGAAATATGAGAAAATTATGAGAATGATTGATGAGATAATTATGATTAGCATGGATAAGATCTTATTCTGAAAATATTGTTAAATTTCAAACAGGTGAATTTTGAAATACGCCAAACGATAATAAAATAGGAGAAACTCCGCTGGTTTCTCCATCGAAAAATAATTGATATTAAAAATATAACAAGATCAAATTATTAAAATAATAAAGTAAGACAAGATAGGGTGCTCAGGCACCGAGTGTGACACACTTCGCTCGGCTACACTGTAGTCGGGTGAGGGGTGTTACATTCTAGCTGTCCGGACCGACATCGATCACCGAAACAGTAGAATGTACGTAATTGCTACAGTGAGGGTGTTACATGTCCTTCAGATGTAGCAGAAGGTCCAGACCGGCGCGGATTAGTGCAATCCTTTGTGAAATGTCCGCTCCCTCCACAGTTAAAACATGCACCAGTGGCCTTGAAACAAACCCCACCATGTGTTCTACCACAAGTTTCACACTGCCATACTGATAGAGCTCCTCGGGGGGCCTGCTGGGTCTGCTGACTAGACCGGGGTGGTCTTTGGCCAGAAAATCTACCTCTGCCAGATCTACGGGAGCTGGATCCCCCAAACTGTTTCCTCTTTCCAGAACCACTCTCAGATGCTTGTCCCGTAGTCTTTTCAGTCTTCTCTTTCTCTTGTGTACCCTTCTTCACTGCCCCTTCTGATTCTATCCTTTCCAGTTCTAGGGCCTGTGAGATCAACTCAGCGAAATTCTGATGTCAGAAACCCACAAGTTGCATCCTCAGATTCGGCCTTAACCCAGACTCAAACCTCTTACATCTATCTCTAGGGGTGGAGACTAAGCTTCCAGCATAGTGGCTTAGCTTTGAGAAGTCTCTCTCATATTCTGCTATGGTTCTATCCCCTTGTTTCAAACTCAGGAATTCTTGTAACTTCATATCCACATATGCATTGGGAACCCACTTCTGCTGAAATTCCCTCAAAAAGTCTGACCAGGTTAACATAGGTGGCTCAACCAGGCTGTGGGGGATGGTCTTCCACCATTCATATGCGTCCCCTTGGAGAAGAGATATGGAATACTCAAATTTTAATTCTTCAGTACACTGCAGCTTTCTGAAAACCCGTTCCATTCTTTCCAACCACTGTTCTTCCTCCAGTGGATCCACAGTGCCCTTGAACTCGGTGGCCCCAAATTTCATCAATTTTTTATATTGCCGAGCTGAGGGTTGTGGTTGTGCTACAGGTGCTTGCATTTGAGCTTGGGGTGGCACATTACCCGCCATTTGCTGGAAAAACGCAGCCATCTATCAGATAAAGCGAAAGGTGGAATGCTAGAGTAGGAGCTGGAGTGGCTGACCCACTCACGTTCTGGAGTGCTGGGGCTTCCCCTTGAACCTCAGCCTCAACAGATTGTTCTTCGGAATGATCTCCTCCTTCTATTCCGTTTTCCCAAAATTTCTACTTCCTGAGATCAAACACAAGGAGGTTGAGCTCCGTTAGTGCATATTCATGATGTAAATATATCATATGTATCAATTAAAGACACTTGAGCAGTTGTACTTATCAAAGAAATATTCACATGCATAGTCAAAATTTATTGCAAAACCATGCTTTGATACCACTAAAACATGTCACACCTTACCCCTTTATAAGGCATAACATGATCTCGTAGAATACTTAATGAACTACCGAACTTCACCTACCGATAACTCATTAAGTACCCTACAAGGGATTTTAAAACAATTTCTTTACATTTTGGAAGTGGTGAGCATTTTGGTAGGAATTAGAAACCATTTATTCAAAGTTTAAATAATAGTAAAAATTTTTGTCCATTTTAATTTTGCCGCAAATTTTATAAAAAATTTGACAGAGTTTCGTTTGTAATTGGAGAAAACAGTTCTTCAAATACCTGAGAAAAACACTTCCAAAAAATTTTCACAACTCCCAACCTCCAATAAACCTCAAATCAACTCAATTCAATTCACTTCAAAATAATTCCACAATCCAATCAAAATTTATCATCATAAAATATTTAATAACTTCATTCACAAGGCATAAAGTATGAAATTCACAAGTACAAATATTAATTTACAGAAGGAAATCCAAAAATAATATTATTACAATTTATTTTATAACTGCTCAACTTTACATTGATACATACAACATTTCTATATTTACATCAAAATTAACTACAAGGGTATAAAATAATACCCGTACAAAAAGACCAGTGTAGTTCTCAATTCAATAGCAGCTCCCTCTGCTGCTTTCTCCTTACTCTTATCTGCGACAGCAAAACAAGCTATCGCTGAGTATAAAAATACTCAGTGGTGCACAATAATAAATTTAAAATACAATACATAAATCATTCATTGATGAAACACAATTTAAATATTTCTCAATTACATTTCACAAATTATTAAAGCTCATAATAACACAATTTAGTCAAATAATTTAATAAATACAGTGTTATCAAAATCATACACAACTTAAGCCATGACACAAAATTTCTGATCAATGCCGTGTTGTACACCACGATAAAGCAATTTACAACCCCATTAATCGAAATCAATGAGGGAGGTGGCTAGCTAGCTAATGAGTACTCATCCGATCTCAACCTCAACTGGCAAGCCAGAGAGGGAGGAAAATAAACGATCTCAACCCCATAAATGGAGGAGGAATAATGTGATACTGTCAGGCTAAGTGTGAACAGAAAATCAATTCAAAACAATTTATTTAAATAATTTATGATAAATCTGCTTAATTTCCAAAGTCATATTTGCGATTATAAAATGGCAACACAGTACATAATTAATCACAGAAGTCAAATTTTTGAGAATAAAATATTTAAACAAGAATTATTATGCACAGACCTGACGTGAATCGCCTCTAGGCCTTGACTCAGTCTCTCCGAGCTTCCAAGTTTTTTTCAGCTGAAACACACAGTTTCATAGTGTTTCAGTACCATATCTTAGCATAAATCCAAAAATAAATTTAACTTCACTTTTACCTAGCTTTATTGTGCTAAACTCGACGTTCTTAAAATTTTTGTGTTTTGGGTTACTATTCACTTACTATTCAAGTCAATTTGTTGACTTTCTAAAGCTTAATAGGTATGGGAACTCCAACTTCTCCCACATACCACATTTTGGTCATTAAATTTGTTGGTTTTGGTCATTTTCTCAAAGCTTAAGTCCTTTAGGAAAAATTGTCAAATTTTCAGTAATGGTCCCTCAAAATTTTTTTCTTTTCATTTTAAGCATATTACAAGCTAATTCAAACTAGAAACACAACAAGCAAATCTCAAACCTTCAAATTGATATGCTTACCTTAACTTTAATATCCAATCTTCAATTTTTCTCCACTTTTCTTCTTTTTTTCTTGTTAAATTTCTTTCTCAAGGGAAGGGATTAAGGTTTTATGGAGTGATTATGGAAAAAAATTGGGATTTGGTAAGGGTTTCAAAGCTTGAAGACAAGCTTTAATGGAGGAAGTTTCATGGAGATAAGAGGGAAAGAGTGAGGCGGCAACAATGGGAAGACGGAGAGCTTTTTGTTTTTTTTTTCTTTTCTTTTCTTTTTATTTTATGGAAGACCATAATTTCCAATTAAATAAAATTTTAATTAAAATACTTATGGCATCATGCATGATGTCATACATGATGTCATCTCCCTACACCTTTTTTCATTTTCTTTCTTTTTTTTTTTCTATTAGTTCTTTAATTTAATTCTCGATTCCAAAATTTTCTTTTCTCTGATTTTATTTGACAGTTAGGTCAGGAGTCAGCTCTAGGGATCAATTGACCAAATTGCCCCTCGCCGGTTCATCCCGGTTTGCAAATAATCCAATATTTCTTCCGGCTCCCTGACCTAATTATTTGACTGGCTTAACAATTCTTTTTTGTGATTTTCTCTTTTCCACTATGTTCATAAGGGTCCTAAGGACCGCAGCATCACATTTTACAGTTCGAAATTTGAGTTTAAAATGACTTCGCAGTCCTTCCCGAGAAGGTCACCCATCGCTGTGACTCTCGGCTCGTTTAACTTCTTATATTCTGTTTTTCTTATTTATACTTAAATAATTGGCAATTACTAATTATTTATATTTATGGCTTCTCTAGTTGTCTTAAGTGTGGTTCTAATCCCCTTAATTGTCCGGACCGACACCGGTCACCGAAACAGTAAAATATACCAGGCTATACAAATAGGGGTGTTACACATGTAATTTACAAGTCAATGTAAATATTGACCTTTTTAGGTACTATGGATAAGTTGATTCTAGCATCAACATGTCACAATTTGTAATTCAATATGCTGCCAATACAGTGCAATTTACCATTTTTTTACAAGTTGGCATTCATTACCAAATTACTTCAAGCATCATTGTATGTAAATGTCAAATTCTCAATTTTAGTATGCTAGATTTGTCTAGCTTAAAGTCCTATTTCTCTTGGTTTTTAGCTTCTGGTCAAAGAAGAAAAAGTGTAGCTCTATGTCTTATTGAACCTTTGGCAAAATTTTAGGTCATTCTGAGTTGTATAGACCAAGATATGGTCAATTTACTAAAGCTGGACAAATTATACCTTTAGTGCAAAACTAGGTCAATTTTAGGTCACATTTAGTTCTGGCAGTTTTGGTACCCGAACTTGTGCAAGCTATTTGACTTGGATCTAGCCATTTCTGAGCTTTGGTGTCTTCATAAGAATTGTAGCTCTATGTCTAAGCTATCCATGGTAAAAATTTCAAGTCAATTGGACCTGTTTTGAGTGAGTTATGGTCATCCTAATGACTACTATTTATATGATCAAAAATCTGGGCCTGCACTTACCAATTTCGGATTTGGTCATTTTTAAGGTCAGTTTCTAGGCAGAATTTTGGCAATATTTCTATATGAAAGTTGGCCTATTTGGTGTCTAGTTTCACCCCCCATTGGCCTCATACCAATTGGGTTCACAGTTTTTCACTTATGACCTAATTTATGTGTTGCCAACACACACAATCTGTATTTGAAAATTACACTTCTAATTTTGACAATCCTCCTCCTCTAAATACTTCAATATTCAATCATGGCACTTCTATGTATATTGTACACAATTCCAACAAAGTATTTTGGATAGAACACTCAAGTGCTCAATGCACACAATACACCATTCAAGTTCAACATTTTCTTTCACCAAAATTCAACATACCTCAATATCAATATTACACATACACTTCCATGGCAACTACACTTGCTGCCCACAAATTAACACCATGACATCTCATCAATAAATTAAATAAACTCACATAAAATTTCATGATATTATAGGCTACCAAACATGGCAGTTTACTAAGGCATCAAAGTCCCATTTTCAAACCCTTAATTCAAGCACTAACATGCACATACTTGGACATTAACCTATTACAACTTTTATTTGAGTTAATCAACCTTAATTCCCATCCATTAGAGGTAAGAAAAACTCAAACACATAAACCTTCATGGCTGCTGAAAATGGACAAGTTCATATCTCAATATTTCCTTCCTTTCTCTTCACCAAATTTGTCACCTCAACCTAAACACAAGGTTTACTAAAGCAAGGGAGAGGATTTGGACACTTACCTCTTGAGAGCTTCCCTTAAACTTCACCAAATCTCTTTCTTTTTGTTCCCAATATCTTCCCCAAGGTGAGTAGGCAAGCTTTAATGAAGGATCCAAGTGGAAATGATGGCTTGATGATGGGGAGAGGAAGCTTCATGCATGGGTGGTAATTGTGGTTTTGGTTAGGAGATTCATTTGGCTGGTTGTGTGATTGAGATTGAAGATGATGATTTCTGTCCACAATTGACTTAGATAGGTGTCCGGCTTGAGTTAGTGGAGTACTAACTTATCTTTATTGTTTAATTATTCCAAGTTTCCAAATTTACACATTTATCTCAATTCTTTCACTATTTACACAATGTATCTCAATTTAATTTTTCATAACATTTCTAAAGTGTAATATCATTTATTTTTAATGGACATTGAGGTCAAAAGGAAACCCTAGGTGTTAAATGACCAAAATGCCCCTATTCGGGTTGTATTCCCGATTTTTTGGTAACACCAATTTTTGTCTATTTCTTGATTTTTCGTTTTTCTTTGTACTAATTTATTAGTTTTTCTTTGATAATTCTAGTGTCAATTATATTTCAATAAACCTTTACTTACATCCCGAAATTTAATTCCGAGGGTTCCCCGGTCCTAGGGTCGGCAACAGCCTTCCCGGTGCGGTCACCCATCGCTGCGGTGCCGGCTCGTTTAACTTAGTTTCATTTTCTCTCTTTTATTTTTCTTTGATTTTTCTTGTATTTTCTTTTTATTTATTTCATCATTATATGCCTGTTCACTATCACCGAAGTGTAGTTCTAGACATCCTGACTTGCCTGGTGTAACACCCCCGTTGCATAGCCTGGTATATTTCACTGTTCCGATGACCGGTGTCGGTCCGGACAATTAATGGGATTAGGGCCACACTTAAGACAACTTGAGAAGCCATAAACACAAATAATTAGTAATGTTTAATTAGTTAACTATAAATAAGAAAAACAGAACATAAGAGGTTAAACGAGCCGAGAGTCACAGCGATGAGTGACCTCCTCGGGAACTACTGCGAAGTCATTTTAAACTCAAATTTCGAACCGTAAAAAGTGATGCTGCGGTCCTTAGGACCCTTATGAACACAGTGGAAAAGAGAAAATCACGAAAAAGAATAGTTAAGTCAGTCAAATAATTAGGTCAGGGAGCCGGAAGAAATATTGGATTATTTACAAACCGGGTTGAACCGGCGAGGGGCAATTTGGTCAATTGACCCCGAGAGCTGACTCCTGACCTAACTGTCCAATAAAATCGGAGAAAAGAAAATTTCGGAATCGAGAATTAAATTAAAGAACTAATAGAAAAAAAAAAAGAGATGAAAATGAAAAAGTCAAAAGTTATGACATCATGCATGATGCCATAACTAAATTAATAAATTGAATTATTTAATTGGGATTTTTTTGTGGTCTTCCATAAATTAAATTAGATAAAGGAAAAGAAAAAAAAAAGAAACAAAAAGGGTCTTCTTCTTCCCTTGGTTGCTGCCCACCTTCTCCCTCTCATCTCCATGAAATTTTCTTCCTTAAGCTTACAATTAAGCTTGATTCTCTCCACTTAATCAACATAACTCCCTTAAATACCTCACTAGATCTTGCAATCTCAACTTAAGCACAAGGATTACAAGAAGAAAGAGGAGTTAAAGATAGGGTTTGGAGGATTCAAGAAAGGTTAGTGTGCTAACTTTAAATTTTCTACTTCAAATGCATGTTTAGGTATTTAAGTGAGCTTAGAACTTGATTTAATGAAATAAATATGGGGAAGGACCATTGCTGAAATTGTGGCCTGGTTGATGAGAGTATGATTTGGTATGGTTTGAGGTGTTTAAAGGGAATTAAAGATGTTAGTAAACTTACATTAGTATGGTGGTAAGATGGAAATGCACCAATTGTGGTTGAATGAATGAGTTAGGGTGTGAATGTTAGGGTTTGTGAACCAAAATTTGGAGAAATGCATAAATGGCATGTTGGACCTATTGTAAAGTGAAATAATGGTCAATTATGACCAAATAACTTGTGTGGGAATGATAGGAAACTAAGTTAAATTCGGAGGTAAATGGTCATGCTGCTGGCAGCATGACCAAACCCACTTTGAAGGACCAAAACTCAAATTTTAAAAGTCTAATTGATATGCCACTAATTGGGGATGAAAATAGACATAAAATAGCACAATTTTCATTGAGGAACCATGGCCAAAAAACTGACCAAAACTTGGTGAAACAATTGACCAAAGTGAAATGAGAGCAGACTGCCACTACACCAAACTGACCAAATGAACAGTTGGTCATAACTCGAGTTAGACAGGTCAAATTGACCTGAAATTTGGCCAGGGGTTAGAGGAGATATAGACCTAAAACTTTCATGAGGAACATCACCCCAAGTTATGCCATTAACCCATTCAAATTATTTAGCAAAGTTGAGTTACCAAACCTGCAACTCTGCAGATTTTGATTGAAGATAAGGTTTGGATGGCTATAACTCTCTCTAGAAAACTCGGATTTAGGCTATTCTTGAACCGATGGAAACCTAAGACATAGTAGAACATTTCATCTGAAGAAAGTTAGACCAAATTATGAACTTAACTTGATCAAATTACTGACCAAAGTTGGATCAAAATCTACCAGAACCCAAAATACCAGTATGAACAGTGCACGTGAATAGTAAACTTATTTTGGCCATAACTTGAGCTACAAAACTCCGATTGAGGTGATCCAAAAATGAGAATACACTTAAGACAATAAAGAACATTTTCTATGAAGGAAGTTTTGTTAAATTCCAACAGTAGATCGACCAATGGAACAGTGCAACTTCGGAGCACAAAACCGAAAATTGGCAATTTTGCCAAAATGACCTAAACTTTGAGAAAATGACCTAAACCAACAAGTTTAATGACCAAAATGTGGTATGTGGGTGAAGTTGGAATTCCCATACCTATTAAGCCTTAAAAAGTCAACAATTTGACTTGAATAGTGTAGTCAATAGTAATCCGAAACACAAAAACTTTGAGAACGTCGAATTTAACGCAATAGAGCTAGTAAAGTGAAGTGAAATTTATTTTTTGGATTCATGCTAAGTTTATTTTGGATTTATGTTAAGTTCTAGTACTGAAACATTGTAAAATTTTGTGTTTCAGTTGAAAAGAATATCGGGAAGGAACCCGAGGAACCGAGTCGAGGCCAAGAGACGACTCGTTTGAGGTTTGTCCACAATAAACCTTATTTAAGCATTTTACCCTTGAAAAATTGATTTAGCATGCATTATGAATTTATGAACTTTGGTGTTGCCACCTTGTGATCAAATTGTAACTTTGGAAATTGATTTGATTTTTTTGTATGCAATATTTGAATGAAATGTTTGAAATGGATTTTTGATTCACACTTAGCATGACAATTACTTATTATTCCTCCTCCATTTAAGGGGTTGAGATCGTTTATTTTCCTCCCTCTCTGGCTTACCAGTTGAGGTTGTAGATCGGATGAGTACTCATTAGCTAGCTAGCCACCTCCCTCATTGATTTCGATTAATGGGGTTATAGATTGCTTTGTCGTGGTGTACAACGCGGCATTGATCGGAAATTTTGTGTCATGGCTTAAGTTGTGTATGATTTTGGCAGCACTGTATTTATGAAATTGTTTGACTAAACTGTGTTTAATATATTATTTGACAAAATGAGTTGTTACGAGCTTTGATATTTGTGAAATGTGATTGCGAAGTATTCAAATTATGTTTCAACAATAAATGATTTATGTATCGCATTTTAAATTTTTATTGTGCACCACTGAGTATGTTTATACTCAGCGATAGTTTAATTTACTGTCACAGATAAGAGCAAGAAGAAAGCAGCAGAGTGAGCTGTGGGATTGACAAGAACTTCTTGATCCCTTTTGTACGGGTATTGTTTTATACCCTTATGGTTATTTTGATGTAAATACTGTAATGTCATAAGTATCAATGTAAATTGAGCAGTTGTAAATAAATTGTAATAATATTATTTTGAGTTTGCTTCTGTAAATTTAATATTTGTAAATATGAATTTTCTACTTTATGCCTTGTTAATGAAGTATTAAAAATTTTGTGATGACCAAATTTGATTAAATTGTGGAAATTGCTTTGAAGTGATTTGAATTGGGTTGATTTGAGTTTTATTGGAGATTGGGAGTTGTGGAAAACTTTTGGGAGTGCTTTTTGCAGGTCTTTAAAGAACTGGTTTCTCAAAATACAGAGGGAACTCTGTCAAAATTTTTATAAAATTTACGGCAAAATTAAAATGGACAAAAATTTTTACTAGTATTTAAACTTTGAATAAATGGTTTTTAATTCCTACCAAAATGCTCACCACTTCCAAAATGTAAGAAAATTGTTTTAAAATCCCTTGTAGGGTACTTAATGAGTTATCGGTAGGTGAAGTTCGGTAGTTCATTAAGTATTCTATGGGATCATGTTATGCCTTACGGAGGGTAAGGTGTGACACCTGGACTGATATTAGGCCACTGGAGCAACATAACGTACAGAAAACGTACAGGGAGGATGTTACAACTCTTCCCCTCTGAACAAAAATTTTGTCCTCGAAATTTACCTGATGTGAAGAGTAGAGGGAACTATTGCCTCATTGTCTCCTCGCTCTCCCATCTCAACACTTTCTTCCAAGGTGATACTTTGAGAAATACCTTCTCACCAACTTCATACTCAATGTGCTTTCTTTTCAAGTCAGCATAAGATTTCTGTCAGTCTGAGGCAACTTTCAAATTGGCCTTTATCAGTTTCACCTTTTCCTTTGTCTGTTTTATTAGGTTTGTCCCCACTAGCTTATCTTCACCCAATTTAGTCCAACATACAGGTGTTCTGCATTTTCTCCCATACAGTGCTTCATAGGGTGCCATTTGTATGCTAGATTGATAGCTATTGTTGTATGCTAATTCTGCTAGTGGAAGGTATCTATCCCAGCTTCCCTCAAACTCAATAACATAACTCCTCAGCATATCCTCAAGGACCTATCACATATATTCGGTTATTATTATCATTATCAGTTTAATTTATTGTTTGCAATAACTCAATGTGTTTCATAATTTACCTAGATTATTCTTTCTGACTGTCCATTCATCTGAGGATGAAAAACCGTACTAAAATGGAGTTGTGTGCCCAAGAATTCTTATAATTTCTTCCAAAATCTAGATGTAAATCTCAGGTCTATCAGATATAATGAAAAGTGAAATTCCATGTAGTCTAACTATCTCACTGATATACAATTATGCTAGCTTTCCCAGCGAGTAGTCAATTCTGACTAGTAGAAAATGTGCTGATTTGGTCAACCTATCCACAATCACCCATACTGCATCATGCTTCTTCTGAGTGAGAGGTAGACCACTGACAAAGTCCATAGTGACTCGGTCCCATTTCCATTCAGGTATTTATGGACTGTAACAAACTTGATGGAACTTGATGTTCTGCTTTGACTTGCTGACATGTTAAGCATCTAGTTACATAGTCATTTATGTCCTTCTTCATACCTGGCTACCAGTATCGGAGTTTCAGGTCATGGTACATTTTTGTGCTTCCTGGGTGCATAGCATACACACTGTTATGTGCTTCTCTCAGAATACTGGTTTTCAACTCTTTATCATCTGGTCCACATACTCTTTCTTTATAGTACAGGCACCCATTTTCTTTCACTTCATATTCAGTTTCCTTTCTATGACACTCCTTACCCGTCTACAGTATAGCTGAGTAAGATATGCCACACAGTGTGCCGGAGCACCAAATCATATTTCAATTCAATTCACCCCTTTTTACTTATTTATTTACAATTTATGATTAATCTGAATTTTTCGCAAATTTTATAGAAAATCTGGTAGAGCGTCGGCTGTAAATTGGAAAAACAGTTCTTCTGAATCTGTTAAAAACACTTCCAATATAATCAAAATTTCAATCTCAGTCAACCACCAACATATTTTCAATAATTTCTCAAATCACTTCAGTATCTCAAAATTCAATTCATTCCATATCACACTCAATTCAATGAGAAATGCTCACATTTATTACTGAACATAGTTCATGGATAATTAAATCAAAAGCATAATTACATGAGTTTAAAATATTCATTACAGAAGTTTACAAAATACAAAATACCAAAAGTGGCCTAATGTCCTACTAAATGCACTGCAAATGTGAGGTGACTCTGGACTCCGTGTGCAGATCTGAAAGCTCACCTTGTATGAGGTCTGCTGGACTCCGCAGCTATGTCTCTAGTACCTGCGCATGGCAAAAACGACGCGCTAAACAATTCTGCTTAGTGGTGACAATATAAAATAAAATAACTAAAATAAAGTAAATATGCAGAATGTATGTTTACATCTTTGGTAGACTTAATTTCTGATATTTATTGTAGTATTATTCAATTAAAATTTGGTAAGATTTATTATCATTGCCCAAGTAACCCATACTAGTCGACTGGACTGGATAAATGGGTAAACTGGCACTGGGTACTAAGTACCTCGGACCATCACACCATCGGTCACATTGTGTCTCCTAGTGTGCAACAGAACAGCTAATAAGCTGTAATAATTATCAGTGATAAAACCTAAGTATAACAACTCAATCAACATAGCCCAAGGCTATTATGTCACAGAATGGCACGTAAGGCCATAAAACACAGAATGGCATGAAGCCATATGCAGTACTGCTAACAGAACACTATTGGCATGCCAACCTATCCAAACCAATCTTGCTAGGTGTACTAAGGCATATTACACTCTTAAGTTTCACAATTCTTAAAATTTAAGTTTTGGTGTTACTATTCAATTCATTAGTTAACAAAATGTTGACTTTTACATGGACAATAGGTACATTGGTTTTAATACTCCCAACATACCACATTTTGCATTCTAAAATTGTTGGTATTGGTTGCCAATACCATTTCTAAGCTTAATGTTAATTGTTCAAAATTTTCAGATTTCAAGCTTTGTGTTTACTGTTCCATTAGTCATTTTTACAGTGAGAATTTAGCAAAATGGTCAACATGAAAGTTGTTTTTTATTTTGTCTAGTTACATTTTCTTTTTTGAATCACTCCATTTGGAGTTTTGTAACTCAAGTTATGGCCCAAAAACCACAACTGGCCGGATTACAAATTTTTCAGATTTTATGGACTGACCAAATCTACAGTATTTTGAGTAGTGACTGCAGGTCACTTTTGAATATGTTATGGTCATAATTTGGGTTATGTTTCTTCACAAAAGTTGTAGGTCTATATCTCAGCTTGTTGTTGGTAAAATTTCAGGTCAATTGGACCTCTCTACACTGAGTTATGGCTAAATGACTAAACACTATTCATTTGGTCATTTTGCCTAGGCAGAATGCAGGTCACTCAGATTAGGGCAATCTTTAGGTCAACTTGGTTTGGTTTTCTGGTCATGGTTTCTTCACCAAAGTTGTGCCATTATGTGTCTAGTTTCATGTTCAATTGGCCTTGCACCAATTAAACCTCTACAACTCCAGTTATTGCTGCTCAAACTTGCTGGACTCATGCCTAGTCCTGCAGGTCACCAAGGGCAGCCACACTAACTTCAATTTCCACTACACAAACCACTTCATTTCTGATTTACACACAGCCAAATGGTCAGTAATTGACCATTAAAACCTACTTTCACCATTAAATGATCAAGTTCTCAAATTCATGCCCAAACCCTAACCCTAATATCTCAAGTCATGCATTTACATACCTTCCATTGTCCTAAGCAATGTATTGGTATTAAAGGCAGCCAAATTTCAATTTAACTCTAAGAAATCTTCAAAACTCTGCTAATTTCAAGGCTGCAAAAATTTTGGGATGGGCATACACAAGATATTCATCAAGTTTCTTTACAAATTTACACTCATTTTCACTCCTCCATCATGAATGAAAAGAGGAAAATCAAGTTTAGTCACTAACCTCTAATGGAGCTAATCCAAAGCTTGCAAGAACTCTTCCTTTTGATTTCTTTTTGCTCCCAAAAGCTTTACTATGAGCAAAGAACAAGTTTTTATGTTGGGAACTTAGGCTTTAGTTGGGTAAAAACCAAGAAAATCAAGCTTGGTAAAGCTTGGCTATGGAGGAATGAGAGAGAGCATGGGTGACGTTTTTGAAGAAGGCAGAGGGCTCCTGGTTTGTTCCAGATTTCTGCCCTCTTTCCTTTATTTTTTATGTGTTATAATTGTATTTCTTAAATTTTGATTGGCCAAAGATTTTAATGACCTCATGCTTACTTAAGGATTAGGTAATAAATACAATTTATTTTCATTTTCTTTTCTTTCCTTTGCTATTCATTTTTAATTAATTTTTCATCAATGTTTGTTCATATTTTATGTCATATAATTCACTTACATAAATAGACAAGGTGGTTAAAAATTATATCTGAAGACAAAATGACCAAAATGCCCTCCATTTGGCTTAACGAGCCAAAATTGTGTGTACCGATTGATTAATTTTTCCTTGTGTTTTCTTAACATTCTATTGTCATGGGAAACCCCAATAATTCTTCCTTGAGGTCCCAAAAATTATTTCATAAAGTTTTCCTTGGGTCTATGGTTACTAACGGCCTTCACCGTCACTTCCTCTTCGGGTTACTCATCACTGGGGTTTCGGCTCGTTTAACCTTAGTGTATTTCGTTCCTAAAAATTTTTCTTGATTTTTATGAGCATTATTTGGTTTCTTTATAACTCCTCACTCTAGTCTATTTATAATTTCAAATATTCTAGCTGCCCGGACTGACATTGGTCGCCTGAACAGTAGACTGTACGGACTAGCTAAAGTGAGGATGTTACACTTTCCTTCAGTGATTTTGCCCATAATAGCCATTAATTTATCATCTGTCTTCTGCCCATCCTGTATCTATTGTAACAGATTTGGCTTCACTTGCAACTCAGCCAAAATAACTCCATCACGAGTTAAGGACAGTTGGGCATTCAGAGATCTTAATGCTACAATAGATTTTCTGCTTAAGGCATCAGCTACTACGTTTGCCTTTCCAGGGTGGTAGTCAATCACACAATCATAATCTTTCAAGAATTCAATCCATCGCCTCTGTCTCAAATTAAGTTCCTTCTGGGTTGGCAGATATTTCAGACTCTTATGGTCTGTGTATAAGTAGCATTTTTCTCCATACAAGTAATGCCTCCATATCTTGAATGCGAAGATAATTGCTGCTAACTCCAAATCATGAGTAAGGTAATTCTTTTCATGTGGCCTTAATTGCCTGAAAGCATATGCGACTACTTTCCCTTCTTGCATGAGTACACACCCTAACCCATTATGTGAGGCATTACTGTAGACTACGAAGTCTTTTCCAGACATTGGCTATGTTAACACTGGTGCCTTTGCCAACATAGCCTTCAGCCTCTCAAAACTGGCTTGACACTTGTCATTCTAGTTAAATTTCATATTATTGTGTAGTAATTTGGTCATTGGAGCAGCTATCAGGGAAAATCCCTTTACAAATCTTCTATTATATCCAGCTAACCCCAAGAAACTTCTGATCTCAGTTGTATTTCTAGGAGGCTTCCATTCCATCACTGCTTTAATCTTCTTGGGATCCACTCTAATCCCTTCAGCTGATACTACATGTCCAAGGAATGCAATCTCATTCAACCAGAACTCACACTTGGACAATTTGGCGTACAGTTTCTTCTCTTTTAGAGTCTGCAGAACAATTATCAAATGTTCATCATATTCTGCTTTATCCTTGGAATACACCAGGATGTCATCAATGAAGAACACTATGAACCGATCTAAATATGGATGGAAGATACGGTTCATAAGGTCCATGAATGCTGCTGGAGCATTTGTTAACCCAAATGGCATCACCAGGAATTCATAATGCCCATACCGGGTTCTGAATGCAGTCTTAGGCACATCTGCATCCCTAACTCTTAGCTGATGATACCCTGATCTGAGATCAATCTTAGAAAACACACAGAATCCCTTCAACTGATCAAACAAATCGTCAATTCTAGGCAATGGATACTTGTTCTTCACTGTTACTTTGTTTAACTGCCGGTAGTTAACACATAACCTCAGTGTCCCATCTTTCTTCTTTACAAACAGTACCGGAGCTCCCCACGGTGACACACTAGGGCGTATGAACCCCCTGTCTAGTAATTCTTGCAGTTGGATTTTTAACTCTCTCAATTCAGCAGGTGCCATCCTATACGGAGCAATTGAAATTAGAGCTGTACCCGGCATAATCTCAATAGCAAATTCAACTTCCCTTTCTGGTGGCAGACTAGGCAATTCCTCAGGAAATACCTCAGAGAAATCCCTTATTGTGGGTATGTCAGACAAGTCAAATTTACCCTGTCTAGTGTCAACCACGTGAGCGAGATAGGCTTCACACCATTTTCTCAATCATCTCCTTGCAACTGTAGCTGAGATGACATTGGACAAGAAATCTATCCTTTCACCCACAACTGTTATTTCTTTGTTCTCAGCAATTTTCAGAGAGATTCTCTTCAATTTACAATCTACTATTGCCTGATGATGGGATAACCAGTCCATTCCCAAAATCAAGTCAAACTCATGGAAAGGCAGTTCGATTAAGTCTACTGAGAACTCTTTCCCTTGAATCTTCAATGGACAGCCCTTATACACCTTATTTATTACCACACTGTGGCCTAGCGAATTTGTGACTAGAATGTCTTGGTCACTTTCCTCTACTGGTATTCCCTTTTCTACGGGCAGCTTGATACAAATATATGAATGAGTAGAACTTGGATCCACTAATGCATGCACAAAAGTATTATAGAGGAGGAACGTACCCTTGATGACATCTGGAGTATCTTATTCCTCCTGTGCCCATATAGCATAGGCTCTGGCTGGTTTTCTACCTTCTGCTCTCTCCACAGACTCTGATACAGGTTTCTGTGAAGTATCCGCTACCTCAGCCTTACTCGGCTTTCTACCCGTTGGAGTTGGAGGGGCAAGCCTAACAGTTGATACTAGAATGGATGTAGCAGTTCTGCGTGGACAATCTAGGATTAGGTGGTCTATAGACCCACACCGTAAACAAGCACCTATCATCCTCCAACATTCACCCTTATGCTATTTTTGGCAATGTGGGCAAGCAACAGATATTGTTGGGCCTGGTCCCCTGAACCCTATCCCTGGAGAGCTAGCCACTAAAGGTGTGGACTGGACTCTCCTCGGTGCAAACTGAGATTTGGGCCTCTGTGACTAACCTTGACTTGGTGCTCTACTGAAACTCTGAGTAGGCGAACCTCTGAATTTCTTACTAAGGGCAGAAGATGTACTGGTCTGACCCTAACCTCTTTTCTACTGTCAGTCCCTTCTGTTCTGCTCATTTATTCTAACTTTTTCGACCTTCAGTGTGGCTTCCACTAACTTGGCAAACTCTGTAATCTCCAAGGCTGTAATCATTACTTTAATGTTATCATTGAGTCCTTCCTTAAATCTCTTGTATCTCTCGGCCTCATTAGGGACTATTTCCCGCCCATAGCGGCTCAGTCTGAGAAATTCTCTTTCATATTCAGCCACTGTCAGCTGTCTCTGGCGTAGGGTAATAAACTCCCTTCTCTTCTCTTCTAGGTATATATTGCCCACATACTTCTTTCTGAACTCAATGAGAAAGAAATCCCAAGTTATTTGTTATGGTGGCACCTCACTAGTTACTATATCCCACCATTGGTATGCATCATCTTGTAGTAGTGATATAGCAGCTTCCAAATTCTGCTCTGGAGTATAATGAAGTTGTTTCAAGACTTGTCCAGTTCTATCCAACTAGTTTTCAACTATGACAGAATCATCTTCCCTTTTGCCCAGAAAATCCACTGCTCCAAACATCCTGAGTCTCTCTATATGAGATTTTTGATGTGGAGGTGGTGGTGGTGGCATAACTCCTACCATCTATCTAAAGAACTCAGCCATTTGCTGAAATGTGGCTGGTGCATCTGGTACTGGTGGAGTAGGTTCCCTCCTATCTCTTGGTTTAGTCATAGATGGAGCATTACTCTCCACCTCTTCATCGACCGCTCTCTGCGATGTGGAGTCCATATTCTGATTAAAATAATAAATCAAAAGATCTGCATTAGAGTCATCTTAATACTTACAATGCAATGCATGATATGCAATCTATCTAGGTCCAGAAACGCCTAAACCGTGCTTTTATAGCACTAAATGTAACACCCCTTGCCCGTCTATAGTATAGTCGAGCAAGGCGTGCTACACGGCGTGCCGGAGCACCTAGTCTGTAATTAACTTATTTCCTGAACTCAATTTGATTTTAAGAAGTCTTTTATGTAATATTCATATCATGCTGATACTATTTTCATACTTTAATAAAATCAGTATTTCAAAAATGGTAATAAAAATTTGGCAAGGTGCCGTCTGTATTTCGGACAAACTGTCCTTCCAAACCTGTTAAAAACAGTTCAATATGATAATATCAAAATCTCAACTATTTCAAATAATTTTTCACTCTCAAAATTTCATAGTTTCAAAATACAATCCATCATAATTTACATTTATCCAAACACTCTCCATAGGAGTTTAATATGTACAATTTATTGCAAACCTTAAAGTTTTAGAATAAACAAAATTACATAACAAAATGTCAAAACACAACTGATAGTCATTACACAAGATCCTATGTCCTACCATGTATGCAGTGTAGTGCAGATGACTCTGGACTCCTGCGCAGATCTGATGTCTCACCCGGTCATAGGTTTGCTGGGCTCCCCAGCAGTGTCTCCAATACCTACTCATTACAAAAGCAACGCGCTAAGCAATTCCGCTTAGTGGTGCCAAATATAAAGAAATATACACTAAAATAAAGTAAATGAATTGTTTATGAATTTATGACATCGATATTCTTTACAGTTGTTGATTCTACTTTTATTTGCTAACATTTTATTTTTGCTAATTTTGGTGGTGCTATATGTCAGAAGAATGGATTTAGCTAATTGAATTTAATAGTACTTAAATTAACAGCCCACGTAGCCTATGCGCTGACCAGACTGGATAAACGGATATACTGGCACTAGGTACCTAGTACCTCGGGCTGTCACACCATTGGTCACAAAGTGTCTCCCGGTGTGCAAATAGTGTGGCTAAAAAGCCATATAATAAATCTGGCGATAAGCCAAGTATAATAACACAATACGTATAGCCGTAGGCTATTAAAGTCACAGTATGGTGTAATAAGCCGTAAAAACACAGTATGGCATGAAGCCATTTACAGAACAGTTGTCAGAATTCTATTGGCATACCAAACTATCCAAACTAGTCAACTAGGCAAACTAGGGCACATTACAAATTAATTGTTTAATTCTTCATTTTTTTTTTAATTTACTAGTTATCATGTAATTCACAAGTCAATGTAAATATTGACTTTTTTAGGTACTAGCATCAACATATCACAATTTGTAATTCAATATGCTGCCAATATAGTGCAATTTACCATTTTTTTACAAGTTGACATTGTCACACCCTACCCCTCTGTAAGGCATGACATGATCCCGTAGTATACCCAATGAATTACCAACTCCGTCTACTGTTAACCCATTAAATACACTACAAGGGATTTTAAAAACTTTTCTTACTTCTTTTACAGTGGTGAGCACTATTTATAGGTGTTAAAAACCTTTTTGAACTGAAGTGAAACAACTAACTCATTTGGTTTATTTGGAGTTTCTGTAAAAATTTTGGCAAAGTGCCATCTGTATTTTGGACAAAACAGTTCTTCAGAAAACCTATAAAAAACACTTCAATAATTTTCCAAATCTCAACTCCAATACATTTCTCAACACAACAATTTATCAAGTCAAATCCACAGTGGTTTTTCAAAGATTGAGATACGAGAAATATAATACAATTTGTACAAGCCAAAACCACTCATAATTATTTTACAAATCAAATGTACAATTTGGATTTACAACTGCTCAAAACCAACAACAAAATATACATACAGTGAATATACATTACAGTTCAAAATGCAAAATATTGGTATACTCGTTATACCAGGTAATCCCTCGCTGGATGTACTAGCAGCCTAGTCTGCTGCCCTGTCTATCTCTCTACCTGCGACAGCAATAAAAAGCTATCGCTGAGACAATGTCTCAGTGGTGCACAACATTAACCAAATACAATTTTAAATCACAATTCATAAATCATATCAATAGTGGATACTTAAAACCATAGTTAAATTCAAGACAATGAATGTCATAAGGAATTTAAACTCCAATTCACAAATTATCAAAATTCATAATAACACAATTTAGTCAAATAGCTTAAGAATACCGTATTGCCAATTCATACACAATTTGATCAAATTACTGAATAACACAGTTTTTCCAATCAATGACACAATTTGATCAAATAACTGAATAATACCTTTTTGCAAATCAATAACACAATTCGCTCAAATAACTGAATAATATCGTTTTGCAAATCAATAACACAATTCGATCAAATAACTGAATAATATCGTTTTGCAAATCGATAACACAATTCGATCAAATAACTGAATAATACAATGTTGCCAATCAATAACACAATTTAAGTCATGACACAAATTTTTCTATATATGCCGTGTTGTACACCACGACAAGACATACTCACCCCAATAATCGAAATCAATGAGGGAGGAAGCTAGCTATCTAATGAGTACTCATCCATACTCACCTCAGACTGGGAAGTCAAAGAGGGAGGAACATAATCATACTCACCCCAGACTGATAAGTCAAAGAGGGAGGAATAATCACACTCACCCCATTAATGGAGGAGGAACATAATATCCGTGTCATGCCAATTGTGAGTCAAAACAATTCCAAACATTTTATTCAAATGATCCGTAAGAATCCAATAAATTTCCAAAGTTATAATTTCATTCACAAAATGGCAACACAATTCGTAATTCACTTCAATTTCCACAAAAACCATTTACAGTGCTTTTCAATCAATAAGTATCCATCAATATCATTCAAACAATTTTTCACAGTTTCAAACCATTCACAATGTTTTTCAATCAATAAGTGTCCACCAAACACATTTCCACAATTTAAAACAATAATATACAAATAGTCATAATTTATTTCAATTGAAAAATTCAAAAGAAATAGCCGTTGTGCACAAACCTCGATGTTGTCCCCGGTCCGGACTCGGTGTTTCCTTCCCTTTTGCTGAGTCCTTGTTAACTGAGAAATACAATTTGGAGTGTTTCAGTACTAAATTAAACTGTCTCTATCGATGGTGTTTGGTAAATAATGCACTGAACTCAATTATTCACTTAATCACCTAATATACCGACCCTCATTGCGTTTTAGGTAAATTAGGTTTTAGTGTCGTTAATATGTCACATTCGATAGGGTTTTAGGTTTGGTACGTTTTACCAAAGTCATTTTCTTGTTTAGTGCATTTTAATGCAATTTGCTGGATTCCGGGACACTGGTTTGACCTAACCGGACGATCTAGTTCCCTCGGTTTTCAGGTCTCGATCAAAACTACAAACTTGTAGATCTAGGTCTTATTGCACGCGGGGCAAAATTTCAGGTCAATCCGAGTTAAGTAGACCAAGTTATGGTCATTATACTATTGCTGGTCAAATGGTACCATTTTAGGTCAATTTTAGGTCAATTTGGTCAACTCTGGTTCGGCCAGTTTTGGACCCGAACTTTTGCAAGCTTTTTGACTTGCTTATGGTCATTTCTGGGCTTTGGTGTCTTCATAAGACTTGTAGGTATGGGTCTTAACTATTCATGGTTAAAATTTCAGGTCAATTGGACCTGTTTTGAGTGAGTTATGGCCTAAACACTCACTGCTGCCCAATTGGTCATTTTTCAGGTCCTAATTGTACCTAATCCGAATTGGTCATTTTCTTAGGTCACCTTGCAAGCAGAATTTTGGCATGGTTTCTCAATGAAAGTTGGCACATTTTGTGCCTAGTTTCACCTCAAATTGGTCTCATACCAATTGAGGTTACACATTTAAGGTTATAGGCTAAAATGTGTACTGCCCTCAATATGCTTTTCACACCCCATTCAAAACACATATTTACCTTGCAAAGTTTACTTCCATACCCTACCAAATCAGTTTTGGTACATTACCAAAAGCACTTTCTACTTTACATTAACATTATTTTGGGCAGATTCCAATCAGCCTCAACACACCAATATCATTCACAATTACAATTTCTAAGTACTATTACAAACACACCTAACCATTACAAATTTTACACACACTTTACAAGATCAATCTACATACATATCATCAATCCTTCTAGGTTAATATTCTGCATACATTTCCTTCAATATATACCATTACTCAAGTGTCCCCAAGCTGCAGAAAATCTTCTTCAACATCAAAGTGCCGTCCAAGTTACCAATTTCCCATCCAAGTGCATAAATCACCACATAAACATGAAATAATTCACTAGGTTACTAATTCATCATGATCAACACCATTTCTCATCAATTATATGCACAAATATCTCATCAAAAACGTGACTCATGGCTGTCCAAAATGAAAACAACAATAACCCTTCAAACTCAAAATTTTCTTTCACCAAACTAACACCCATAACATGAACATAAACTTTAACAAAGAAATTCTCAAAAATGCAAACTTACCTTTAATTGTAACTTGCTAAACCTTCATCAAACTTCTCAAAATTAGTATCAATATCTTTCTTGTGATGTGTAGACAAAGTTTAATGAAGAACACTAAGAGGTTGGAGTTGAAAATGGAGAGTTAAGAAAGCTTGCATGAAAAATGGCTATGGAGTTTCCTTCACTCTTCAATTCGGCAATTTGAATGCAAATGAGGAAGATGACTTATTCAGCTGCATTTTAAGTGTACACATGTCCCACTATGTATTTAATTAATCCCCTTAGTGGTCCACTTAGTCACTTAATCATATAATAAAGTAATTATTCATTTATTCCACATTTAACCCATAATTTCCACTATTTATTTTAGGTACCACCAATTTAATTTTTTATTTTATTTTCTAAGTGTAATACTATTTATTTTTAATGGACATTTAGGTCAAAAGACACTTCGGGATGTCAAATGACCAAAATGCCCTGTTCGTGGCATTCACGATTTTTCGGTATAACCGGGTTTTTTCTGTTTTTAGATTTCTCACAGTTCTATGAACTAAATATTTAAATTTTCTATGATATATATAATCATATTTAAACTTCAACAAGTCTCTATATCTGTCCCAAAAATGTTTTCGGGGTTCCCATGATCCGAGGCGATCAACGGTCCACGCCGTGACTTCCCAGTGCGGTCACCCATCGTTAGGTTTCCCGGCTCGTTTAACTTGATCACATTTCTTTGCAATCATTTTTCCTTTGTTTTTCTTGTACTTTCTTTTCTTTTATTTCATTATTTTATGTCTCCTCACTCTCATTGAAGTGTGGTTCTAGGCATCCTAGCTGTCCGGACAACACTGGTCACTGGAGCATCAGAACGCACTACCGAACTTAGGGGTGTTACAATTCTCCCCCCCTTAAATAAATTTCGTCCACGAAATTTTACCCAGTAATCATCTTACAATAGTCATACGTTTATTTTCTCCTTTCTATATGATCGTAAGACTTTTAACAATCTAATACAATGTTTACTTTGTTTGGATAACACCAATCTCCTCTTACTATTATGTTGTCTAATATTTCAGCTCACGTTCCTTCTTGAATGACCCTTGAGGTCATATTAGAATCATTCATCAGGCATTGGTCCTCTGACCATTCTAGTCCATAGTCTTCCTCACATTCGGAATATTTCTTTGTTACATATGAATCAACTGTTCAAGTCTCTACTTCCATAACTCTTTTTATCTGTCAATGTTCTATAACTTACTTCCTTTTGTACTGAAATATAACCTTTCGATATTTTAAATGTTGAGTTTTAGATCCTAAGTAGGATTTTCAAACTTATTTCTAACAATTAAATTACGTCACGGCATAACTATGCCAAAACAGATGCCGTTGGCAACTATTCTCATCTAGGTGTACTATCGGTTAGTACGTAGCTCTACACAATAATCTCAAGTTAGTACTGTAATCTGCAGCTTACAGTATAAACATCAAGAACATTGCATAGTTACTACGATACATCCCAATAGATCAAACTTTGTTATCTTTTATTCTTTTTGAATTCACGATGTTCGAATCTTATTACGATTACAATATCCATTAGCAATTTCTAACTTGATAACCTCCTTGCCCTTATCAAGAGCAATTCCATTCTGCATCTTACTTTTCGTCCTCTTGCCTTACATTAAGTAGGCTCACTAATTAGCTTTATAATTTATGGTGTGTTAGAAAATACTTTTCACCGATAAACTCTTTCAAAACTAATTTCACTTATTATCACAATCCTTATCTTAAGGGCTAATCACTAATGCGTCAAAATTTATTCCTCTGTAAACGAATAACAACAGAACATATAGTTCTAACACTAATGTAAAAATATGAAAATTCCAGGTCAAACAATACATATATATATCTCAGTTGCTAATTGAGAAAGTACCAGCAATGATGTCAAAAGTCTCAGTCTCGTTTCTGTCGTATAGCGTATACTCTCGTTGAAGCATCACCCTGTTTTGGCTGATTCACAGTAGTCTGACTTCTAGGTGTACTACCCCTACCTCTACCTTTGCCTCTACTAACTGATGGTGAACTCTTTGGGGTAGAAACTTGGGTTGATCCCTTTGGTGTAGTAAACGATCCAGAACGACCTGGATTTACACAATCCCTAGCAAAATGGCCAGTCTCTCCACAGTTAAAACATGCTCCTACGGCTCTATAGCATATCCCACTATGTGGTTTACCACAAGTTTCACAAAGTCGATCTGACAGCACATTTCTAGGTTTCTGTTGAGTTTGCTAATCGGATCGAGGTGGTTTCTGTCCAAAAGATCTATCTCTACCGGACTTCTTACTATCTCTGTCGTATCCCCCAAAGTTTTTCCTCTTTCCAGTAGGACCACTAGAACTTTGTTTTGCTGACTTTCCTTCTTTTTCTGCCTTCTCTGATTTCTTTTTCTCAAGAGCCGCTTCAGATTCAATTCTTTTTAATTCTAGTACTTGAGAAATAAGTTCAGAGAAGTTGTTATGTTTGAATCCGACCACTTGTAATCTGATACTAGGCTTCAAGCCGGTTTCAAACCTTTTACATCTCTCCCTGCTGGTAGAAAGTAGACTTACTGCATAATGGCTTAGGCGGGAGAATTCCCTTTCATACTCAGCCACTAATCTGCCCCCCTGTTTCAGACTTAGGAATTCTTGCAGCTTCTGGTCTACATAAGCATCAGGGACATATTTTTGCCTGAATTCCCTGAGGAAGTCATTCCATGTTAGCACTGCAGGTTCTATCAGACTGTGGGGAATGGTTTTCCACCAGTCATAAGCATCTCCCTGTAGTAAGGATACTGAGTACTCAAATCTGAGCTCTTCTGTACAATGCAGCTTCTTGAATACCCTATCCATCCTCTCTAACCATTGTTCAGCTTCTAGAGGATCTACTGTCCCCTTAAACTCTGTAGCCCCATACTTCATCAATTTGTCATATTGTCTAGCAGAAGACTGTGGTTGTACCACTGGAGTCTGTATTGGGGCTTGAGTAGGCACATTACCATCCATTTGTTGGAACATTGCAGCCGTCTGCTGAGCGAACTGAGCAGGGAACTGCGGTACTGCGGGGGCTGGTGCTACTGAACCACTGACATTATGTAGGCATGGGGCATCCCCTTGCACCTCAGCCTCTATCGATTGATCGACTGAACGATCACCCTCTTCCATAGTCAATTCGAGGATTTTAGACCTCCTGTACAATAATACAAGGAGATTTCCTCCCGTTAGTGCATATTTATAATGTAATGTACTGTATGTATCAAACAATGATATTGAGCAGTTGTACTGTGAAGAAAGAATATTCAAGTAACAAGTGAAAATAGAATTTAAAAACTTTGCTCTGATACCACTAAAACATGTCACACCCTACCCCTCTGTAAGGCATGACATGATCCCGTAGTATACCCAATGAATTACCAACTCCGTCTACTGATAACCCATTAAATACACTACAAGGGATTTTAAAAACTTTTCTTACTTCTTTTACAGTGGTGAGCACTATTTATAGGTGTTAAAAACCTTTTTGAACTGAAGTGAAACAACTAACTCATTTGGTTTATTTGGAGTTTCTGTAAAAATTTTGGCAAAGTGCCATCTGTATTTTGGACAAAACAGTTCTTCAGAAAACCTATAAAAAACACTTCAATAATTTTCCAAATCTCAACTCCAATACATTTCTCAACACAACAATTTATCAAGTCAAATCCACAGTGGTTTTTCAAAGATTGAGATACGAGAAATATAATACAATTTGTACAAGCCAAAACCACTCATAATTATTTTACAAATCAAATGTACAATTTGGATTTACAACTGCTCAAAACCAACAACAAAATATACATACAGTGAATATACATTACTGTACAAAATGCAAAATATTGGTATACTCGTTATACCAGGTAATCCCTCGCTGGATGTACTAGCAGCCTAGTCTGCTGCCCTGTCTATCTCTCTACCTGCGACAGCAATAAAAAGCTATCGCTGAGACAATGTCTCAGTGGTGCACAACATTAACCAAATACAATTTTAAATCACAATTCATAAATCATATCAATAGTGGATACTTAAAACTATAGTTAAATTCAAGACAATGAATGTCATAAGGAATTTAAACTCCAATTCACAAATTATCAAAATTCATAATAACACAATTTAGTCAAATAGCTTAAGAATACCGTATTGCCAATTCATACACAATTTGATCAAATTACTGAATAACACAGTTTTTCCAATCAATGACACAATTTGATCAAATAACTGAATAATACCTTTTTGCAAATCAATAACACAATTCGCTCAAATAACTGAATAATATCATTTTGCAAATCAATAACACAATTCGATCAAATAACTGAATAATATCGTTTTGCAAATCGATAACACAATTCGATCAAATAATTGAATAATACAATGTTGCCAATCAATAACACAATTTAAGTCATGACACAAATTTTTCTATATATGCCGTGTTGTACACCACGACAAGACATACTCACCCCAATAATCGAAATCAATGAGGGAGGAAGCTAGCTATCTAATGAGTACTCATCCATACTCACCTCAGACTGGGAAGTCAAAGAGGGAGGAACATAATCATACTCACCCCAGACTGATAAGTCAAAGAGGGAGGAATAATCACACTCACCCCATTAATGGAGGAGGAACATAATATCCGTGTCATGCCAATTGTGAGTCAAAACAATTCCAAACATTTTATTCAAATGATCCGTAAGAATCCAATAAATTTCCAAAGTTATAATTTCATTCACAAAATGGCAACACAATTCGTAATTCACTTCAATTTCCACAAAAACCATTTACAGTGCTTTTCAATCAATAAGTATCCATCAATATCATTCAAACAATTTTTCACAGTTTCAAACCATTCACAATGTTTTTCAATCAATAAGTGTCCACCAAACACATTTCCACAATTTAAAACAATAATATACAAATAGTCATAATTTATTTCAATTGAAAAATTCAAAAGAAATAGCCGTTGTGCACAAACCTCTGATGACTGTCCCCCTGGTCTGGACTCAGTGTTTCCTTCCCTTTTGCTGAGTCCTTGTTAACTGAGAAATACAATTTGGAGTGTTTCAGTACTAAATTAAACTGTCTCTATCGATGGTGTTTGGTAAATAATGCACTGAACTCAATTATTCACTTAATCACCTAATATACCGACCCTCATTGCGTTTTAGGTAAATTAGGTTTTAGTGTCGTTAATATGTCACATTCGATAGGGTTTTAGGTTTGGTACGTTTTACCAAAGTCATTTTCTTGTTTAGTGCATTTTAATGCAATTTGCTGGATTCCAGGACACTGGTTTGACCTAACCGGACGATCTAGTTCCCTCGGTTTTCAGGTCTCGATCAAAACTACAAACTTGTAGATCTAGGTCTTATTGCACGCGGGGCAAAATTTCAGGTCAATCCGAGTTAAGTAGACCAAGTTATGGTCATTATACTATTGCTGGTCAAATGGTACCATTTTAGGTCAATTTTAGGTCAATTTGGTCAACTCTGGTTCGGCCAGTTTTTGGACCCGAACTTTTGCAAGCTTTTTGACTTGCTTATGGTCATTTCTGGGCTTTGGTGTCTTCATAAGACTTGTAGGTATGGGTCTTAACTATTCATGGTTAAAATTTCAGGTCAATTGGACCTGTTTTGAGTGAGTTATGGCCTAAACACTCACTGCTGCCCAATTGGTCATTTTTCAGGTCCTAATTGTACCTAATCCGAATTGGTCATTTTCTTAGGTCACCTTGCAAGCAGAATTTTGGCATGGTTTCTCAATGAAAGTTGGCACATTTTGTGCCTAGTTTCACCTCAAATTGGTCTCATACCAATTGAGGTTACACATTTAAGGTTATAGGCTAAAATGTGTACTGCCCTCAATATGCTTTTCACACCCCATTCAAAACACATATTTACCTTGCAAAGTTTACTTCCATACCCTACCAAATCAGTTTTGGTACATTACCAAAAGCACTTTCTACTTTACATTAACATTATTTTGGGCAGATTCCAATCAGCCTCAACACACCAATATCATTCACAATTACAATTTCTAAGTACTATTACAAACACACCTAACCATTACAAATTTTACACACACTTTACAAGATCAATCTACATACATATCATCAATCCTTCTAGGTTAATATTCTGCATACATTTCCTTCAATATATACCATTACTCAAGTGTCCCCAAGCTGCAGAAAATCTTCTTCAACATCAAAGTGCCGTCCAAGTTACCAATTTCCCATCCAAGTGCATAAATCACCACATAAACATGAAATAATTCACTAGGTTACTAATTCATCATGATCAACACCATTTCTCATCAATTATATGCACAAATATCTCATCAAAAACGTGACTCATGGCTGTCCAAAATGAAAACAACAATAACCCTTCAAACTCAAAATTTTCTTTCACCAAACTAACACCCATAACATGAACATAAACTTTAACAAAGAAATTCTCAAAAATGCAAACTTACCTTTAATTGTAACTTGCTAAACCTTCATCAAACTTCTCAAAATTAGTATCAATATCTTCCTTGTGATGTGTAGACAAAGTTTAATGAAGAACACTAAGAGGTTGGAGTTGAAAATGGAGAGTTAAGAAAGCTTGCATGAAAAATGGCTATGGAGTTTCCTTCACTCTTCAATTCGGCAATTTGAATGCAAATGAGGAAGATGACTTATTCAGCTGCATTTTAAGTGTACACATGTCCTACTATGTATTTAATTAATCCCCTTAGTGGTCCACTTAGTCACTTAATCATATAATAAAGTAATTATTCATTTATTCCACATTTAACCCATAATTTCTACTATTTATTTTAGGTACCACCAATTTAATTTTTCATTTTATTTTCTAAGTGTAATACTATTTATTTTTAATGGACATTTAGGTCAAAAGACACTTCGGGATGTCAAATGACCATAATGCCCCTGTTCGGGTGGCATTCCTGATTTTTCGGTATTACCGGGTTTTGTCTGTTTTTCGATTTCTCACTTTTCTTTGTACTAATTATTTAATTTTTCTTTGATATTTTTTAATGATATTTATTCTTCAACAAGGGTCTATTTATGTCCCAAAAATGTTTTCCAGGGTTCCCCGCAGTCCAGGGCCAGTCAACGGTCCACGCCGTGACTTCCCACTGCGGTCACCCATCGTTAGGTTTCCCGGCTCGTTTAACTTGATCACATTTCTTTGCAATCATTTTTCCTTTGTTTTTCTTGTACTTTCTTTTCTTTTATTTCATTATTTTATGTCTCCTCACTCTCATTGAAGTGTGGTTCTAGGCATCCTAGCTGTCCGGACAACACTGGTCACTGGAGCAGCAGAACGCACTACCGAACTTAGGGGTGTTACAGACATTCATTACCAAATTACTTTAAATATCATTGTATGTAAATGTCAAATTCTCAATTTTAGTGTGCTAGATTGGTCTAGCTTAAAGTCCTATTTCTCTTGGTTTTTAGCTTCTTGTCAAAGAAGCAAAAGTGTAGCTCTATGTCTTATTGAACCTTTGGCAAAATTTCAGGTCATTCTAAGTTTTATAGACCATGATATGGTCAATTTACTAAAGCTGGACAGATTGCACATTTAGTGCAAAATTTGGTCAATTTTAGGTCATATTTAGTTCTGGCAGTTTTGCTACCCGAACTTGTGCAAGCTATTTGACTTGGTTCTGGCTATTTGTGGGCTTTTGTGTGTTCATAAGAATTGTAGCTCTATGTCTAAGCTATCCATGGTAAAAATTTCAGGTCAATTGGACCTGTTTTGAGTGAGTTATGGTCATCCTAATGACTACTGTTCATATGATAAAAAATCTGGGCCTGCACTTGCCAATTCCGGATTTGGTCATTTTTAAGGTTAGTTTCTATGCAAAATTTTGGCAACATTTCTACATGAAAGTTGGCATATTTGGTGTCTAGTTTCACCCTCCATTGGCCTCAAACCAATTAGGCTCATAGCTTTTCACTTATGACCTAATTTAGATGCTGCCAACACACACAACCTGCATTTGAAAATTACATATTCAATTTTGACAATCCTCCTCCTCTCAATACTTCAATATTCAATCATGGCACTTCTATGTATATTGTATACAATTCCAGCAAAGTATTTTGGACAGAACACTCAAGTGCTCAATGCACACAATACACCATTCAAGTTCAATATTTTCTTCCACCAAAATTCAACATACCTTAATATCAATATTACACATACACTTCCATGGCAACTACACATGCTGCCCACAAATTAATACCATGACATCTCATCAATAAATTACATAAACTCACATAAAATTTCATGATATTATAGGCTGCTAAACATGGCAGTTTACCAAGGCATCAAAGTCCCATTTTCAAACCCTTAATTCAAGCACTAACATGCACATACTTGGATATTAACCTATTACAACTTCTATTTGAGTTAATCAACCTTAATTCCCATCCATTAGAGGTAAGAAAAACTCAAACACTACAAACCTTCATAGCTGCCGAAAATGGCTCAATTCCAATACTCAACAATTCATCAAATTTTCTTCACCAAATAACATCCCTTAACTCAAGCATCACTTTTACTAAAGAAAGGAAGAGAATTGGACACTTACTTATTTTTGTAGCTTGCTCAAACCTCACTAAACTTCCTTCTTTTTGCTCCAAGTATGCTGCGCAAGGTGTGTAGACAAGGTTTAGTGAAGGAACCTTGTGAAAAAGATAACTTGATCAAGGTTGCATGGAGGTCCTTCCATGGTCGGCTATTGAGTCCTTTCAATGGTGGTTCACTTCAGCTGGTTTTGTTTCAAGGTTAAAGATGATGATTTCTATCCACAATTGGCTTAGATAGGTGTCCCAAGGCTTGAGTTAGTGGAGCACTAACTTATCTTTATTGTTTAATTATTCTAAGTTTCCAAATTTGCACATTTAGCTCAATTCTTTCACTATTTACACATTGTATCTCAATTTAATTTTTCATGACATTTATAAAGTGTAATATCATTTATTTTTAATGGACATTGAGGTCAAAAGGCAACTCTAGGTGTCAAATGACTAAAATGTCCCTCTTCGGGTTGTATTCTCGATTTTTTGGTAACACCGATTTTTGTCTGTTTCTCGATTTTTCGTTTTTCTTTGTACTAATTTATTAGTTTTTCTTTGATAATTCTAGTGTCAATTATATTTCAATAAACCTTTACTTACGTCCCGAAATTTAATTTTGAGGGTTCCCCGCGGTCCTGGGGTAGGCAACGGCCTTCCCGTTGCAGTCACCCATCGCTGCGGTGCCGGTTCGTTTAACTTGGTTTCATTTTTCTCTCTTTCATTTTTCTTTGATTTTTCTTGTATTTTCTTTTTATTTATTTCATCATTATATGTTTGTTCACTATCACCGAAGTGTAGTTCCAGACATCCTGACTTGCCTGGACTGATATTAGGCCACTGGAGCAACAAAATGTACAGAACACGTACAGGAAGGATGTTACAATGCTTGACATGTCAGTAAGTCAAGGCAGAACATCAAGTTCCATCGGGTTTGCTACAGCCTATATGCATACCTGAATGGAAATGGGATCGGGTCACCATGGATTTTATAAGTGGTCTACCTCTCACCCAAAAGAAGCATGATGCAGTATGGGTGATAGTAGATTGACGAAGTCAGCACACTTTCTACCAGTAAGGACTAACTACTCATTGGAGAAGTTAGCAGAATTGTATATGAGTGAGATAGTTAGACTACATGGAATTCCACTTTCCATTATATCTAATCGAGATCCAAGGTTTACATCGAGATTTTGGAAGAAATTGCATGAATCCTTGGGTACACAACTCCACTTCAGCACGGCTTTTCATCCTCAGACAAATGGGCTGTGACGCCTCTTACCTGTCTACAGTGCAGCCAAGCAAGATATGCCACACAGTGTGCCGAAGCACCAAATCATATTTTCATTACAATTTACCCTTTTTAATTCATTTATTTATAATTTTGATTAATCTGAATTTTTTGCAAATTTTATAGAAAATTCAGAGTCTTGCATTTGTAAATTGGAAAAACAGTTCTTCTGAATCTGTTAAAAACACTTCCAATCTAATCATAATATCAATCTCAGTCAACCACCAACATATTTTCAACAATTTCTCAAATGACTTAATTATCTCAAATTTCAATTCATTTCATATCATACTCAATTCAATAAGAAATACTCAAATTTATTACTGAACATGGTTTATAAATAATTACATCAAAAGCATAATTACATGAGTTTATAATATACATTACAAAAGTTTACAAAATACAAAAGACCAAAAGTAGCCTAATGTCCTACCAATGTATTGCAAATGTGAGGTGACTTTGGACTCTGTGTGCAGATCTAAAATTTCACCCGGTATGAGGTCTGCTGGACTCACCAACTATGTCTCCAGTACCTATGCGTGGCAAAAGCGACACGCTAAGCAATTCTACTTAGTGGTGACAATATAAAATAAAATAACTAAAATAAAGTGAATATGCAGATGTATGTTTACATCTTTGGTAGACTTAACATCTGGCATTTAATACAATATTATTCAATTAAAATTTGGTAAGATTCATTATCATTGCCCGAGTAACTCATACTAGTCGACTGGACTGGATAAACGGGTAAACTGGCTCTGGGTACTAAGTACCTCAGACCATCACACCATTGGTCACATTGTGTCTCTCGGTGTGCAACAGAACAGCTAATAAGTTGTAATAATTATCAGGGATAAAATCCAAGTATAATAACTCAATCAACATAGCCAAAGGCTATTTTATCACAGAATGGCACGTGAGGCCATAAAAAACAGAATGGCATGAAGCCATATGCAGTACTACTAACACAATACTATTGGCATGCCAACCTATCCAAACCAATCTTGCTAGGTGTACTAGGGCATGTTACACTCATAATTTATACAATTCTTGAAATTTAAGTTTAGGTGTTACTATTCATTTCATTAGTCAATAAAAATGTTGACTTTTGCATAGACAATAGGTACATTGGTTTTAATACTCCCAACATACCACATTTTGCATTCTAAAATTGTTGGTATTGGTTGATAATACCATTTTTAAGCTTAATGTTAGTTGTTCAAAATTTTTAGATTTCAAGCCTTGTATTGACTATTCCATTAGTCATTTTTCCAGTGGGAATTTGGCAAAGTTGTCAACATGAAAGTTGTTCCTTATTGTGTCTAGTTACATTTCGTTTTTTGAATCACTCCATTTGGAGTTTTGTAGCTCAATTTATGGCCTAATTACCATGACTGGCCGGATTGCCAATTTCCCAGATTTTCTGGACTGACCAAATCTACAGTGTTTTGTGCAGTGACTGAAGGTCACCTTTTGAACATGTTATGTTCAAAATTTGGGTTAGATTTCTTCATGAAAGTTGTAGGTCTATGTCTCAGCTATTTTGTGGTAAAATTTAAGGTCAATTGGACCTTTCTACACTGAGTTATGACCAAATGAATAAACACTATTCATTTGGTCATTTTGCCCAGGCAGAATGCAGGTCACCTGGATTAGGGCAATCTTTAGGTCAACTTAGTTTGATTTTCTAGGCATGGTTTCTTCACCAAAGTTGTGCCATTATGTGTCTAGTTTCATGTCCAATTAGCCTTGCACCAATTGAACCTCGACAACTCCAGTTATTGCTGCCCAAACCTACTGGACTTATGGTTAGTCCTGCAGGTCAGCCAAGGCAGCAACACTAACTTCAATTCCCACTATGCAAACCACTTCATTTCTCACTCACTGTGACACCCCTTACCCGACTACAGTGTAGCCGAGCAAGTTATGCCACTCAGTGTGCCGAGCTCTCTATTTTATCTTAATTCATTTTTATTCTTCCTTTTGAATATAACTTGTGAAATATAATTTATTTAAGCCTTTTATCGAAATTATAATTTATTTGAGGTTTCGAGAATTTTAAAGAAAATTCGGCAGAATACCGGCTAAAAATGGAGAAAACTGTTCTTCGAAACCTGTGAAAAACACTTCCTATATTCATATTCAATCATCTTAATTCCATTTATCAAAATCTCAACATTTTTCAACCATTCATTTCTCAATCATTCATCACATGTGATAATCAAATATAAATTACAGATAAACATTCACTTTTCCATTTATAAACACAATTCTCATTATTTACATGAACATCAAATTACATTTCATAATTTCATTTACACATGAGAAAATAAAATCAATTACAAAATACCAAAATGACACCTAGTGTCCTACCAATGCACTGCAGACGGTGAGGTGACACAGACACTATGCAGAACTGTGAACGGCCTTACCCAATCTGTGGTCTACTGGGCCCTCTGTCCAAATCTTCAGTACCTATCCGTTGCAAAAGCGACGTGCTAAGCATAAAGCTTAGTGGTGCCAATAATACAAGAAAATATAATATGCAAATAAAAATCATAATTTCTTAGCCATTGTGTTCATAAGAACTGAATAATTACCAACTTAATGTTTAGTCGAGGGCTAATTACGTTTTATGATATTAACTTCTTCATGCATTTTGTTAATTATTTTCTTCATGATCTTGAGTTTCTTTGTATTCTATCATAATCATTCCTGATATTTAATTTTCGTATTTTCTTTAACAATCAGTTCAATTACAGTTATACTTTTCCATGCCCAAGTAACCTATCTTGAGCATCGAATTTGGATAACGGGTCGTTGGCACTGGACACCGCGGTGCCTCGGGCCGTCATACCATGGGACGCAGAACGTCAACCACGTATGCAGTCAGTATGGCTAAAAAGCCATGATATCACATAATCGGCATAAAAGCCATGAATACGGGCATAAAAGCCATGAATATAGGCATAAAGCCTTTCGCAGTACTGCTAAAACAATACCCTATTGGCATGCCAACCTATCCAAACTAATCACATTAGGCCTACTAGGGCATTTTGCACTTTTAAGTTTCACAATTTTTGAATTTCAAGTTTTCATGTCACTATTCATTTCATTAGTCAACTAAAATATTGACTTTTGCATAAACAATAGGTACATTGGTTTTAGTACTCCCAACATACCACATTTTGTATTCAAAACTTGTTGGTTTTGGTCACTTTCTCAAAGCTTAGGTCATTTTGGCAAAATTGCCAATTTTTGGTTTTGGTGTCACTATTCACCTCATTGGTCAACAAAAATGTTGACTTTTGGATAGAAAATAGGTGTATTGGTTTTAACACCTCAAACATACCACATTTTGTATTTAAAACTTGTTGGTATTGGTTGCCAATACCATTTCTAAGCTTAATGCTAATTGAACAAAATTTTCAGATTTGGTGCTTCATCTTTACTGTTCCATTTGTTATTTTTACAATGGGAATTTGAGGAAATGGTAAACATGAAAGTTGTTCCTTATTATGTCTAGTTGAATTTCCTTTTTTGAATCACTCCATTTGGAGTTTTGTAGCTCAAGTTATGGCCAAAATAAGTTTACTGTTCACGTGCATTGTTCATGCTGCACTTTTGGGTTTTGGCAGATTTTGGTCCAATTTTGGTCAGTGATTTGATTAAGTTAAGTTCATAATTTGGCCTAACTTTCTTCATATGAAATGTTCTACTATGCCTTAGGCTTTCATCGATTCAAGAATCGCCTAAATCCGAGTTTTCTAGAGAGAGTTATAGCCATCCAAACATTACTGCTCAAATGAAAATTCTGGAAATCTCGATCTGATAAACTTCACTTTGCTCAATGATTTGATTAGGTTAATGGCATAATTTAGATTGGTGTCCTCATGAAAGTTGTTTTTCTATATCTTATCTTGTTGCTGTAAAAATTTCAGGTCAATTGACCATATCTACAGTGAGTTATGGCCAAATGAGCGATTCTTGTTCATTTGGTCATTTCTGAGTCGTTTGCAGGGTATCCGGATTGGGGCCAAGTTTTGGTCCTCTTACTTTGGTCTTTTGGGCATGGTTTCTTCAGCAAAAATGTGCCATTATAAGCCTAGTTTCATGTCCAATTGGCCAAACACCAATTGGACCAACACAGCCAAAGATATGGCAGTCTAAGTGGACTGAAATCTCACCACCATCTTTCTTTGTCCTAAGCGACCTACCATTCCACTTTGCCATGCCATATTTTAGTCCAATTTATGGTCAACTCACCTAAAATGGTCACTAATTGACCATTAAGATGTTCTCTAACAATTTTCTAAGCCAAGTCAATTTTTCACTTCTCAAAACCCTAGTTTTCCCTTATGATTCACACATACACCTAATTAAGCACTTCCATTCATTATTTATGTGTATATACACCTTAAACATAATCTCTAATTCATTCTAAGTCCATTAAAACCATCAAAAACACTCCACCTTTGTTCCTTCCTTAGGGCAGCCGAAATTCATAGGGTCCATATACATAGATTCCATTCATTTATGTTACAAAACCTTACTCACTTTAAGTCTTTAACATGAATTAAAAAAGATTTAAGTGTAAATAGGCACTAACCTTTAGGTGGCAGATTTTTCAAGCTACCCAAACTCCTTCTTTCTTCTTCTTTTGGCTGCCTAGAGGTTGCTTAGGATGTGGGGACAAGTTTTAGTGAAGATAACTTAGGGTTTTGAGGTGAGAAAGGGTGTGGATTCAAGCTTTGTAAGCATGAAAATGGAGAAGGGAAAAGAGAAGCATGAAACGTTTTATTGGGGAAGAAGAGTAGCTGCAGAAAATTCTCTAAAATGGTCTTCTTTTTCTGCCCATTTATGTATTATAAATGTCTTCCTTTAAATTGATTGGCTAAGGGGTTCTAATTACATCAAGCTTATGTCATTAATGCCTTTTTATTTGATTTTTCTTTCTTCTTTCTTTAACTCATTTATAATTAAATTTTTACTAATATTTATTCATATTTTAGATCATAATAATTATTTACTTAACTGGACAAGTAGGCCAAAAATCACCTTCGAAGGCGAAATGACCAAAATGCCCTCCGTTTGGCTTAATGGGCCAAAATTGTCTGTACCGATTGAAAAATTTTTCTAAATATTTTCTTGGCATTCTAATGCCATGGGAACCTCAATAACCCTTCTCTGGAGTCCCAAAAATTATTTTATAATTTTTCCCTCGGGTCTAGGGCTCCTCGTTGCGAGAACCGCAACTTCCCTCCGATTACCCATCGCTTGGGCATCGGCTCTTTTGACTTAACTGTATTTTATTTCTAAAATTTTTACTAAATTTTTCTCATTAATATTTGAGTTAATTATGGTTCCTCACTTTAGTTTAAATATTTTTCCGGACGTTCTAGCTGTCCGGACCGACACCGGTCACCGGAACAGTAGAATGTACGGAGTTGCTACCGGGAGGATGTTATAACTCTTCCCCTCTAATTTAAATTTCGTCCTCGAAATTTACCTGACTTAAGTAATCGGGGAGTTGCTACCTCATTGTTTCTTCACTTCCTTGTATCGCCTCATCAGTGTCTGGGTTTGGCTCTTCCTGAGCTTCCATAGCATATATTTGTGGTGCCACCCTGACTTCGGGCTTTTCAACTGTCTCAGAAACAATCTTCTGTGAAATGTCAGCCGTTTCTGCTCTACCCGATCCTTTACCCCTTTGAACTATAGGGGAAGGTCTATGAACTTGTACAGGAGCTATTGAGCCACTCCTCTGAGGGCAATCTCTTATGAAATGATCCGTAGCCCCACACTTGAAACACTCTCCAGTTAACAGTCGACACTCCCCTCTGTGTTTTCTACCACAATGCATACATTCAGGCATTAGGGTTGATCCCCTTGTTATTGTGCCCGGGGAACTAGCTATAGATATTCCAATCTAGCCTCTGTGGCCCTGTGTCTGATCTTGTGAACCAGAACCCTTAAACTTCTTACTATCAGTCGGTATACTTGACTATCCTGGTCCAAATTCCCTCTTACGCTGCCTATCTTTCCTATTTTGTTCATTTATTCTCACTTTCTCCACTTTTAATGCAGCTTCCACTAACTTGGTGAAGTCTGTGATCCCCAAGGCAGTGATCATGATCTTTATATTGTCATTTAGTCCCTCTTCGAATCTCTTGCACCTTTCAGCTTCATTAGGGACTATCTCCCTTCCATAGCGGCTCAATCTTACGAATTCTTTCTCATACTCGGCCACTGACAGCTGTCTCTGCCTCAGGTTAATGAACTCTCTTCTTCTCTCTTCCAGATATACACTACCCACATATTTCTTCTTGAATTCGGAGAGGAAGAAATCCCAAGTTACTATTTCCTGCTGTACTTCACTGGACACCGTGTCCCACCACTCGTATGCATCATCTTGCAACAAAGATATGGCAGCTTCCAGGTTTTGTTCTGGGGTGCAGTGGAGTTGTTTTAGAACTCTGCCCGTTCTGTTCAACCAATTCTCGGCTGCAACAGAGTCATCTTCTCTCTTGCCATAGAAATCCACTGCCCCAAACTTTCTTAACCTTTCCAGGTGTGATTTCTGCTGTGGAGCTGGTGGTGGTGGTGGTGCTGGCATTACCCCGGCCATTTGTCTAAAGAAATCGGCCATTTGCTGAAACATGGCCTGTGGAGGCTGAGCAGGCTCTGCCTGAGCTGGTGGAGCAGGTTCTCCCATGCCCCCAGTCTCAGCTGCTGCAGGTGGAGCATGACTCTCCACTTCCTCCTCTACAGCTCTCTGAGATGAAGGGTCCATATCCTATTCAAAATAACAAAAACAAACAGATCTGCATTAGTGTCACCTCGACTCTTACAAATGCAATGCATGATATGGACTCAATCTAGGCCCAGAAATGCCTAAACCGTGCTCTGATACCACTAAATGTGACACCCCTTACCCGACTACAGTGTAGCCGAGCAAGTTATGCCACTCAGTGTGCCGAGCTCTCTATTTTATCTTAATTCATTTTTATTCTTCCTTTTGAATATAACTTGTGAAATATAATTTATTTAAGCCTTTTATCGAAATTATAATTTATTTGAGGTTCCGAGAATTTTAAAGAAAATCCGGCAGAATACCGGCTAAAAATGGAGAAAACCGTTCTTCGAAACCTGTGAAAAACACTTCCTATATTCATATTCAATCATCTCAATTCCATTTATCAAAATCTCAACATTTTTCAACCATTCATTTCTCAATCATTCATCACATGTGATAATCAAATATAAATTACAGATAAACATTCACTTTTCCATTTATAAACACAATTCTCATTATTTACATGAACATCAAATTACATTTCATAATTTCATTTACACATGAGAAAATAAAATCAATTACAAAATACCAAAATGACACCTAGTGTCCTACCAATGCACTGCAGACGGTGAGGTGACACAGACACTATGCAGAACTGTGAACAGCCTTACCCAATCTGTGGTCTACTGGGCCCTCTGTCCAAATCTTCAGTACCTACGCGTTGCAAAAGCGACGCGCTAAGCATAAAGCTTAGTGGTGCCAATAATACAAGAAAATATAATATGCAAATAAAAATCATAATTTCTTAGCCATTGTGTTCATAAGAACTGAATAATTACCAACTTAATGTTTAGTCGAGGGCTAATTACGTTTTATGATATTAACTTCTTCATGCATTTTGTTAATTATTTTCTTCATGATCTTGAGTTTCTTTGTATTCTATCATAATCATTCCTGATATTTAATTTTCGTATTTTCTTTAACAATCAGTTCAATTACAGTTATACTTTTCCATGCCCAAGTAACCTATACTGAACGACTGGACTGGATAACGGGTCGTTGGCACTGGACACCGCGGTGCTTCGGGCCGTCATACCATGGGACGCAGAACGTCAACCACGTATGTAGTCAGTGTGGCTAAAAAGCCATGATATCACATAATCGGCATAAAAGCCATGAATACGGGCATAAAAGCCATGAATACAGGCATAAAGCCTTTCGCAGTACTGCTAAAACAATACCCTATTGGCATGCCAACCTATCCAAACTAATCACATTAGGCCTACTAGGGCATTTTGCACTTTTAAGTTTCACAATTTTTGAATTTCAAGTTTTCATGTCACTATTCATTTCATTAGTCAACTAAAATGTTGACTTTTGCATAAACAATAGGTACATTGGTTTTAGTACTCCCAACATACCATATTTTGTATTCAAAACTTGTTGGTTTTGGTCACTTTCTCAAAGCTTAGGTCATTTTGGCAAAATTGCCAATTTTTGGTTTTGGTGTCACTATTCACCTCATTGGTCAACAAAAATGTTGACTTTTGGATAGAAAATAGGTGTATTGGTTTTAACACCTCAAACATACCACATTTTGTATTTAAAACTTGTTGGTATTGGTTGCCAATACCATTTCTAAGCTTAATGCTAATTGAACAAAATTTTCAGATTTGGTGCTTCATCTTTACTGTTCCATTTGTTATTTTTACAGTGGGAATTTGAGGAAATGGTAAACATGAAAGTTGTTCCTTATTCTGTCTAGTTGAATTTCCTTTTTTGAATCACTCCATTTGGAGTTTTGTAGCTCAAGTTATGGCCAAAATAAGTTTACTGTTCACGCAATCGCTCATGCTGCACTTTTGGTTTTGGCAGATTTTGGTCCAACTTTAGTCAGTAATTTGATCAAGTTAAGTTCATAATTTGGCCTAACTTTCTTCATATGAAATGTTCTACTATGCCTTAGGTTTTCATCGGTTCAAGAATCGCTTAAATCCGAGTTTTCTAGAGAGAGTTATAGCCATCCAAACATTACTGCTCAAATGAAAATTCTGGAAATCTTAGTACAGTAAACTTCACTTTGCTCAATGATTTGATTAGGTTAATGGCATAATTTAGATTGGTGTCCTCATGAAAGTTGTTTGTCTATATCTTATCTTGTTGCTGTAAAATCTTCAGGTCAATTGACCATATCTACAGTGAGTTATGGCCTTACTGTTCATTTGGTCATTTCGCAGGGCTATTTGTGGTATCCGGATTGGGGCCAAGTTTTGGTCCTCTTGCTTTGGTCTTTTGGGCATGGTATCTTCAGCAAAAATGTGCCATTATAAGCCTAGTTTCATGTACAATTGGCCAAACACCAATTGGACCAACACAGCCAAAGATATGGCAGTCTAAGTGGACTGAAATCTCAGCCACCATGCTGTTGTCCCTAGGCAGCCTACCATTCCACTTTGCCATGCCATATTTTAGTCCAATTTATGGTCAACTCACCTAAAATGGTCACTAATTGACCATTAAGATGTTATCTAACAATTTCCTAAGCCAAGTCAATTTTTCACTTCTCAAAACCCTAGTTTTCCCTTATGATTCACACATACACCTAATTAAGCACTTTCATTCATTATTTATGTGTATATACACCTTAAACATAATCTCTAATTCATTCTAAGTCCATTAAAACCATCAAAAACACTCCACCTTTGTTCCTTCCTTAGGGAAGCCGAAATTCATAGGGTCCATATACATAGATTCCATTCATTTAATTTACAAAACCTTACTCACTTTAAGTCTTTAACATGAATTAAAAGAGATTTAAGTGTAGATAGGCACTAACCTTTAGGTGGCAGATTTTTCAAGCTACCCAAACTCCTTCTTTCTTCTTCTTTTGGCTGCCTAGAGGTTGCTTAGGATGTGGAGACAAGTTTTAGTGAAGATAACTTAGGGTTTTGAGGTGAGAAAGGGTGTGGATTCAAGCTTTGTAAGCATGAAAATGGAGAAGGGAAAAGAGAAGCATGAAACGTTTTATTGGGGAAGAAGAGTAGCTGCAGAAAATTCTCTAAAATGGTCTTCTTTTTCTGCCCATTTATGTATTATAAATGTCTTCCTTTAATTTGATTGGCTAAGGGGTTCTAATTACATCAAGCTTATGTCATTAATGCCTTTTTATTTGATTTTTCTTTCTTCTTTATTTAACTCATTTCTAATTAAATTTTTACTAATATTTATTCATATTTTAGATCATAATAATTATTTACTTAACTGGACAAGTCGGCCAAAAATCACCTCCGAAGGCGAAATGACCAAAATGCCCTCCGTTTGGCTTAACGGGCCAAAATTGTCTATACCGATTGAAAAATTTTTCTAAATATTTTCTTGGCATTCTAATGCCATGGGAACTTCAATAACCCTTCTCTGGAGTCCCAAAAATTATTTTATAATTTTTCCCTCGGGTCTAGGGCTCCTCGTTGCGAGAACCGCAACTTCCCTCCGGTTACCCATCGCTTGGGCACCGGCTCATTTGACTTAACTGTATTTTATTTCTAAAATTTTTACTAAATTTTTCTCATTAATATTTGAGTTAATTATGGTTCCTCACTTTAGTTTAAATATTTTTCCGGACGTTCTAGCTGTCCGGACCGACACCGGTCACCGGAACAGTAGAATGTACGGAGTTGCTACCGGAAGGATGTTACACTCACACATAACCAAATGGTCACTAATTGACCATTAAAACTTAATTTCACCATTTCATGATCAAAGTCTCAATTTCATATCCAAACCCTAACCCATTCCATCTCAAATCATGCATTCACTTACCTTTCACCATCCTAAACAATAGGTTAGTGTTAAGGGCAGCTAGGGTACCATTTTAATTCAAGAAAATCTTCAAAACCCCACCAAGCCCAAGGTTGCTAGAATTTTAAGAAAAGCTTACACATGGTATATTTTTAATTTTCATGCAAATTTACATTCCACTCCACTCCTTTAACATGAATCAAAAGAGAATGAGTGAGTTTAGTCACTAACCTTTAATGAAGTAAATTCCAAGCTTATCAAAGCTCCTCCTTTCTATTTCCTTTTGTTGTCTTTAGCTTGCCCAAGATGTATGAACAATTTTTTGTGAAGAAAAAGTTGACTTTCAAGGTAATTTAGTGGGTGATTTCAAGCTTTCCTAAGCTTCCATGGAGTTTCTGTTCTCTTTCTCTTTCTCTAACATTTCCGCTGGTTTGGAAAGAAATGGCTGTTGGAATTTTTCTTCTTTGTTTTTATCTTATTTTGTGTCCCTTTTATCTCTCAAGTCATTTTGTTAAGTGGTGATTGGCTGGAAATTCTTAAATACATAAGCATGACATCTTAATTCCCAATTTAACTTCTTTTTTTTCTTTTCTTTTCTACCAAATTTCAATTCAATTTTTAGCAATATTTATTCATATTTTGTGTTATAATAATTATTTACTTAACTAGACAAGTCGGCCAAAAATCACCTCTGAAGGCGAAATGACCAAAATGCCCTCCGTTTGGCTTAACAGACTAAAATTGTCTGTACCGATTGAAAAATTTTTCTAAGCATTTTCTTGGCATTCTAATGCCATAGGAACCTCAATGACCCTTCTCTGGAGTCCCAAAAATTATTTTATGAATTTTCCCTCGGGTCTAGGGCTCCTAGTTGCGAGAACCGCAACTTTCCACTAGGTTACCCATCGCTAGGGCACCGGCTCATTTAACTTGGTTGTATTTTATTTCTAAAATTTTTTCTAATTTTTTCTTATTAATATCTGAGTTAATTATGGTTCCTCACTTTAGTTTAAATATTTTTCCGGACGTTCTAGCTGTCCGGACCAACGCTGGTCACCGGAATAGTAGAATGTACGGAGTTGCTACAGGGAGGGTGTTACAACTCTTCCCCTCTAATTTAAATTTTGTCCTCGAAATTTACCTGATGCAAACAGTTGAGGAAACTGTTGCCTCATCGTCTCCTCACTTTCCCAAGTTGCCTCCTCGGTGATGTGGTGCCTCTAAAGCACTTTTACCAGTGGAATCTGCTTATTCCTCAACTCTTTCACTTCCCGAGCCAGGATCTGTATTGGTTCTTCTTCATATGTCAAGTCCGGTTGTACTTTAATTTCTTCCATGGAGATGACATGTGAAGGATCTGAACGGTATCTTCTTAGCATAGACACATGGAATACATTGTGGATTTTATCCAATTCTGGTGGTAAAGCTAGCCGATAGGCCACTGGTCCCACACGTTCAATAACTTCATATGGGCCAATGAACCTAGGGCTTAACTTACCCTTTCTTCCAAACCTCAGTACTTTCTTCCACGGTGAGACTTTGAGAAACACTTTATCGCCAATTGCATACTCTATCTCTTTTCTCTTCAAGTCGGCATAAAGATTTTTGTCTATTTAAGGCAACCTTCAAATTAGCTTTGATTATCTTCACTTTCTCCTCATCTGTTTCACCAGGTCTGGTCCTACCAGCTTATCTTTGCCCAATTCAGTCCAACAGACGGGGGTTCTACACTTCTTCCCATATAGTGCTTCATACGGGGCCATTTGAATGCTAGCTTGGTAGCTATTATTATATGCAAATTCTATCAGTGGGAGATATCTATCCTAACTCTCCTCAAACTCAATGACACAACTCCTCAGCATATCCTCCAGGTTTACCTATCCATTAGGAGATATCTATCCTAATTCTATCACATAATTCACATTGTTACTATCAGTTCAATTTATTAGTTATAAAAATTCAATTAGTTTTTAGGTTTACCTAGATTACTCATTCCGACTGTCCATCTGTCTGAGGATGAAAAGCCGTGCTAAAGCGGAGTTGTGTGCCCAAGGCTTCTTGCAACTTTTTCCAAAATCTCGATGTAAACCTTGGGTCTCGATCAGATATGATGGAAAGTGGGATTCCATGCAGTTTAACTATCTCACTGATATACAACTCTGCTAGCTTATCCAGTGAGTAGTCAGTCTTAACTGGCAGAAAACGTGCTAACTTCGTTAATCTATCCACTATCACCCACACTGCATCATGCTTCTTTTGGGTGAGAGGTAGACCACTAACAAAATCCATAGTGACTCGGTCCCATTTCCATTCAGGTATGCTTATAGGCTGTAGTAACCCTAATGGAACTTGATGTTCTGCTTTAACTTGCTGACATGTCAAGCACTTAGTAACATAGTCAGCTATATCCTTCTTCATACCAAGCCACCAATAATGAGGCTTCAAATCATTATACATTTTTGTGCTTCCCGGGTGCATAGCATAAACACTAGTGTGTGCTTGTTTTAGAATACTAGTCTTCAGTTCCCCATCATCTGGTACACACACTCTTCCTTTGTAGTACAGACACCCATCTGCTTTCACCTCATAATCAGTTTCTTTTCCCTCTGGAATTTTACCCACAATAGCCATTAATTTTTCATCTGCCTTCTGCCTATCTTGTATCTGCTGTAGCAGGCATGGCCTCACTTGTAACTCAGTCAAAATAGCTCTGTCTTAAGCTAAGGACAGACGGGCATTTAGTGATCTTAAAGCTGTGATGGGCTTTCTACTCAAGGCATTAGCAACTACATTTGCCTTCCCAGGATGGTAATCTATCACACAATCATAGTCCTTCAGGAACTCAATCCATCGCCTCTATCCAAGATTGAGCTCCTTCTGGTTTGGCAAGTATTTCAGACTTTTGTGGTCTATATATATGTAGCATTTTTCACCATATAAATAATGCCTCCATATCTTCAGTGTGAAGATAATTGCTGCTAACTCCAGGTCATGAGTAGGGTAATTCTGTTCATGTGGCCTTAACTATCAGGAAACATAGGCAACCACTTTCCCCTCATCAATACACAGCCTAAACCATTATGCGAGGCATCACTATAGACTACAAAGTCTTTTTCTCGACACTGGCTGTGTTAACACTAGTGCTTCTGTCAACATAGCCTTCAGCCTCTCAAAACTGGCTTGGCACTTGTCGTTCCAGCCAAATTTCACATTTTTGTGTAACAACTTGGTCATTGGAGCAGCTATGAGAGAGAACCCCTTCACAAATCTTCTGTAATACCCAGCTAGCCCCAAGAAACTTCTGACCTCAGTTGTATTTCTGGGAGGCTTCCATTCTATCACTGCTTCTATCTTTTTGGGATCCACTCTAATCCCCTCAGTTGATACTATGTGTCCAAGGAAGGAGATTTCACTCATCCAGAAGTCACACTTGGACAACTTAGCATACTGCTTCTTTTCTCACAGGGTTTGCAGAACAATCCTCAAATGTTTATCATGTTCTTCTCTGGTCTTGGAATACACCAGAATATCATCAATAAAGACCACTACAAACCGATCTAAATATGGATGGAAGATATGGTTCATAAGATCCATAAATGCTGCTGGTGCATTTGTTAACCCAAACGGCATCACCGGAAATTCATAATGCCCATACCGAGTTCTGAATGCAGTTTTTGACACATCTGCATCCTTTACCCTTAACTGATGATACCCTGATCTGAGATCAATTTTTGAAAATACACCGGCTCCCTTTAACTGATCAAACAGATCGTCAATTCTGGGTAACGGATATTTATTCTTCACAGTTACTTTGTTCAACACCCGGTAATCAATACACAATCTCAAGATTCCATCCTTGTTCTTCACAAACAGCACCAGAGCTCCCCATGGTGACACACTGGGGTGTATGAACCCCTTATCGAGTAACTCCTGCAACTGAATTTTCAACTCTCTCAATTCAGTGGGTGCCATCCTATAAGGGGCAATAGAAATTGGTGCTGTACTCGGCATTACTTCAATAGCAAATTCGACTTTCCTTTCTGGTGGTAAACCAGGCAATTCTTCAGGAAATATATCTGGGAAGTCTCTTACTGTGGGTATATCACAGAGATTCGGCTTAGCCTGCCTAGTATCAACCACATGTGCTAGGTAAGCTTTACAGCCTTTTTTCATTAGTCTTCTTGCAACTGTGGCTGAGATAACATTGGACAGGAAATCTGTCCTTTCACCCACAACAGTAATCTCATTACACTCAAAAGTTTTCAGAGAAATCCTCTTTAATTTGCAATCAACTATTGCCTGATGACGTGACAACCAGTCCATTCCCAAAATCACATCAAACTCGTGGAAGGGCAATTCAATTAGGTCTGTCGAAAATTCATACCCTTGAATCCTCAATGGGCAACCTTTATACACCTTATTCACTATCACACTGTGGCCTAGTGGATTTGTGATCAGAATGTATTGATTACTCTCCTCTATTAAAACTCCCCTCTCTATGGGTAGTTTGATGCAGATGTATGAATGAGTGGATCCTGGATCCACCAATGCATGCACAGATGTGTTGTAGAGGGAGAACGTACTCTTGATGACGTCTGGGACATCTTGCTCCTCCTGAGCTCTTATGGCATAGGCTCTGGCAGGTATTCTGACCTCTAGCCTCTCAGCTGACTCAGATGTAGGCCTCAGTGATGGACCAGCTGCTTCAGATTTATCGAGCTTCCTACCCCTTTGAGGTGCAGGGGCAGTCCTATCAGCTTGTGTTGGGGCAACTGTAGTAGTCCTCTTTGGGCAATTTTTAATCTGATGTTCTGTAGATCCACACTGTAAGCATGCACCAGTCACTTGCCAACAGTCCCCCTTATGCCACTTCTGGCAGTACGGACAGGCAGAAGATGCTGGGGCTAGTCCCCTGAACACCGTCCCTAGAGAGCTGACCACTGATGGTGTGGACTGGCCTCTCCTAGGTGTGAACTGTGGTCTGGGCCCCTAGGACTGACCCTGACCTTGTGGTTGTCCTGAACCCTGAGCAGGAGGACCCTTACTCTTCTTACTGAGAGCAGAGAATGAACTGGGCTGACCTTGACCCCTATTCTGCTGTCTTTCCCTTCTATTTTGCTTATTTATTCGGACCCTTTCTACTTTCGATGTAGCATCTACTAATTTGGCAAAATCTGTGATCTCCAATGCTGTTATCATGACTTTGATATTGTCATTGAGCCCTTCTTCGAACCTTCTGCACCTCTCTGCCTCTGTAGGGACTATCTCCCTCTCATACTAGTTTAGTCTGACGAATTCTCGCTCATACTCTACCACTGATAGTTGCCTCTGTCTCAGACTGATAAATTCTCTTCTTCTCTCTTTTAAATATACTTTACTGACATACTTTTTCCTGAACTCTGTAAGGAAGTAATCCCAGGTGATTTGATCTGGTTGCACCTCACTGGTTACTGTGTCCCACCACTGGTATGCATCATCTTGAAGTAGGGACACAGCACCCTCCAGATTTTGCTCAGGGGTGTAATGAAGCTGTTTTAGCACTCTGATTGTTCTATCCAGCCAGTTTTCCCCTGTCATAGGGTCATCCTCCTTCTTCCCAAAGAAATCCACAGCGCCATGTTTTCACAGTTTCTCCAGATGGGACTTCTGTGGTGCTAGTGAAGGTTGTGGCTGTGGTTGTGGTGGCGGAATTGCCCCCATCATTTACCGGTAAAACTCGGTCATTTGCTGAAATAATGCAAACTGAGGTTGGGCAGGTGCCTCAGCTGCTGGTGGAGCAGATTCTCCCCTGCCCCCAGATTCAGCTCTTGGTGGAGCACGACTCTCTACCTCTTCATCAACTGCTCTTTGGGAAGCAGGATCCATATCCTGATCAAAATAATGAAACAAATAAATCAGCATCAATGTCACCTCAATACTTACAAATGCAATGTAATGGTATGTACTTTATCTAGGCCTAGAAACGCCTAAACCGATGCTCTAATACCACTAAATGTGACACTCCTTACCCATCTACAGTGTAGCCAAACAAGATATGCCACACAGTGTGTCGGAGCACCAAATCATATTTTCATTACAATTTACCCTTTTTAATTCATTTATTTATAATTTTGATTAATCTAAATTTTTCGCAAATTTTATAGAAAATTCGACAGAGTGCCGGCTGTAAATTGGAAAAACAGTTCTTCTGAATCTGTTAAAAACACTTCCAATCTAATCATAATATCAATCTCAGTCAACCACCAACATATTTTCAACAATTTCTCAAATGACTTCATTATCTCAAATTTCAATTCATTTCATATCATACTCAATTCAATAAGAAATACTCAAATTTATTACTGAACATGGTTCATAAATAATTACATCAAAAGCATAATTACATGAGTTTATAATATACATTACAAAAGTTTACAAAATACAAAAGATCAAAAGTAGCCTAATATCCTACCAATGCACTGCAAATGTGAGGTGACTCTGGACTTTATGTGCAGATCTGAAAGTTCACCTGGTATGAGGTCTGCTGGACTCCCTAGCTATGTCTTCAGTACCTGCACGTGGCAAAAGTGACGCGCTAAGCAATTCTACTTAGTGGTGACAATATAAAATAAAATAACTAAAATAAAGTGAATATGCAGAATGTATGTTTGCATCTTTGGTAGACTTAATATCTGGCATTTATTGCAATATTATTCGATTAAAATTTGGTAAGATTCATTATCATTGCCCGAGTAACCCATACTAGTCGACTAGACTGGATAAACGGGTAAACTGGCACGGGATACTAAGTACCTCGGACCATCACACCATCGGTCACATTGTGTCTCCCGGTGTGCAACAGAACAGCTAATAAGCTGTAATAATTATCAGATATAAAACCCAAGTATACCTCAGTAGACCTTTAATTAGGTCTCGAAAATATTTCTTGAAAATATTTTTATTTGTATTTGTACTGACTTACTAATTTTTCTTTGACATTTCCAATGTCAATCATACCTCAGTAGACCTTTAATTAGGTCTCGAAAAAATTTCTCGGGGTTCCCCACGGTCCAGGGCTAGTTAATGGTCCTCGCCGTAACTTCCCGATGCGGTCACCCATCGCTACGGGTTCAGCTCGTTTAACTTAGTCACATTTTATCTCTTCTATTTTTTTTTTAAATTTTTCTCATCACATATTTCATTATTTTATGCTTCCTCACTGTCAATTAAGTATAGTTCCAGACATTTCGACTTTTCGAGGCAGATATTAGCCGTCGGAATAGTGGAACATACGGATTACATAAAGTGAGGATGTTACAACTTTTCCCCTCTAAAAAGGAATTTCATCCTCGAAATTCATTGGATTCAAACAACTGAGCTTATCGTTATCTCAAAATTTTATTCACTTTCCCATCATTGTTTTCTTTTGCCTTTATTATTTCTACTCATGAAAGTCTATAATTCATTAGTTCTTTGATTTCTCATACTGGAATCCTTACTGGTCCTTCAGTCTCTTTTAACAATTCCAACTCTGTTAAATTACCCTTTGTCTAGGTATTCGGCATTTATCTCATACAAGACCTTATACCTTGGTATCTTCATGCTTATTTAATAAATATCACTATGCACAAACTCCATCAATGAAAGGTATCTATTCTTGCTTCCAGAGGGAATAGCACTATAACTTCTAAATATATTTTCAAATACCTAAATCATTCTTTTCTGACAAAAATATCAAAATAATTATAAGACTCTATATCAATGTCTAGATATCTTTTCCCAACTCAGTTCAACGTACTGGTGTTCTGCACTTTTTTCCCTTACAGTGTTTCATAGGGTGCCATTTGTATGCTAGCGTGACACTTATTGTTGTATACAAATTCTGTTAGTGGGAGGTATCTGTCCCATCTCTTTTCGGATTCAATGAAACAAGTTCTCAGTATATTCTTGAGGGCTTATCACATGTTACAGGTTATTATTATCATTTCATTTCATTGTTTACAAGAACTCAATGACTTTTAGAATTTACCTAAATTACTCGTTTCGACTGTCTATTTGTCTGAGGATGATAAGTCATACTGATATGTCTAAGCTTATAGCAATTATTGTGGTACAGGTAGTTCACATTAATGTAACTGAGTCACTGACTCTAGCTACCTTAGAAGCGTAGTCTTTTGATAGGCTAGTTCTGAAGTTTTAAATTTTGGACTAGAATTTTCACATTTATTTCCCGTAATAGTTCTCTATACGGGCATAACTGCATCAAATTATAGATTACTTACAAATATTCTTAGTTTATTGTACCACGAGGAAGCACGTAGCTCTGTACAATAATCCCATGTCGGTACTGTAATCTGCAGCTCACAATACAAACATCGAGAACATTACATAGTCACTACATTATAACCTCATGAACTAGGTTTTCTACTTCTTTTTCTAATGCCCTCTGCGACTCTAAGTCCATATCTTAACTTTGAATAATCAAAAGTAAACAGATCTGCATTAGTGTTACCTCAACTCTTATGAATGCAATGCAGGTATGCACACTAGTTCTTTTTACTTATCTATGCCTAGGAACACCTAAACCGTGCTCTGATACCACTAAATATAACACCCCTCACCCGCCTACATTGTAGCCAAGCAAGGCATGTCACACGGAGTGCCGGAGCACCTAATCTTATCTGATTTCATTATAGTTCTTGATTTACTTGTTCGAAAACTTTATCTAAGGTTTAGGCTATTTTTATTATTTATCAAAATTTGACTAATTTGGAAATTTCAAAAATTTTAATGACAATCCAGCAGAATGCCGACTGTAATTTGGACTAACAGTTCTTTTGAACCTGCTAAAAATAATTTCAATATATACTCAAATTCATAACTCATATTATCTCAAAGCATTCTCAACAGTTTCTCAAACTTAGATTCAGTTTCTAAATTTCTCAAACTCAATCTCATTCAGAATCATTATGATTAGATAATCAACTCAGATATCAGAATTCTTATATTTTATTAACTTATATAATTTGCCAATTAATTACATAAGTTTGTCAAGTACATGATATACAAATAATTTACAATATACTTAGAATGAACAAAATACATAACATGTGTAAATATGAGCCCTATCTACATGCATTGCTGAAGAGGTGACAACCTTGTACTCTTCTGACACTTCTGTAGATTTGGACTCCAAAAATCTCAGTCGACAGTCTACTGGTTTTACCTTCAGTACTTGTGTGAGGAAGCAATTCCATTGCACTAAGCATTTCTGCTTAGTGGTGTAATAGTATAACAAGAAATAACATATATAAATAGAGAAAGAAATAAATCATAATTCAGAAACTCAGGAATCAATTTAATTTAGTATGGTATTTCTAGTATCAACTATCTTATATATTAGTTTGTTCCTCTTTGGAAGTGCTTAGTTTATAACCTTTTAGTAAATATACTCAGTATACAAATTATTCTAACTATATTGTATTTTAAGTCTCTATGGTTCTGCAAATTGTATTTTTGTTATATTTCTATTGCTAATCTCTTTTCCTCATTTCATTCAATACTTAATTTAATTGAACTGAAATTTCATTATACTTAACTGTTTGAATTGAATAATATTTTAATTGACTGCCCGTGTAGCCAATACACTGACCAGACTGGATAAATGGATATACTAGCACTGGGTACCTAGTACCTTGGGCCGTCACACCATCAGTCACAAAGTATCTCTCGGTGTGCAAACAGTGTGGCTAAAAAGCCATATAATCAATCAGGCATTAAGCCGAGTATAATAACACAATCCGTATAGCCATAGGCTATTAAAATCATAGTATGGCATAATAAGCCAAAAAACACAGTACGGCGTGAAGCTATTTACAGAACAGCTGTTAGAATCCTATTGGCATGCCAACCTATCCAAACTAGTCAACTAGGCAAACTAGGGCATATTACAAGATTAAATATTTAATTCTTTATTTTTAGGGTTTATAGGTCATTACGCCTTTCACTGGTCAACAAAATTGTTGACCATTTTTTATATCATGAATAGGTTGATTCTAGTATTAACATGTCACAATTATTTAGTAGATCATCAGATAGATCATATTTCGTATCAATTTTTCTGAAGTATCAATGTGCTCAAAGCATTTTTTCTGTCTCTGATAATAAGGATTAATGTCCCATTCATACACTCATGTGATTTATTAAGTCATTATGTTTTTTATTCACATTACTAGTCAAACATAAATGTTGACTTTTCCATACTGAATAGATATGTTGGTTCTAGTTGCACTAGGATTCCTCATTTTGAGTTTATACTCGTTGGCATTGATTTCCAAACTTAATTCAAGGCTAATTATAAGTGATTCTAAATTTTCAGATTTTATGGCTAATTGTTACTGTTCCATTGGGTCAGGCTATAAGGTGAAATTAGAAAAATTCTCTTCATCAAATTGTTTCTTATTGTGTCTTCTTTAATTCTCTTTTTGAATTACTCCATTTTGAGTTGTATAACTCAAGTTATGGTCAATTAACCATAACTAGGTCAAATATGAGTTTTGGTTCCCTTAGTAGTCATTTTGATTTCGGACTTTACTAATTTATTTGGACTGCTTATAATGACATTTAGGCCTAGTGTGCTTCATAGGATTGGTTGCCCTATGTCTTACAGTCCTTTAGAAATTTTACTTGTAATTTGTCAAGTCTTATAGAATTATTTATAGTCAAATTGTTCACTTGGACTCAAAGGTCCTGTATGTGCATGGTCCTCAATTAGGTCAATGGCTTTGACCTTAAAGTCTGGCCTTATACCTTTATAATTTGAGGAAGTTGTCTAAAACAAAGTAATAGGTCTCTTTCTTAGCTTTCCAGATTGGTATGGCTCATTACATTTGGAGACTTCTTGTGGGAGATATACCTATTTAAATTTTCTGGAATTAATGGTGGTCAATTGTATCAATTCCAGATTTAGTGTGTCAAATTAATCAACTTAATTGGCCTAGTTCCCTTGATTTCTGGGTTCTGATCAAAATTTTGATATTGTAGGTTTATGTCTTATTGAACTTTTGGCACAAATTTCAAGTCATTCTAAGTTGTATAGACCAAGATATGGCCAATTTATTAAAGCTGGACAGATTGCATCTTTAGTGCAAAATTTGGTCAATTTTAGGTCAAATTCAGTTCTGGCAGTTTTGGTACCCTAACTTGGGCAAGCAATTTGACTTGGTTTTGGTCATTTCTGGGCTTTGGTGTCTTCATAAGAATTGTAGCTCTATGTCTAAGCTTTCCATGGTATAAATTTCAGGTCATTTGGACCTATTTGTGTGAGTTATGGTCATTTTAGTGACTACTGTTCATATGGTCAAATTCTGGGTTGCAATAGTTCTGGACGTTTTGTTACCTCAACTTGTGCAAGCAATTTGACTTAGTAAATGACATTTATGGGTTCTGTGATCCTCACCAAAGTTGTAGCTCTATGTCTAAGCTTTCCAACAGTATAAATATTAGGTCATTTGGAGTTGTGTAGACCAAGATATGGTCATTTTACTATGGCTGGTCGAGTTGCACTTATATTGCACTATTAGGTCTTTTTTAAGTCAAAGTCAATTCGGCCAATTTTTATAACCCAACTTGGGCAATCAATTTGACTTGCTTAATGGCATTTCTAGGCTTGGTGGTCTCTACCAAAGTTGTAGCCCTATGTCTAAGCTTTCCAACGGTATAAATTTCAGGCCATTTGGACCTGTTTTGAGTGAGTTATGGCCAAAATACTGGTTACTATTCATATGGTCAAAAATCTGGGTTGCAAATTGCCAATTCCGAATTAGGTCACTTTTTGAGTCACCTTCTAGACAGAATTCAGGCAAGGTTCCTACATGAAAGTTGGTTCATTATATGTCTAATTTTACCTCCAATTGGCTTCACACCAATTTGGGTCACACAATTAGGGTTATAGGCTCAAATGCATACTGCCCTCAATGTAGTCCTCAAATACCAATCAATTCACACATTCAACTTGCTATACCTTAACTTCCCATGCCTAAATTCTGGACTCCTAATGTACTAACATCATTCATCACATCTCATTAATGTCATTTTGAACATTATATACAAATCCTCAATGTACAATATACAATCCTAAATCACAAAGTCCAAAATCAACATATTATACACATGAATACACCTAATTATTACATATAATTCCAATAATAATTTACATACACTTCCATTAATCCTTTGGTACCACAATTTATCAAATAACTTCATGAATTAAAGCACTCTTCAATGAATCATAAGGTTGTCAAATTGCCCAAAAATGCATAAATCTTTCACAATTCCTTCAACTCCAAATTCAAATGCTGAAATATACATTCATATGGAAATTAACTTACTAGCACCTTAAAGTACCTTAATCAACATTAAATCCCAACAAATACATGTAAGAATAATTAAATAACCATGCACTTCCATGGCTGCCAAATTCATGCTCCACTAATACTCATCTTTTTCTTCAAATTTCTCAACAATTACACTTATCACAACCTTAAATCAAAGATTAATTAAGGGAGGAAGGAAATTTAGCACTAACCTTATTTTGAACTTGACAAATCCTTGGAATTTCTCTTCCTTTTTGCTACCCACATATTGCCCATGGTGTGAGGACCACTTTTAATGAAGGGAGTTTGAAGAAATATGGCTTGAATCATGGTAGATTTGAGCTTATGCATGAATGGCCATGGAGGAAGCTTGGAGGAAAAACACATTCGGCAAAGAAGAAGAATGGAGAAGAAGATGAATCTTTTAGTGGAAAAATCTGTCCTAATGGTCCTTATATACTCCACTAATGCCCCACTAATCACAATTAAAAATTTGATTAATTCAAGATTTCCTTTAATTGCAATTATGCCCTCCAATTCTCTTAAATTACATGTTATCTTGAATTTCATTTTTCATTAAATTTTCAAAATATAATACCACTTATTTTTCATGGAAATTTAGGTCAAAAGTCAACTCTATGTGTCAAATGATGAAAATGCCCCTCTTTGGGTCAAATTCAGACTTTTTTGGTAACACCGATTTAATCCTTGTCCCGCCGATTTTCTTAAATTTTCATTTGTATTTTTACTAACTTACTAATTTTTTCTTTGACATTTCCAATGTCAATTATACCTCAGTAGACCTTTAATTAGGTCCCAAAAATATTTCTCGGGGTTTTCCACGGTCCAGGGCAAGTTAACAGTCCTCGTCGTAATTTCCCGGTGCGGTCACCCATCGCTACGAGTTCGGCTCATTTAACTTAGTCACATTTTATCTTTTTTATTTTTCTTTAATTTTTCTCATCACATATTTCATTATTTTATGCTTTCTCACTGTCAATTAAGTGTAGTTCCAGACATTCTGACTTTCCGGGGCAGACATTAGGCCTCGAAACAGTGAAACATACGGATTACGTAAAGTGAGGATGTTACAACTCTTCCCCTCTAAAAGGGAATTTCGTCCTCAAAATTCATCGGATTCAAACAACTGAGCTTATCATTATCTCAAAATTTTATTCACTTTCCCATCATTGTTTTCTTTTGCCTTTATTATTTCTACTCCTGAAAGTCTATTATTCATTAGTTCTCTGATTTCTCATACTGAAATCCTTACTGGTCCTTCAGTCTCTTTTACCAATTCCAACTCTGTTAAATTACCCTTTGTCTAGGTATTCTGCATTTATCTCATACAAGACCTTATACCTTGGTATCTTCATGCTTATTTAATAAATATCACTATACACAAACTCCATCAATGAAAGGTATCTATTCTTGCTTCCAGAGCGAATAACACTACAACTTCTAAATATATTTTCAAATACCTAAATCATTCTTTTCTGACAAAAATATCAAAATAATTATAAGACTCTATATCAATGTCTAGATATCTTTTCCCAACTCAGTTCAACGTACTGGTGTTCTGCACTTTTTTCCCTTACAGTGTTTCATAGGGTGTCGTTTGTATGCTAGCGTGACACTTATTGTTGTATACAAATTCTGTTAGTGGGAGGTATCTCTCCCATCTCCCCTCAGATTCAATGACACAAGTTCTCAGTATATTCTCGAGGGCTTATCACATGTTACAGGTTATTATTATCATTTTATTTCATTGTTTATAGGAACTCAATGAGTTTCAGAATTTACCTAAATTACTCGTTTCGACTGTCCATCCGTTTGAGGATGATAAGTCATACTGATATCTCTAAGCTTATAGCAATTATTGTGGTACAGGTAGTTCACATTAATGTAACCGAGTCACTGACTCTAGCTACCTTAGAAGTGTAGTCTTTTGATAGGCTAGTTCTAAAGTTTTAAATTTCTGACTAGAATTTTCACATTTATTTCCCGTAATAGTACTCTATTCGGGCGTAACTGCATAAAATTATAGATTACTAACAATTATTCTTACTTTATTGTACCACGAGGAAGCACGTAGCTGTATACAATAATCCCATATCGGTATTGTAATTTGCAGCTTACAATACAAACATTGAGAACATTACATAGTCACTACATTATAACCTCATGAACTAGGTTTTTTACTTCTTTTTCTAATGCCCTCTGCGACTCTGAATCCATATCTTAACTTTGAATAATTAAAAGTAAACAGATCTGCATTAGTGTCACCTCAACTCTTATGAATGCAGTGTATGTATGCACACTAGTTCTTTTTACTTATCTGTGCCTAGGAACACCTAAACCGTGCTCTGATACCACTAAATGTAACACCCCTCACCCGCCTACAGTGTAGCCGGGCAAGGCGTGTCACACGAAGTGCCGGAGCACATAATCTTATCTAATTTCATTATAGTTCTTGATTTACTTGTTCAAAAATTTTATCTAAGGTTTAGGCTATTTTTATTGTTTATCAAAATCTGACTAATTTGAAAATTTCAAAAATTTTAACAACAATCCGGCAGAGTGCCGACTGTAATTTGGACTAATAGTTCTTCTAAACCTGCCAAAAACAATTTCAATATATACTCAAATTCATAACTCATATTATCTCAAAGCATTCTCAACAGTTTCTCAAACTCAGATTCAGTCTCTAAATTTCTCAAACTCAATCTCATTCAGAATCATTATGATTAGATAATCAACTCAGATATCAAAATTCTTACATTTTATTAACTTATATAATTTTCCAATTAATTACATAAGTTTGTCAAGTACATGATATACAAATAATTTACAATATACTTGAATGAATAAAATACATAACATGTGTAAATATGAGCCTTATCTACATGCATTGCTGAGGAGGTGACAACCTTATACTCTTCTGACACTTCTGTAGATCTGGACTCCAAAAATCTCAATCGACAGTCTACTGGTTTTACCTTCAATACCTGCGCAAGGAAGCAATCCCTTCGCGCTAAGCATTTCTGCTTAGTGGTGCAATAGTATAACAAGAAATAATTACAAATAGAGAAAGAAACAAATCATAATTCAGAAACTCAGGAATCAATTTAATTTAGGTTGGTATTTCTAGTATGAACTATCTTATATATTGGTTTGTTCCTCTTTGGAAGTGCTTAGTTTATAACCTTTCAGTAAATATACTTAGTATACAAGTTATTCTACTATATTGTATTTTAAGTCTCTAAGGTTCTGCAAATTGTATTTTTGTTATATTTCTATTGCTAATCTTTTTTCCTCATTTCATTCAATACTTAATTTAATTGCACTGAAATTTCATTATACTTAACTGCTTGAATTGAATAATATTTTAATTGACTGCCCGTGTAGCCTATACACTGACCAGACTGGATAAATGGATATACTAGCACTGCGTACCTAGTACCTTGGGCCGTCACACCATCGGTCACAAAGTATCTCCCGGTGTGCAAACAGTGTGGCTAAAAAGCCATATAATCAATCTGGCATTAAGCCGAGTATAATAACACAATCCGTATAGCCATAGGCTATTAAAATCATAGTATGGCATAATAAGCCAGAAAACACAGTACGACGTGAAGCTATTTACAGAACAGCTGTTAGAATCCTTTTAGCATGCCAACCTATCCAAACTAGTCAACTAGGCAAACTAGGGCATATTACAAGATTAAATATTTAATTCTTTATTTTTAGGGTTTATAGGTCATTATGCCTTTCACTGGTCAACAAAATTGTTGACCATTTTATATATAATGAATAGGTTGATTCTAGTATCAACATGTCACAATTATTCAGTAGATCATCAGACAGATCATATTTCGTATCAATTGTTTTGAAGTATCATTGTGCTCAAAGCATTTTTCCTGTCTCTGATAATAAGGATTAATGTCCCATTCATACACTCATGTGATTTATTAAATCATTATGTTTCTTATTCACATTACTAGTCAAACATAAATGTTGACTTTTCCATACTAAACAGATATGTTGGTTCTAGTTGCACTAGGATTCCTCATTTTGAGTTTATACT